>NC_089827.1:79802452-80102452 GCF_035046505.1 Tiliqua scincoides | reverse complement strand
ATCCTGGCCAAGGTGCTTAACAACAGGCTGGCTGCTCTGGCAGACAGGATGCTGGTCTGCTCCCAGACCAGCGCCGTCCCCGGGCATAGGATGACGGACTCCCTCCTTCTGATGGGGGAGGTCTTTTGGTCGGTCAAGGCCGGACGGTGGAACGGGACGTTGGTTCAGATGGACCAATCAAAGGTTTTCAATCAGATCGATAGGGACTTCCTGTGGTGGACACTATGGCGCAAGGGGCTCCCGGTCAGGTTTATAGGGTTTCTGCGGACTTTGTACGAGCAGGCCTACGTTTCCCCCCTGGTCAATGGTTGGGAAGGGGAGCGTATCCCACTGCTGTCAGGGATCTGGCAGGGGTGCCCCCAGAGCCCGTAACTGTACGTCCTGGAGCTGGATCCGTTCCTGTTCAGGATCCAGGAAGTGAGCCTTCTGAGGGGCCTGACGGTCAGAGGCAGAGGGGGGGCCTCGTCGGGCGGGAGGATGGTCAAGACCGTGGCTCACACCAACGATGTCTACGTCTTCCTCAACAACGAGGGGGAGAAGGAGGTCTTGCAGGCGATCACCAAGGAATACTGTGCGGTGTCAGGAGCGGTGGTCAATGAGGCGAAGTCGAGATGCTTTCGCCTCTCGCCTCGGAGCCTCAAAGTGGCCTGCAGCTCTTTGGCGGGGGACGACCCCGTCCACTTGGTGTCTTCGGTGAAAATTCTGGGAATCAGGTTTGGTCTCCGGGACAGGGACTGGGAAGAGAACTGGAGACTTTGGGCGGATAGGGTCGAGGCCAGGCTGGAGATGTGGAAGGGATGGAGGCTAAACGTTTATCAAAGGGTCAAGTATTTCAATGCCTATTGTGTGCCGATGGCCCTCGGCCTGGCGGCAGTCTACCCCCTGCCCAGGCTTCGGCTGGACAAGGCAGTCAGAAGCTTTTTCCACTTCATCTGGGGGACAAAATTCTTCCCCCTGCCCAGGACCGTGGCCTATAAGAGGGTTAAAGAGGGGGGCCTGGGAGCATGGGACTTAGGCCCGCTGTTCTCAGCAACCTTCCTGGCCTACAACTTCAGGGGCCTGGAGCGCTGGGAGCAGGAGGAGGCAAGGGGGAGTGGTACCGGTTTCCCGGGCAAGGCACTGTGGGAGCTTTTTCAGGAGGGATGGGTGAACTCAGGCTGGGGGAGGAGGTGGTGGACACAGGAGGAGATGGGGTTCACCCTCTCCCAGGCTCTGAAGCTTCCTCTACCAGATTACATTGGCGAGATTGCCTCCTGGGTCAGGGAGTTGGAAATACAGGTGACCGACTGTAAGGCGGCAGATCTAGATGGAAGGCAATTGAAAGGCCGCATCTACGAAGGTGTGATGGAAAGGGCTTTCTGAGCGCTGGAGGAGGAGAGGCGCCTCCGAAGGCCTGGGGTGTCTCAGTACATGTTCGAAAAGGAGGCAGCGAAAGCCATTTTCGCCGAGAAAGGGATCCCCTTCTCTCTGTGGGAACTGAAGCGGAGGGCCTACCACCAGGTCCTGAAGGTGGGGGGCACTTGCCCGTGGTTGCCACAGAGTCGTCAGGCGTGCTGGAGGGTGGGCTGCGCCGGCTCATCCTCTACAGAAGCCACGGGGGCGCTGGTCAAGGAAACGGTGGGGCATTTCGTCAAGGAGTGCCCCTCAGCCCGGCTGCTGTGGAAAGGGGTGGCCAGGGTGCTGAGCTGGCCGGAGCTCACAGAGCAATCCTGGGAGGACTTCGTCTCCGGAATGGAGCCCAACGGAGATAAGATCAAGGGGCCCAGGATTTCCCCCCAGGGAGTTTAGGGGACAAAGTGGTCAAGAGAGTTCCGTGGACGGTAGGCAGGGTAATCAATCTGTTCGTTTTGTTAGTCTCCAAAGAGACAAGGAACTGAGGGGCAAGACCGCGCAGAGGATGGCACCTGGGTGGCCTTTGTGGTGACCAGGTTGAAGGACCTTGCAGCCTACGAATGGGACAAAATGAACAGAACGAGGTGGGATGCCCATTGGGGGTGGCTGGAGAGGGTTCACCCGCCAATCAGGTAAAGCCTCGGTCCCTGCCCGTGGGTGTGTTTTTGATGGGTCAAATGTGTGTAGATATGTTTTCTTTTAGGTTTCTACATTTTGTAACTCCAGAGAGTGTAAATAGTGTAAATAGAGTATGTAACTGCAAATGTATATGTAAAAGTTCAATTTTTTTCTCTAAGTGTTGGGTTAGGGTTAGGGTTAACCCTAACCCTAACCCTAACCCTAACCCTAACCCTAACCCTAACCCTAACGTGTAACCAAGTCACCTGTACCTAAGTGAAATGTAACCTGTAATCTGTCTTTGTAAATCTGGCATCAGTAATTTGTAATGTAGAATGGTTTTTTAAAATAAAAATCTATATTTCCTAAAATCTATATTTCCTAACCCTAACCCTAACCCTAATCCTTGAGTCTGGAGAGAGCAGTTTTCGTGGAGCTCCTCGGTTTCTGGCCGAAAACCATCTCCCACACTGTCGGAGATGGAGGAATTTCGGGAGGAATGTGCGGAGGCTGGTAGGGGAACCTCTGGGGTTCTGATTGGAACTGGAGTTGGGGCTTTGCGGGCCACAATGGCAGGGAAAAGCGCCGAGGAAGAAATGGAATTTCTCTCAGCTGAGGAGGAGGTAGCCATTTTGGGCCAGCCATGCAGTGAACCTGCAATTCAGAACTTAGAGGAGCCGCGGGGATCCGCCGGCATCCGAGCGCAGGAGCAAGGGAGGAGGACGGGAGTGGTACCCTCGGACTCGTCACAACCGGGAGTATCGAAAGAGCAGTATATGGAAGGGGGGTCTCTTCTGTTAGAGCCCCCCACTGAAGGAGAAGCAGCAGTAGGCCTGGTCAGGCAGGAGCCATCACTACAGTCCCTGGTCTCTCAGGCTGATACAGGCCTGGTGGAGGAAACCCAGCTTCCAAGTACCTTGCAGTTGCAAGGTTTTCGGAGGGGATCCAATCCAGAAGGTATGGAGCCTTTTCCCTGGCTCCAGACCTCTGGAGAAGCAGCCCTTTTCTCGGTGGGGACCCCAATGCCTGATGCGGACGCTGTGGCGTGGAGAAAGGAGGTGGGACTGACAACAGGGAGCGAGAGTGAAGTCTTGGGGGGCGATTTGATGGATACTGAAGAGGAGATGGAGAGGGTGAGGAGGATGGAAAACTTTTTCCTCTCGCCCAAAGGGAAGATGAGTCCGGTGGTATGGGCGAGCTGCCTGGAAGCACCTCTTGACGCAGTGAGTCAGTGGGTACTGAGCGCACCATACCAGGACAATGACTTGATGAGGGTGTGGGCGTACCTGGCAGCCCACGTGGATTTACCCACAGTGACCGCGCCAAAAGATCTCAAAAAGTACTCCCAGGAGAATACCTTCCATCTGCTGATGGAGGCGAAAGAGGTGCTGGCAGGGGTACTTAAGGAGGCCGTACCCTGTTCGTGGGAGCAAGCAGTGGCGCACAAGGCCTCCGAGACCCTGCCTCTGCCAAAAGGCTTTGAAATGCTTTTGAATGTTCTGGTGACCTAAGAAAAATCTTAGCCATGGATGCCACAATAAAAATGCACTGACATTTACATGTTCAAAATACAGAGGTTGGTAGCCCAGAGTTGTTTCCCATGGTAGTTACAACCTTTGTCTACACACCTGTCTAATGAAAACTTGTAGTAGTCACAGGCCACTGCATTTTGCTGTGAAACTGCAAATTCTGCCTTTCAGAGAGATCAACTCTGCCATTCTTTACACCAGTGGTCTTCAAACATTTTCATGCCATGACCCAAACAAACAGACAAAGTAGGGGCATCAGTGCATACTGCCCCTGGGGCAAAACAGGGCTTGTGCCTTGGGTGCCAACTGGAGGGGGGCACCAAAACATGCACTCCAATTGCTTCCCTAGTCAAGAAGCAATTGGAGCACATGCACCCTCTCAGCAGCCGATTAGGTGAAATCACCAGGAAGACTGCCAAGTGTGCTCTCATGCTCCAACTGCTTTATGACTAGGGAAGCACTTGGAGAGAATGCACCCTAATGCTGATGCAACAATGTTGCCCTGGGCACCACAAGCCCTGGGTATGCCTCTGAAAGGCATGCCCCCATTCTGGAACCCCCTGTGAATACCTGAATCCATGAATACAGGGGGTGCCCCCCATCCTCCGGAGGTGAGGGGAACTGAATTCCACTCAGTGTTCGCCCGCTGAGCTCAGAATGACTTTTACAAGTGAATAAACACTTCCGGTTTTTCAGCAAAAAAAATAATAAAATCTGAAACTGTGGATAAGTGAAACTAAGGATACGGGATCCGTGGATATGGGGGGCCCCTCTGTATGAGACTGTGAACCCAGCGCTGATCCCTTCCAGAACCCAGGGTCTGGAACCCAACGCCTGCCTGACTTCCTCCAATGTCTTGTGTCTTCACAACATGCCTGTGAGGTAGCAGTCTGAGCAGGGCCAACCTTAGGAGCTGTAGGACAAGTCAGCAAGAAGAGGCTGTACAGGATTAAATCAAGAACTCAGTTTTGATAAAGCGATACCATTATTGGATTGAACCCAATTCCTCTCTTGCACAGGTTTGAAAGGGTGCAGTGACCCCCCATGAGGCTTTCCAACCCCATTGGGGTCATGGACCCATAGGTTGAAGGTCACTGCTTTACACCCAGGGCGCAAGAAGAGTAATTCTCAGGTCTGATTTCAGTCCCTGAGTGTGTTCGCCCATATCTCTGTCACACTGATTCTAGCATTCCCAATCATGTTTCCCACTTTCATGCTTTGTTTCAAACAAAACTAGACCCTGACATTTACAAAAAGGAGAAGAGTCAGCTTCTCTCTTTAGGGTGGGGGGCCCTGCCTGAATTTTTACCACCAGGGACAAAATCGAAAATCAACTTAGGATGACATTGTTTTAATGATGTTATGCAATCATTGTTCTTGCAATGGAGATTGGGTGACTCCCGCACCAAGGGCCCTATTACAGCATGGAATATTTCAAAAACATGACCTGATGTAGTTATAGGCAATATAGGAAATGACATTTATTGGCCAGCAAATGTCTTTAATGGAATAAAGAATGGAAATCTTATTGCAACTTCCAAAAGGAGTCACAACATGTCATGGCATTCCCAGAAACTTGGGGAGGGGGGGAACACTGCAGGAACTTGAACTGATCCGACAGAACACAGTGGAATGCATCACGAATGGGGTTTTTTGCAAGCTGACAAAGCTTCTATTATTATTTGCAAAGATACAATCCTTTCAGTGGGACACTTATCAGACTGAAAGCTTGGATCTAATAAGTGTCCCACTGAAAGGAATGTATCTTTGCAAATAATAATAGCTTTTTCATTAATGATACAGGCTTTGTGCATACAACAGCAGGGACTTCCTATAGCTCCAGACTGTAGTGGTCCCATACTTTCTCTTCCTTACGCTACCTGTCAAGAGAGGCCAAATAATCCAGTCCTGGAAAGATTTCAATATCTACTTTGGACATGGGCCGGTTACTTACTCCACCCTGCCCTCCCCATGCCTCCCCCAGACCTTCACGCTAGCCGAGCTCAGCTGGCGTGGACCTACCCGTCCCTGCCAGCACAGATGCTGGATGCTGGCACACATCCCTGCACTGGCCCAGGCAACGCACAAAGAGAAGCAAATGTGCTTTAAGGTACATTTGCGGCTCTCCCGGGCCAGCGCAAGGGACTTGCGACAGCCCTGGGCGCAGTTAGGATTGCGCCCTAAATGGCCTAAGACCAACTTCCATCAAAGTTGAGCCTTGTCTATATGATCTTGCCCAAGACTTAAGATCCGCCTTAAGAGACCCTGTGTTCTAGTCTATCTCTACTCCAATTGGTGGGCACGATGGCATTTTCAAATGTCGGACCACAGGAACAAAATACCCTTTCCAAGGAGATCTCGTCCCACCTTTAAGTGAAAAACTTATTTTATTTAAACGGACACTTTGTGTGTTATCTTCTTTAATTTTGTTAATGCTGTTTTACGGTTTAGTATGTGTAGTGTTTATATCCATATTCATTTTGAGTGCACTGCAAGTAGGAAAAGCAGGATGAAATTAAACAACAAATACATGACATTTGGTTTGTAATTGCTACATTTTACTTTCTGATCAAGCCAGAGCCCTTTATAATTCTAGAACCAAGCCACAAAAATACACGGAAAGCAGAACAACTTAGTCAACAGAGCCAGCTGCTCCCTGACTTTGTAACTTTAAAAAAAAAAAACTACATGAGAAAAAAACACAATCATAATCACCATGGCAAAGTATCTCTGCACACTAAGTTATCATATTTACAAATGCTTTCATTTTATTAGTATGTGCTGCTGAGCAGCAGCTCAGTGACGATGATCTCTTTGCAGCATTTTAGGACTTCAGCAGGGATGCTGTCTTTTCCAGGTGCCTTGCCAAAGGCAAGGGAGTCCAGGGCCACGTGAAGTTCTTCTAGGATTGGTTCACTGTCAAGCTCTTCCAGCACAGGCAGGCACTCAATGTTGTTCAGTGCTTCTTCAGTGACTACATTTTCTCTGGAATATAGCTCAGAGTAGTGCTGCACCCAGCGTTCCATCTGCTGCACCCGATCCTGGATGACCTTGCCTACGGCAGACTTCAGAGGGGCAATTTTCTTCTGTGTTGGACCTAGGGCCTGCTTGATACCATCATACATCCCCTTGATGTTGCCCGTGTCAGCTGCTATCTGTATCTCGGAACAGAGCTGGAGCCAGTAGTCGTTAGCACATCTCCTGGCAGTCTGTTGGACTTTGCTGCGAGCAGTTCGGAGGACCTGCAGGTTGCGCTCACTGGGACAGGCCTTGTATGCTGCTTGAGCTCTCCTCTTTTCCTCAATGACTGGTGTCAACTCCTCAGAGTGGGCTTCAAACCAGTCTGCCGCCTTGTTGGTCTTCTTGCCGAATATGGACAAGGCGGTGTTGTAAACGGTATTCTTGAAATGTTCCCATCTGTTGGATGCGTTTGTGTCGGCCGGGCCTGGAAGAGATTCCTCAAGCGCTTGTGCAAATTCCTCCACTTTTCTCTGATCCCAGGTCTTGCTGGTATCAATGCGAGGTCTTCCTTCCTTTTTCGTGTGATACAGTCGCTTTGTTTGCAGCTACCACGTTTTCCAGACTCACAAAGAGAGTCTGGTCCAACAAGAAGCTGACGGAACATACCAAGATCCAGGTCTACAGAGCTTGCGTCCTGAGTACACTTCTGTACTGCAGCGAGTCATGGACTCTTCGCTCACAACAGGAGAGGAAACTGAGCGCTTTCCACATGCGCTGCCTCCGACGCATCCTCAACATCACCTGGCAGGACAAAGTTCCAAACAACACAGTCCTGGAACGTGCTGGAATCCCTAGCATGTATTCACTGCTGAAACAGAGACGTCTGCGTTGGCTTGGTCATGTTGTGAGAATGGATGATGGCCGGATCCCAAAGGATCTCCTCTATGGAGAACTCGTGCAAGGAAAGCGCCCTACAGGTAGACCACAGCTGCGATACAAGGACATCTGCAAGAGGGATCTGAAGGCCTTAGGGATGGACCTCAACAAGTGGGAAACCCTGGCCTCTGAGCGGCCCGCTTGGAGGCAGGCTGTGCAGCATGGCCTTTCCCAGTTTGAAGAGACACTTTGCCAACAGTCTGAGGCTAAGAGGCAAAGAAGGAAGGCCCATAGCCAGGGAGACAGACCAGGGACAGACTGCACTTGCTCCCAGTGTGGAAGGGATTGTCACTCCCGGATTGGCCTTTTCAGCCACACTAGACGCTGTTCCAGAACCACCTTTCAGAGCGCGATACCATAGTCTTTCGAGACTGAAGGTTGCCAATACAATACATGCTGCTGAGCGATAACGTAGATGTATCAGCTGGAAATGGAAACACTCCCATCCCTTTCAGCATGACAAATTGGCTTGAAACCACATTCATAGCAACAGTAATGGCCACGACCACCACTTGTTCTGAGATAACAAACCGTTTTCTCTTTGGTATTAAGGTCTTCTACAACTTCTTTGGTCAAGAAGCAAGAAAACAGATGCCTGCCTGACTGCCATAGGATGACTCAAAAGATGTTCTATCACATCAAGGTTGACATAAGAAGTAAACCAGTGGCAAGGCCTTCACCTGACTACAGGAAGCAATTCAGGAACATACAGGTGGTTTAATGGAAATAGGAAGGGGTCAGTTAACAGAAGTTAGGAGAGGATGAGTGAAAGGTGACCCTGCTGGAAAACCAAGGGCACATGGATGCAGCCTCCTTGCTGTGCCTTTTAATCTGAAACCGTTGCCAGCTGTCATAGGGAAACTAGTGCATTCTGGAGTCAAGCCAGAGAGAAACAAAAAAGCTTTCATTTCAGCCCCACATGGGTTTGGTGTGTGTATTTCACTGTAGTTTGGAAAGAAGCGGGTCAGGGGGCTGTGTTGTGCTTGGGTGCAGTGAAGCAACCACGCGCTGTCCCTTCAGCACAATCCATGCTCCTTGGTCCCTTGCTACAGGTCTGCATCAGGTGCCCCATGAGGGTGCTATGCAGACCCATATCAAGAAATCTGATAAGTTGCCAGCAACCATATGAAAGCCCATGAGAGGGACAAAGCAGGATCCATTCAAGCTTTCCAAAGAAAGAGAAGCGTGGGATTACTTCCCATCACCACCTTAACAATGCATGTTATACAATCATGTCATACATGATGATATGAAGAGAAGCTAGTTTTGCTTCTAGAGTAACATGGCCAGCTTTTCCTGATTGATTAGATGAGCTGCAAGGGCATGACAATCTTTGTGGCACAAATCCCATTAGAAATCCTAATGTCTTAATGTTCGTTTGGGGACAATTAAACCTGGGGGGATCTTGCAAAAATAAGGCTGTTTCCATGCAGTTCCTCTGCCCTATAGCACCATTAAAATGAATGATTGTAGCCCAAACCACAAACGAGATCAGACAGATAGCTGGACTTAAGCCAACTGAGTCTTACTGCTCTGAAATCAGCTTAAATTGAAGTGGGCTCATATGTTCTGTTTGAATGGTCAGTAATCATGTGGTTTTACTAGCACTGGCTACAAAGCAGTTCGTATAATGCTTTGATTTGCTTCCATTTATTTCCAGTACGGGAGCATCAAGGCTGAACCTGAGTAAGCGTTCACCAAGCAAGGTTAATGGGACAAACAATCTCTCAGTCTTTGCTTCCCATTTAACGCCATCCATTCAGTTGCACTTGCGATAGAAGTAGAAGTAGTAATCAGTGAAAAATATCCCCGCATAGTTAGGATCCGTTGAACAGTCTGCAAGGTCCTGTCGGAATAAAATAAAGCAGATTAAGACAGAACCTAAATGTGATTCTCTTTGATTCTCATTCCCTTTCAGACTTACTGGAGCGGCCACCCGGAAATGGAAGGCGCTGTCGTACATTGCGGCCACAGGAAGCACCCAAATATGCTGGTAACCCTATAAAACAAACGGAAGAGCGAGAGAAGTGAGAGGCCACACGCTGCACATAGTGTCGAGTTTGCTGTGATGATACATTTGAAAGCTGCAGCCTGGGGCATTTTCCAAAGACGTGTGTCCAAACAGATGCTCATGTGTGGCTGGACGTTTCATTCAACTGCACATTTTTTCCCCTACATAGACGTGACTGGCTTTTAGCAAAAAGCAGCATGCGTGAAGCAACCCAGTTCCCAAGTGTGCATCCCTGCACAAAAGGGTCATCAATGAGATTAAACAAGCTTACAGTCAGTGGTGTAGCTAGAGGGGGTGCAAAGCACTAAGTTTTGCAGTATCTGTAAGCAGTGGTGTAGCTAGTTTTGCTGGGAGCTTCACTGTGGCATGCAAGTGGCCCCTCCCCCTCCCTGCCTCCATTTTGCTCTCACAGCCTGGAATAGCTCCAAAGGGAAGAGGTCACTTGCATGCCACAGTGAAGCTCCCAGCAAAACTAGCTACACCACTGCTTACAGATAAACCAGCACAACACATGGAAATTTAACCTAACAAAACGTAGAACACAATCACAAAACTGAATGCAGGATGTTGGGATGGTGGCCTGGCGCTCTGAACACATTTCATTTTTGAAAGCAGCTGCCTTGGTTTCCTTGTTCTTGAGAAACGGTTGTCATTCACATAAAGAACCATCCGTTTTGCACGCTTACAGCACAATCATAGGCACAGCTACTCAGAAGTAAGTTCCACTGTATTCACTGGGGCTTACTCACAGGAAGGTGTGTAAAGAATTGCAGCCCAAATCTCCTTAGCAGAATGAACAGTCACCAGGGACCACAATAAAATAAAGAAGC
This sequence comes from Tiliqua scincoides, assembly GCF_035046505.1. Classification (NCBI taxonomy): domain Eukaryota; kingdom Metazoa; phylum Chordata; class Lepidosauria; order Squamata; family Scincidae; genus Tiliqua; species Tiliqua scincoides. Next base: position 80,092,175 of record NC_089827.1, on the reverse strand, counting down.
AAATCACAGACCTGGAGGTTGTGTATTTTGGTTCACATGTCCTTTGTGATTTGTTTTCTGTTCAGGAAAACAGAAAAATCTGTTCAAGGTCTAAGGGCCTAGTTACATGTGTGCAACAGGTATCTTATTGGCGTACATGCTCCATGAGGCATTTGGTAGGCCAAAGCGAGATACAGGAAGCTGGACTAGATGGGCCTTTGGCCTGATCCAGTGGGGGTCTTCTTATGTTCTCATAAATAAACACTGTATTTCTCAGAATCATATCTGAGCAACATCCCATTTTTGCCAGGTTAGATCAGTTAGACACTATATTATACTATATACTATATTACATCCTGTTATAAGATGGATGTGCCCACACAGATTCACACAATCTCAGAGTTCTAGCAGTAGGAAAAAGTTAACTGATACTGACCCTTCAAGCACATGATGCTGGTCCCTTCAACATAAGCTTGTCACACGTGTTTACATGTGTTTACAGCCTAAGGGCGCAATCCTAATCTCTTATGTCGGTGCTTTCCAGCACAGACATAAGGGCAATGCAGCTCTGAAGTAAGGGAACAAACATTCCCTTACTTTGAGGAGGTCTCCGTGAGTGACACCCAACTGCAGGAAGCAGCACACATCCTGTTGGCACCGCTATGCCAGTGCTGGAAAGCAGTGACATAAGGGGTTAGGACTGCGCCCTAAATGAACTTGCAATTTGGCTTTTGGCATGCCACCTAAAAGCATCTTGACACAATTTAACAGTGACCATGCCAGAAGCTGAAGATGACTTGAATTGTGACAATTGAAGTCCAGGAATATGACTGAACCCATAACTGACATGGGTCATGTGAATTTGTCCTTCCATCTTTTGCCTCAGCTTGTGAAAAATGCCTCTAACTTTTACAACTCTTCCTATGCCATTTCAAAAAACCACATGCCCCCTCATTTTCAAAAGACACTGCACAGTCAATAATCTTGTGGCATCACTGAATGGAAGCTTCTCCCTCAACATTCACTCCCCGCCCCCCGGAAGTAATTTCAGGAAGATTGAAATTACTTTTTCATTCCGAAGGTTGGTTGTTAGTGACGCATCAACAACACTCCTATACACGAGGCAACAAAAACCATTACCTGGGTGGTTTCTTGAAACATTTCCAAATTATCACGGGCTTGCGGACGAGAGGAGCAAAGGTTTCCAAACGTGACTTGGCACGGAAAGATTATTAAGGGCTCTGTTGTTCTTCAACAAATAAGAAGAATATGAAAAGCTGAGAGGTTCCATTCTGTTGCTTTTTTTTTAAAGATCATATCATAAGAAAGGACAAAGGCTTCCCTGCCTCCACCTCTATTTTGCTCCCCCCACCCTGAATGGCTCAGAAGGGGAGGGGGAGGGGCCGCTTGCATGCCATGCTGAGGCACCCTCCAAAGCTTAGTGCTTTGCTCCCCCTCCAGCTACGCCACGGCTGATTAGTATAATATTAATGTCTGCTGTTATATTTTTAACTGATGTGCCAGTTCCAGTCTGGCCACTTTATTCGCAGCTCAAATGAATGATCTACTGGAGGAGTTCCTAAACTGTGGGTCGCGAACCCAGACGAGGTGGGTCGCAGGTTTGACCCTTGCTCCCAAATAGCTCCAAAGCCATTCTGGAAGCTGAATGACTTTCTGTGAGCCTCTAGAGCAGGGGTGCTCAATAGGTAGATCGCGATCTACCGGTAGATCGCGAGGCAAAATGAGTAGATCGCGGAGTGCCGACCCCCCCCTTCAGGTGCCTCTGGGAGGAAACGCTGGGAGTAAGGCCCATTGTACTCAATGGGCCTTACTCCCAGGTAAGTGTGGCTAGGATTGCAGCCTCACAGCCTAATCCTAGGCATGTCTACTCAGGAGTAAGTCCTGTTATACTCAGTGGGGCTCAAGGTACACCAACATACATTGTACACATAAATGTTATATGTTATGATGGCGCAAACATTGTAAAAAAAACTCTGGTAGATCTCCGGGCCTTGCTGGGTTTCAAAGTAGCTCTTGAGCCAAAAAAGTGTGAGCACCCCTGCCCTAGAGGGCTCCTCCAAGTTGCACCGGGCTGCAGACCCACTCTGTCAGCTTCCATGGGCCTCTGAATGACCTGCAGAAGCCTCCAGAAGCCACTTCTGGTTCTCAGAAGGCACTTCTGGTTTGCTTCCAAAAAGCAGAAGTGGCTTCCGGAGGCTTCTCAAGCCATTCCCAAGGAAGCTGATAGAGTAATCTGCAGCTTGGCATGACCCCTCCAGAGGCTACCCTGGGCTCCCTCCAGCATCACCAGGAGCATTGCAACGCACCACAGGGGACGAAGTGGGTTAAGTGAAGACTTCCAGAGGATGCAACTTTGTTAGTCTGTTGCAGCAGAAACAACAACAAGGATTCTTGCAGCAGCTTGAAGACTGAAAGTCATTTCAGCACAAGCTTTTGTGAACTATGGTCACTCCTTCAGATGTTGTGAGTGAAGAACTTCCAAAAAAAAAAAAAAGTTGCTGATCAGTTAGTGTAAGCCTTCAAAAGGAGGGACTTCCCTGCTGATCGTAGCACCAATCCTGTGCATTACACTGCACATGTGAATACACTATTTACAAGAACTATTAAATATAAACATCAGCAACCAGTACATGAATTAGCTTGGAGAACGCCACCCAGCTCCATTAAAGTCAATGGAGGTTTTGTCAATGACCTCAGTAGAAGGAGGATCATATTCAACAAAAAGTGCTTGAGACACTCCTACCCTTATAGGTTTGCATAAGGACTGTTAAACCCTTGTCTTTACACACAATATCAGATACATTATGAAAAATACTTTTTCTGCAGGCAGACCTGCCACTGTACTTACTTGATTTCCAGAGAGATTTTCACATTGACGGGTGTGTGTTTGTTAAGGGGAACAACATAACTATAATTTCCAGACCTAAAACGACAGCAACAACAATAATGTTGATACTGTCCAATTCTAGAAGCATATCAAAAAGAGTGAAAGCATTTATGAAAAGATGCCTGATACCATAATAGGCTGGTCAGCTGTGAGAACAAGTCATAGTCAGTGAAACAGGTTTGCACTGAGTACAGTAGTTTGGCCCCGAGTACAATTAAATAGTAACTGTAGCCACTAATTCAGCATTTCTCAAACTGTGGGTCAGGACCCACTTGGTGAGTCAGGGCCTGATTTCTGATGGGTCCTGCAGAGCCTCCATTGACAACACAGGTGATGGAAAGATCAGATAACTAAATGCTCTTCAAAAATCAGATAGGTTTTTGCAGTTTTGAGCTCCTGCAGTTTGCAAGGTTGTGTAAATATAGGAAGATAAATGTTTGAGCATCTTTTCTCTTTTCTTTTTTGTCCAAGTCTATCAATGACAGGCAGCGGGGACAGGTGAAGGCCGGATCACGTAATTAAGCCCCTGAAGCCTTGAAGGTATTCATTATGGTATTCATTATGAGAAATAGAACAAGGATTTTTACAAATAAATAAGTAAATACTGCAAAATAATTTTACATAAACATCCTGAAGCACAATCCTCAATTTTGCCTCAAAGAAAGGCTTTGGTGGTAGCAGCTGTAGCCCAGCACAAATTGTCAGATTTTGTGCTGCATTGCACAAACGAGACATTTTTTAAAAACACACATTGCACCCACCGACACTGTAGGTTTTTGCTACAATAGCGATGATCAATTTTCTGCTGTGTCTCCAAAATCTGCATAGAGCTGATTGTTGTATCAATCCCTAAAAAAGGAAAGAATTATTTTTGTCCAGATTCTTCCACATGCAGAGAATCTTAGTGCAATTGTCACATTTTTTTAAAACCAAAAGCTATACAAAAAGCACTACTATAAGGCAGTTGTTTCATTGCATAGTTGTTTTTTTTTTAGAACACATGGGAAATTGTTGGTTTGAGACACAGCCTGTGGAGAATCTAAGTGGTACCTGCATAGGTCAGTTTTGGACAGCTCCCAAAATCACCTTTTAAAACCTTGCTAGCTGGAGTCTCACAGTATACGTTCACAGCCCCTGGTGTGAGCTGGCAAATCGGTTCCTTTGTTGCCTGGCCAGCTAACCAGAGTTAAGGGTTCTGGGGATGATTGAGATCTTATTCCTGTGCTGGCCCTACTTCCTTGTACCTCCAAAGGTGACAGCCAGAATGCTTCACAGTTTAATCCGATTTCCTATGCCATTGTTTCTCACACTGTGGGTCATGAGCCATCCCCTGGGGGCTGGGGATAAGAATAGGCCCTCAGTTTGGCTGTACTTGTCGTAAGAGGCGACTAAACAGCCACCGGGTAGATGGGACTCGTCAGCCTGGGAAGGCAGCTCATCTGAGAGAAGGAAAACTCTGACCCCAAACCTCCACTGCCTTGTGGCTACATCCAGTTATGGAAAAGGCTTCAGGAGTCAACCTCGAGGCAAAATCCGGAGCCGGAGTCCCTGAGGCAGTTCATGGCTGAACACAGTCACGTTCTGGCAACTCCTGCGACGCCACTGGGAACAACCGTATTGGCCTCTGCCTTTCCATTGGACCATTTCAGCGACGTGGAGAGGGGGGATTTGCTGCATGGGTAACAGTCTGTCCTCCATACCTACTTTACCCAGGCTTCACACACTGGAGAGGACAATCCAACTTCGCCATACGGTGTCGGCACACAGCCACACTAGACACTGTTCCAGAACCACCATTCAGAGCGCAATACCATAGTCTTTTGAGACTGAAGGTTGCCAACAACAGGGTCATGAGCCAAATTCAGGTGGGTCCCCATTTATTTCAATGTGTACAGTGGTGCCTCGCAAGACAAAATTAATTCGTTCCGTGAGTTGTTTCATATTGCGAAAATTTTGTCTTGCAAGGCATCACTGAAAACTGAAAACAAACCAAAAAAAAAAAAAAAGCAAAAAAATTCGTCTTGCGAAGCACGGCCATAGAAAAATTCGTCTTGCGGGTCACCAAAAAAATTGCAAAACACTTTCGTCTTGCGAGTTTTTCATTGCGCGAGGCATTCGTCTTGCGAGGCACCACTGTATTTTATTTTTAATGTATTAGACTCGATATGACTGCATTTGGGGATATGTGACAGATCTGTACTTTTAACAGGCTACGATGTGAATGCTTTAAACCAGTGTTTCCCTAACATTTTAGCACCAGGACCCACTTTTTAAAATGACAATCTATCGTAACCCACTAGACATAAAAAGATATAGAAAGAAATATTTTATTTATTAATAATATTAATAAATTATTAATAAACAAACCAGGTCCTGTGCTCCCATTAGAGACCTTATTTATAGTATGAGTGTGTGTAGATATTTGCTAGTCTCTTCACTAGAAATTAGGTTCAATGTTCCCCCAAACCTTTACAGTCATTCCAGGGTACCCAGAAGGCTGAACTAGATGTGCAGCAAGATGTGCTGTTAGGGACTTCCAGGCTAGACAAAAGGCTGGATTCACAATTACTAGAAAAATATCAGAAAATGTGACATTTAATTTGAGGATATGAAGATTACCTCATACCATAGGTATTCCAGTCAATTAGAATTTAATATGTTAGATACTGGATTATGATGTTAATTCTTGTGAGATTTCATATGCTAGATATTGGAAAGACACGAAGATCCCAAAGAAAGATGAATTAAAAGAGAAAATAATGAATGTGGTGGAAATGGACAGATTTCTAGAGAGCTTGGATCAACAGTGAAACCGATATAGATTGAGTAATGAAAATTATTTTATGCTTGGTTGAAAATAAAGTTGTAGAAGTATAAGATAGGTTATTTAGATGAATATATTATACGTATGATATATTATATATGATATGATATATGATAGATAAATTATAAATGATATTAAGAGGCTAATGTACAAGAGGAACTGGATTAGGAAATATGTAATGATTTATTAGTTATAGTGATGTATGATATCTTGCACCCTCTAATACTGTGTTTATGTATTGTATGTATTGTATTATGTGTTATGTATGTTTGTTATTTTGTTTTTGAAAAAAAAAATTAATAAAAAAAAGAAACAACTCGCAACCCACAGTTTGGGAATAGGAAGTTTGGGAAAAACTGCTTTAAGCAATGATTGTCAATGGGGGGCTTACTCCTGGGTAAGTGTGTATAGGACTGCAGCCTTTGGGATGTTTGGGGAATTTTTTTAAACACATCCGCAACAGCTTGGGATAGTTAGGAGGGTTCTTCTTTATTTTAAATAAATTTTTTAACTTGCTATACATTTTTACATAAGAACATAAGAACAGCCCCACTGGATCAGGCCATAGGCCCATCTAGTCCAGCTTCCTGTATCTCACAGTGGCCCACCAAATGCCCCAGGGAGCACACCAGATAACAAGAGACCTCATCCTGGTGCCCTCCCTTGCATCTGGCATTCTGACATAACCCATTTCTAAAATCAGGAGGTTGCGCATACACATCATGGCTTGTACCCCATAATGGATTTTTCCTCCAGAAACTTGTCCAATCCCCTTTTAAAGGCGTCTAGGCTAGACGCCAGCACCACATCCTGTGGCAAGGAGTTCCACAGACCGACCACACGCTGAGTAAAGAAATATTTTCTTTTGTCTGTCCTAACCCGCCCAACACTCAATTTTAGTGGATGTCCCCTGGTTCTGGTATTATGTGAGAGTGTTAAGAGCATCTCCCTATCCACTCTGTCCATCCCCTGCATAATTTTGTATGACTCAATCATGTCCCCCCTCAAGCATCTCTTTTCTAGGCTGAAGAGGCCCAAAGGCCGTAGCCTTTCCTCATAAGGAAGGTGCCCCAGCCCCGTAATCATCTTAGTCACTCTCTTTTGCACCTTTTCCATTTCCACTATGTCTTTTTTGAGATGCGGCGACCAGAACTGGGCACAATACTCCAGGTGTGGCCTTACCATCGATTTGTACAACGGCATTATAATACTAGCCATTTTGTTCTCAATACCCTTCCTAATGATCCCAAGCATAGAATTGGCCTTCTTCACTGCCGCCGCACATTGGGTCGACACTTTCATCGACCCAATGAAAGTTGGGTCATTTTATTTTACTTGATTGATTGATTTCATTTTGTCATATGGGGGTGTTAAAAATTTCCTGCTTGATGATGTCACTTCTGGCCATGACACCACTTCTACATTCATGACATCACTTCCAGTGGGTCCCAAGAGACTGTCACACTAAAAAGTGGGTCCTAGTGCTAAAAAGTTTGAGAACCACTGGCCTGTGCACAAACTTTTTAAGGAACCTTTGATCCCAGCTTGTACCATGTTTTCAGGAGGCTGATGGTGGCTTCCTGAATCTCTTCATCCACCAAGTATAACATTCATGTGAATGGATTATGTGACATTCAAATTCATGTGAAAAGTGAATGGATGTCACTTGCTCTATGGCAGGGGTCCCAAACCTTGGTCCTGGGGCCACTTGTGGCCCTTGAGGACTTCCAATCTGGCCCTCAGGGAGCCCCCAGTCTCCAATGAGCCTCTGGCCCACCGTAGACTTGCTGGAACCACGCTGGCCTGATGCAGCTGCTCTCAGCATGATGGCCAACTGTTCGACCTCTCACATGAGCTGTGGGACGAGGGCTCCCTCCACTGCTTGCTGTTTCACATCTGTGATGTAGCAGCGGCAGCTAAGGAAAGGCTGGCCTTGCTTTGTGCAAGGCCTTTTATAGGCCTTGAGCTATTGCAAGACCTTCATTCATTCATATAAGTTCCATCTCTAATATTTTCATTTAGGTAAATTTATTCAAATTTGAAATTTAAATTAATTCTTTTTTTCCCCAACCCCTGACACAGTGTCAGAGAGATTATGTGGCCCTCATGCCAAAAAGTTTGGACATCCCTGCTCTATGGCACACCAAGCTAAGTTATTCATTTCACTTGGTGTGTCATAGAGCAAGTGAGATTCATCCACTTTTCCCTCCTCTTTTCCCAGCTGGACACATTAATATTTCCTAAGAAGATTTCTACCATTTCAGCCAGAGACTGAAACAGGAGAAGGACATGCAGGAGATGCAGCTAGGTGAATAGCAAGAGCGCAGGATGGGCTGACCCTGCGCCAGTGGCACTGGTCTCTATATAGACAACATCTGCCCTTTCTAATGAGGTATTAGATTGTCTCTGCAGACAAGCTGGGTTAAGCCACAGACTGCACTTGCACCAGGACGCATGGCTAGTTGTGGGCTCCCAAGTGCCCTGCTGAACACCCAAACAAGGCTGAAAAAGGGAAGAGAAATGGCAGGCAGGCTACCAATTTGCCACTGGCCTGCTTGAACAGCAATACTACCGGCACTTGCCATTCCTCCTCACCACTGGCTAGGGCAGCGATGTTCAATGTTTTCTTCTCATGGCGCACTGGCTTCTGTGGTCTTCTCCATGGTCTTTTCCTCTTGGGATGTCACTTCCGGCTTCCAGGAGGCTCTTCCAAGTTCTGTGGTTCTGTATTTAGGGCAACTGTCTGTAGTCACAAATTGTCTGTCCCGCTTCTTCCACTGGTGGAGGAACAGGGACAAACAACTCATTACTACAGACAGTTGTCCTAGAAACAGAGCCACAGAACGCAGAAGAGTTTTTCAGTGATTTGCTGTGTTCCAAATTCCCATGGCGGACCTTTCACGGCATACCGATGTGCCATGGCACATAGGATAAAAATTGCTGGGCTAGAGGTTTCTATGTACCACTTATACTCCTCTACCGTGGACTCTTCAGTTTCAACTTTTAAAGCCACAACTGGCCAGTGCAACCATTTAGTTTTCAAAGGATTTTATGATAAGCGGGAGGGGGGAAAACTCACAGTCATTTCCAAGGTCAGGCTTTTCAATCCAGTTTCGTTCAGGTTGTTCTCTTCTTTTGTTTCCTGAGGGAAGAATGGGTATTTATCTTCTTGTAGAAGACCTTCACAAAGTGAAACAATTATATGACAAGAGCAAAGATTTGACAGCAAAATGAGCTTCCATCGGATGTTTTCTGGTGTCCAGGATGGACTCGAAGGATGATTGTAGAGAACTACTCTAAAGACAGCTGATATGAAGGGGTCCTTTTTCACACTGTGAAGTTTATGGCAGGTTTCATAGGGACCACTTTTTTAGAGGACAGATTGCACAGGAATTGCATATTTTGTGAAAATAATCTATGTATTTGCAGGCTGATTAGCTATTGTGGGAATGAACCTGCAGATCTAGTCAATGCTAGCCCCAAATCATCATCAGTTCTGGTCCTCTGAACTCAGCCACTTGCCAGCGCAGGAAAAACCCAAGTACCACTCCTCAAACTCTCTTCAAATGTTTCAAGTCACTCAGGCAAAAGTTTCTGTTTCTGCTCTTGTTGGATTGCCTGGCTTCCTGACACAGTCAAAGTTTCCTTCATGCCACTTCTCTTTTGAATAAACAGAGCAGTATGTGCAGGAATGGAGCAAGCATCACTCCATCGGAAAGAGAAAAGGTACATGGGAGGAGGCTGTGTGCCACACAGGGGTGGGCTCCAAATAGTCTTCAACTTCTAGTTACATCTGGGAGGTGTTCTGAGGCATGGGGAGGTCACATGTGACCTTCTGAGGGCCCAGCGTGGTCTCCAGGAAAGTCATTGTGGCACTGCAACCCTGCCCCCCACCCCGGAATTTCAGTATACCGAGGGCCCACTGTAATAATTTTCACAATCATGGCTCTTCTTAAAAACGCCTCCCTAACCGCAGAAACCGCCACCAAGCGCATTCATCCTTCTCTTACACAACAGCAATTCACCAGCTCACAGTTTAACTTACTCTCCTTAACCTTCATCTTCTGATAACTTCGATTGGTTCTCAGTGGCCAGTTAAGTGGACAGCAGTATGTTGTGTCACAAGGCAAAAGATTGCAGAAATTGACTTCAGCAGCAATGGGGGCAGGCTTTGAATGTGAAGGCATTGTGCTGTATCTGGTCACTACAGGAGAAGAAATTCAGCAGCAACTCTCGCATGACTCATATTTAACAAAGTCAAGCTCTGTATCAAGACGCTCCACATTCTACCACCTGAATAACTTATATAAATTAATCCTGATTGCATAGTCATAGTTTTTCTCCTATAAATAGCATGTGTGGGGAGATGCAATTGGGGTCAGAATGGTGGCAGGGCAAAGTTCTAAAGCCCCCTTACCTACCTGCCACTCTTTTCCGCCATTTCACATGCACACACACACACACACCACACTATTTAACCATCGTCCCCACCCCAACCCCCCAAAAAGGGGGGGAACCCTTGGACCCAACTACGTGTGCCCAGTTAGGTGGGGCATTTCTGTGAAAATCTAGCAGCCTAATCCTATTTTTTAACACCCCCCTGCAATGGTGCAGTTGTGCCAAAAAACAAGAGTGCTGTATCCAGCTTGGGGGGGGGGGCTAGATTGGAAGGTTTTGGAGGGAAAAGAGGATTTATAATCCCTTACACCTCTGTAAGCCTCCTGCTCTGCAATGAATCCCCTCGGATCTGTGCCAGCTTTTTAGCTGACACAAGTCTGAGGAGAGAATGGGGGTATGGAGGCTGTCCTTGGAGGGGAAAGGATTGAGGACACACCGTCGCCAGTGGATCCAACCCGTCCCACAGCCTCCACCCCTCTTCCACCCACTCCCCGCCCACTCCCACCTCTCCTGACATCTTACCTGCCTTGGCAGGTGGCCAGTGATCTTGTGATGCATGTGCAAAGGCTCTGGCGTTCCTTCCGGCACTTTGGCCCTATGCTGCTTTGCTCACAGACCAGAGCACTTCTACGACAGTCCTAAAGCAGGTAGCACTGGTGAAACGCTTGTTCTACCAGAACTATGAGTCCCAGGATTAGGCTCCAGGAGCCTTTGATTCTGTGCCAAATGCCAAATTCCATGCATGGCATAATTGTGGTACGATGTAAGTTTCCACAGTCATATCCTATTCCTGTTGGTGTTTTTCATTTGCAAAAAAGTGGCTTGTAGCACAGTACCTGTCAGAGTGGTGGAGGGAGGGAGTGTTGTCAGACTTGTTGAATTGCTGGGAAAGGGTGATAAAAATAACATCAGCAATAGAAACATGCAGGTGTTAATCCAACCTAGCACCAACAAGGATATTTAAGGCATTTTCAAGTCTACCATCCCTGCACTAAATCTGCAGGACAATGACACATGAAAGTCAGATAGAAATGCCATGTGGCCCTGGAGGCTCAGCAATTTTCTTAATGCTCAACACTTGAAACTTGATTCTTGGCATCTTCAGCAAAAAAAAGAGAGAGAGAGAGAGAGAGAGAGAGAGAGAGAGAGAGAGAGATTCTTCATTTCTTGCATATTCTTACATGCTTTCAATATGCAGTTATCTGACCAGAGTATTTGAACAGGGAAGAATCAAAGTGCAAATGAATAGAGAGACCATCTACTTGCCTGTGCTCAGGATGGACAACTTCTTGCTCTGGGATGCTAAATACATACAGGGTGGATATTGTCATAACACTGCAAAGAGACAGGCATTTCACAGATTGGTATCTATCATTATTGTATACAGTGATAGCAGTATATCAGCAGTATATCAGAGAGTGTAGCAGTTAAAAGTTCCACTCAGTGGCATTGCTAAGGGGTGCCGTCTGCACTGGCTGATACCACTACTGACTAAAATCTTTAAAATCTTGTTATTTTAGAATAATACCATCATGGAATATATCATTTGATGCGTGATTTCACGCAGAATGCTATTAAACAAACCATGTCGAAATATCGCTATTCTATCAAATGTTATAGCAAAAAAAAAAAGCAGTGGGGTCAGGGCAATGGTGTATCACTGTGCCCACTGCCCAGGTTATTGCCCGGCCCACTGCACGGGGGGAGGTCCATCACGGGGGTGACGCGTGGCCTCCCGCACTGGGTAACACAAGACTTAGTGACTCCACTGGTCCCACTAACTTTTCAGATGCATGAAAGAAAGTCCTTTATAGCAGCATGTTCTGAAGGCTGGAAAAATTCACTCCACACTATAAGTAGTAATCGTAGGTTGTTTCAGGTTTTCCACGAATGGGTCAATGAATGAACCTAACAGTTAATCAATAGACTTGTCTTACCAGAGTGCCATCACAGCAACCAGTGCAATTACAGTTATTTGAAAAATCCTGGTACTGGACCATGCCTGGTTTTTCTTCGGAAAACTCACCTAAGGGGGGGGGAAGGCAGGAATATGGCAATTCAGGGATGGCTGCATGAAAGGGGCACCACTCATTTCTAGAACCCCTCACAACCCTTTCCTGCATATACAGAGTTGCATCAGTATTAAGGTACTGATATGGATTTAACTCTTGGAAGGACAGAAAGTCTAAAAGGACAGGAAGGCTCATTACAGAACCATTGCAAAGTCATTGTGCCTGTTTCCACATAGCATGTGGCTATAAGGGGGGGGGAGATTCTTACATTTTCCCAGGATCCACACTGTGGATCCAATTTGTATAGGATTCTTTTGTTACCCAGACACCATGGAATCCCAGAGAGGGCTGCATGGATGGAATTTGGGCATGCTTCTACTATGCCTGAAGAGGATGCTGAATGGATGTGCCTGGGCCCTCGGGGGAGCCGCATTGCTCTTTCACCTGCAGCACTCAATTCAACTGTTTGAGCAATCTGGATCATTTTACTACCTTAGGTTCCAATCCTATCAAACTGTCCAGAGCCGATGCAGCCCCAAGGTAAGGGAACAAACATTCCATTGCTTTGAGGAGGCCTCCATGACTGCCTGGCCACTGCAGAAAGCAATGAACACCCATTGGCACAGATGCATCAGTGCTGGACAGTTGGATGGAATTGGGCCCTTAGTTCTTAAATCAGGCTAGCTCAACTGGCATGGGACACCTATAATATTCAACATTTTTTTCTCACAGCACATTGACCTCTGTGGTCCCTGCCTCTTGTGATGTAACTTCTGGCTTCTGGGAGATTTGTCCAGGTTCTGAGACTCTGCTTCTAGGGCAACTATCTAGTAATGAATTGTCTGTTCCTAGAGTTGCCCTAGAAACAGAGCTGCAGAACCTAGAACAGTTTTTCAGATATTTTTAACACTGTGCCCCAAACTCTCAATGACACACCTGTGGACCTTTCACAGTACACCAATGTGAAACACTGGTTGAAAATTGCTGATCTAGTCTCTCTCTGAGAAACACACAATCAACATTCTTAATTCTACTCACCTTCCTGGGTTTTATAGGAACTGATTTTCTTGATGGTAAACAAGAGGTTGCTTGACTACATCTCCTGGAATAAAATATGCTTTGTTTTCTCAATTCATTATTGTAAGTAATGAAAAATAAATATTACAGACAGGATGGGGGAGGGGACTCATTTACAGTTACCATGAACTTGCCAAGATGAATGCTATCTTCATTTTAAAAAATTGCTTAGAATTATTTCTTCCAGTTTCTTCTCCAAAAGTTGTGGTGGACAATTGCTTAAAAATGATGTCCCACTAAAAACTATGTTAGAAGAACATGGCGTCTCCAGAAATTATTTGTACTGAAGTGCCATTAGGACCATGGAGATAATTATTTAGATAAATTCACTACATTCTTAAAGTATGATGATGACATCCTTCACAGCTCTAAATAATAATAATAGAGTTATACAAAACCAAGCCTATAATTACCAGAAACTTGAACTAATTCAACCATACCTTTCTGTACTCAGGTTTTTGTTGTTTTTTTAATTATGTGTGTCTTATACGAGTACATGCCCTGGTGAGAAATGAAGATACCTCACGGGGTTCTTTTCACTGGTTGTAGAAGACCTTAAGCTGTTGATTCGTTTCAGCCGAGCCAGTTTTTTATTCCATGCTTCCAACTCGTCTATCCTGACTTCAAGATTGTTTGTTAATTTGCAGAGCTGTTTCACTGCACCCACATTTTCCATAAAAATTTGGTCCTAGAAAACAACAGAGCAGTTCGTCACTCACCAAGATGTGAAATCCCGCAAAGCCCCAGAGAAGAACTTTACACATCCCAGAGTAATTTCTACATTATCTTGTGTTTGCTTAAACAGCAGATCCTTCTCCCTTCCCCCAAAATAGAATATCAGAAGCCGTTTGTAAGACGTTTCATTTTCAGAAAAGATGTGCCTGGAAGCATCGGGGTATGCTGTTCAGGAAACACAAGTCCAAAACCTTTTTATATACATGAAACTAATTGCATAGGTTGTTGGATATTGGCCTTGGCAAGTAGCTCATTAATTTTACCCCAAAGAGAGCTTGAGTGCCTATAACATGAACACAGGTTACTTCAAAGTAAACAGAGGGCCATTTTGGACCATAAAATTCCCTCCTAAATAGTTGGATCACTGGTTAAAAATAAATAAATTATGTTCCATCTGCAGGAAATTGCCAGTGAGAGATTGTGCAAGAGACTCAGCAATAAAGTACAGGGGTTCATGCACCATCACGCTAAAACATTTGTTTTGAATTAATGTTGTGCCTGAACACTAAATATATCATGACAGGCATCTGAGGTTTCTAAATGTTTTCCTCTGCAAACTGTTTCCCAAAGACAACTCCAGAATTCCCCAACACACAGTACATTCTGTGCCTATCAGATGGTGCAAACAGGCTCAGCTGAACCATTCATCTTGCAACTCCAACACAGCTTCCCAAGGGAGGAAAAGACAGATGGAAGTGGAGTGTCCCTTATGCTATTTCTGAAACGAGCGCTAGAGAAGTCTGCTGAGCAAAGGGATAAATGGCACTGAAGAGACAATACCAGTCCCAGGCCTTCTTGCCGGCCTGCTACGAGCTTGCCTTGCTTCCTACCGCTGAACTGGGTTAAGTCATTCAACCCTGCAAAAGGATTGCCCCATATTTGCACACATGGAAGAGTGGCCAGTGGACAATATGAACATGCAAGCTACATGGTTGCTTAGCTTACAGCTAAGTGTGTAAGTAAGTAAGAAGACTCTTGATGCATCCGACCCACAATCGAGTCCAGCATCCCATGCATATAAGGCATAGCTAGAGGGAGTGCAAAGCACTGTGCAAGCAGCCCCTCCCCTTCGGAGTCAGGCGTACACCTCCGTTTTGCTTCCCCTGCCCAGAATGGCTCTGAAGGGGAAGGGGAGGGGCTGCTTGCATGTCCTGTTCAGGCACCTGCAAGTCTTAGTGCTTTGCACCCCCGCTAGCTACGCCACTGCACATGTGATCGTGATCAAAACCACACTTTGGTTTGCTTCCAACTTAAAACAACCATTCTTAAAACAAAAGCAAGCAAAAACCCTTTACCTTATCAACCATGAGGAAGTTACGAACTTTTCCTCCGTTTTGACATGTAAAGTCTCCTACATCTTTTACGGCTCGCGGGAGAAGTTCTTGCACTTCCTGGGCAATTACTCCTGTGTACAGATATAAGGAAATGGGTACAACCAGAAGCAGAAAAAATACCCGCAGAAGATGACTTCTGTAATCTCTGTCTCATCGGTTGGGAGTGTTTGTGTTCCTCACAGGGCAGGGGTGCTTTTCAAAGGACTCTGGTGGGGAGGCTCTGCCTCATCTGCCTCCCTACCCACCACATGTCCCTGGTCTGAAGACAAAGGCATGGTCAGGGTATTCCTGTGAGGAAGAGGTCGGGACAGATTCAGAGCTTGAAAAACTAGAACAGCTGATGGCTTGACGGAGTACCTGTTTCATGGATCTGGTTAATTCCCATAACAGATGCGAACTCAGGCTTGTAGTCATATTCAACCAGCCTCATTTGTGCTATTCTTCTCAGCTGCTCATTTGCATCCACCTAATTGATCAAAGATACATTAAAATATTAGAATTGAGTCTTGTTAAAGGCTGCAACACACACGTACTTCAGAAGTTTGACATGGCTGCAGTTCATTGGCTTGTTAGAGTTTGTTTCCCAGACCAATCATCCATCAGGGCAGCACCAGCAACCTGTACTGCCCTGGTATATAAGGCACATTATAGTCGCCAGGCAACAAGAGGCACTAGTGAGCCTCCCACTGGTGGAACAAAGAGGAGGAGAGCTGGGCTGTAACTATCCCTCCGAGTGGCAGGAAGGTGTTTCAGGGTGGGGGGGAGGGTGAGGACTACACAGGGAGGGGCAAAATGAGGTGGGGATGGCAGGCCAGGGGGTGGTTTAGGCACAGGAGGAGGGCAGGAACGTCAGCAGAGGCTGCAGCCAAATCCTATCCCTCCTCCTGGGCCTCTGAGTCCAGCACAGACTCCTCAGTTCTGTGCCAGCTAAATAGCTGGTGCAGCTCCAAGTAGACCAATTGGAGCCTTCAGGTTCTACATGGGATAAGGGAAATGATGTTCTCTTACCCCAAGGACACCTCTGGCTGCCCCTCCGGCCCCACAGGATACAGCAGTGCCAGGCAAGTGTAGGACTGTGCTCTTATTGTTAACCAACTATAATTTATGCTTTTATCCTTATTCTTTTGCATTTTGGGAGGGCAGATGTAGGGTTTTAAGAATAGCCACTGCAGGTTTTTCACCCACTGGGTAAGCCCATCTTCCTAACTTGCAAAGCACCGGCATCCTAACTTGCAAAATGCCGGTATCAGACAACCATAGGGTAGGCAAGGGGTGTCAAATTCATTTCGTACAGTGGGCCAAATAGCATTCATGACAGAAGGGAAAATATGCAAAATGTGATAATATTTCAAGATATGGGAAACCCAATTATCACACAGGTCGCCCTTTCAGCTGTGCCACCTCAGCACTGCTCAGCAGCTGAGAGCTTGAGGGCCAGATGAAAAGCTTCAGCAGGCCGCATCCAGCTCCCAGACCTCGACACCCCTGTGGTAGGCATTCCTTTTAAATAGATTTTTTTTATACAAAGAGAAACATTTTAAAAAAATTTTTCCCCAGTGAGCTTGTAATGTTGTACTCTTGTAACCATCCACCTGACACCTTGCTAGTCTCATCCACCCACAAAACCTAAAATGTGGCTATCTCACAAAGTAAGAATGCAGTAATGTCAGAATTTACACGCGCCCTTCTCATCATGGCCATTTACATGATCTGGTGTAAACCGAACACACCTGAACTCCTCCCATAGGACTCACCTCTTGGATATTCTGTTTGACTCGGCTGTCAGATGGATGCATGACCAAGCCCATGACTTTCATATTTCCACAGACAACCAGAGCTTCATCTGGTGTCTCCGTGTTAATGCCTACTCGACCATGACAGATGGTGGCTTCTGGAACAAGTCCTCGGTGCCAGAGCATATCACTGTCATTCTCAAACTGCCCAGGGTTGGAAGCCTGAAAGCATTGTAAAGTTAGAAGAATACAAATGAGTAGACCTGTTTTCCAATGGAGTCATGTGTCATTTAAACATTCATTTCCTACAGGTAAATTTAATGGTAAATTTTAAACTGAATGAAATTAGCTATGTGCAGGGCTGGCCCATAGATAGCATGAACAATGGAGCTTGTGTCGAGCAGTGGATTGCCAGGAGTGGCAAACAGGCTCAGGATGACTTTAACCCCAGTTCGCTGCCACCACCTTCCTCCAACCCACTGTGGATGGAGCAGGAAGCAGATCAGGAGGCAACCATCAAGTCAACTCCCTTGCCTGTCTCCTTCCTGGTGTGATCCCTTTAAATAAAACAGGAAGTGTGGAATGCACTGGGATTGCGCCTAGCACAACCCACACTTTCTGTTTTATTCAAAGGGACCATGTGAAGAAGTTGGTAGGGAAACTGACTGTTGCATTCTGTGTTTATGTAAGTGGTGTTGCAACTATCACCACCATTCTGCTTGGAGTTAAGGGGCTGGGTAAGGCAGTGGTAGGCTTAAGAGCTGTTAGAGCCTCTGTTGCTCTGTGGGCACATGGGCTCCTTGCACTGCCACAAAGTGCTGAATTGGGCCCGTGATGTTTGTCAGTTTGTAACGTGTGCTCATTGGAAGAGGGACTTCTCTTTTACGTATAGAAATGAAGTAATACAATTTTAAGTAGGGGCAAACTTAACAGATTTTTAATTTAGGTCAAAGTAGTTTGGGAAAATTTGAAATCTCAACCATTAATCTTGAAATCTACCACCTTTGTTTGAACGAAGGCCTTGGTTATAACAGGAGAATATACATAGCTTACCAAGTTTTTAAATCTTGTAATCCCAAGATCTTTTCCTCCTTTACCCACCCTGTGTGCCCTGCGGTACACTGGGGATGTTCCAAGCTTTTAAAGCAACCCTGCTACCATAGGAATTCTGCTTATAGTAGAAGGTTTTCCAGCGAGGTTTTAACACTTTTCTAAATCACCTTTTCATTATAGCAATTTATTTATGCCATCATCTCTTTTTTTATGGGGCTGTTAAGTACGGCATTGTTTTATTCTGATTTTATTGCTTTGTTGTATTTTATTGTGATGTTTATGCATTGTAAGCTACCTGGGGGCACCTCGTTTGGGGGAGGGGAAAGATGGGAAATGGTTAAATAATTCAATCAATCACTGCAATCACATGTAAACTATATTTGCATAGGCTCAGAGACCTGAATGGTTTCAAGCCACAGTTCCTGGAGAATTTACCATCTGCAACACAAATGATTAGTTCAAACTAAAATCAACCAGCTGTCACTGTTAGTCATTTGCCCAACACACACACACACACACACACACACACACACACACACACACACACACACACACAAGCTTCACTAAAGGTAACCAGCCACTATCTTCAACATTCTGTCTATAAATGGACGGTGGATGGCCATCTTTTGTTAAGTTGATCTTTACTAATGATCAGAAATGACTGGCTGATAAGTTCTCCATGGGCATTGTAGGAGTTAATAAAAGAACACTGGTTTAACGTTTATTATGTTTATTTCTTTTTAAAAAAAAAAAAATCCTGCTTTGTTCGTTAATACAGCTATCCTTCCTGTCCATTAATAAGGCTCAAGCTCATTTCCAACAAGAAACAACAGTTAAAGCAATGACGTAAAAAGAAGAGAGTCTGGGACAGGCAGTTTAGTCCAATTAAATCAGTTTTAAAACAACCAACAGGAGGAGAAACTTAACAAATCTATGAGACAAAGGCCTATTTAACAAGAATGGTCTTCACCTGACTATGGAAGGCCAACAAAGAAGAAGGGAGATGGGCTTCTGTCATCTCCACCTCCTCCCCTTTCAGCGCAATCTCGGATGCAGATCAGATTGGGTCCTTGCCTTCTTGCTCTCTGTCAAAGGTTAGGCGATAAGGACCACTTATCTCCCAAGATCCTCTCTTGGGGAGATCCTCTCCTATCCATATCCTCTCCTCCCATCCATTGTCCCATCCATCTTTCCTGCAGACTCTCTTTCCTCTGATAGAGAGATTTTTGGGACTTGGTCTCTGGGTTAAATTGCTAAGCAGACATAGACTTTTTTATAAGCATATAGAAAATTTATTTACATGCTATTTACAGATTTAAGAATAGATTTGGAGGGATACAGGTTTTAAGTTACCTTATGGTGGATCTTTGATTTCTTCCCCCAACCACACCTAAAACTTCTATACTTGTATTTTATGAAAAACAAGTGACTCATGTGATATTCATGTTACTTCCCTCTCCTTATTTGGCATACTGGTGCATAGTTCTAGCCCTCACTGGGAAATCCGTTATCCATGTATGAAGAAGTTCTGGCTTGCACTTTGATTTCACAACACCTTGGAATGTTCTTTTTGGGAATGCTATGACACACATGTTTTTCTCTGCAAGTCATCTTGACATTTTCTACCTTGTTTTTAACAGAAAAACACTATTCATTTTTCCTAATGTTCCTTCTCTGAGAGAAGTTAGGTTAACCCCTAAAATCTCTAACAATCCTTCGTTTTTTTTCTTGACCAAAATAAACATCTTGGTGTTTATCTTGGTCACACTTTTATACTACTGATTTAGGGACATATATATTTGTTTGAACTCCTTTGCTAGGCCTTTGTATGTAGCTGTATGTATATTTTACTAAAACAATTAGTTTTAACTACACTTTCTTAAGTACACCTTAACTCTTTGGTATTGAAGCCTTACTAACTCTAGTGTCTTGCATTGCTTTGGAAAGGTACATTCTTGATACTTGGGAGACTAACTATGAAAGAGAACCTGTCATGATGACAGAAACTATAGCAAGAAAGAGAGTTGCTATATCAATGGTGTAGCTTAAAGAATACAACGCAACTTTTAGGAAGTTTCTTGTAACATGCAAAGCTGCTATTGATAGCAGTAACTGAGATATGTGTTTAAACACATGTTTTCTTGCATAAAGTGCAACATCCTTAGTGAATCAATATGTAATTTTAATATTTGAGTTCGTAGTACTCTTACATTTGTCAGACTATGCAGATTTTGCTCATGCAACGAGCATCCGTGTCACCTGATGCTGTGCATCTATGGCTGCTTATACTTTAAAGGCCTTGTTATACAAGCCAACTTAAGTCTCTTTAGACATAAGTTGTCTTTAGATTAGTGCTTTAGTTAGAAGCTAGCTTATTTTATGGCTGACACAATGCTCAAATGCACACTATACAACTTTTTAAAAGAGTAATATTCTGTAAAAGAAGTACTTTAGACTTTGCAAATCTATTCTTTTAACTTTAAATAATACTAAGGACAGACTACTTTATTTGTGAATAGTGTACCTAACTAAAGCTATATGAAAATGCTTTCTTATGTAGAGATACTTTAGAAGTGTTTGCTAACTTTATAAAAAAATTTATAGGACTTTATGAAAAGAAACTCATACCTTTATCATGGTGCTGCCTGCGACACTGACCACTCCCTGGTGTGCAGCAGAGTGAAACTGCAAACAAAGCGACTGTATCACACGAAAAAGGAAGGAAGACCTCGCATTGATACCAGCAAGACCCGGGATCAGAGAAAAGGGGAGGAATTTGCACAAGCGCTTGAGGAATCTCTTCCAGGCCCGGCCGACGCAAATGCATCCAACAGATGGGAACATTTCAAGAGTACCGTTTACAACACTGCCTTGTCCATATTCGGCAAGAAGACCAACAAGGCGGCAGACTGGTTTGAAGCCCACTCTGAGGAGTTGACACCAGTCATTGAGGAAAAGAGGAGAGCTCAAGCAGCATACAAGGCCTGTCCCAGTGAGCGCAACCTGCAGGTCCTCCGAACTGCTCGCAGCAAAGTCCAACAGACTGCCAGGAGATGTGCTAACGACTACTGGCTCCAGCTCTGTTCCGAGATACAGATAGCAGCTGACACGGGCAACATCAAGGGGATGTATGATGGTATCAAGCAGGCCCTAGGTCCAACACAGAAGAAAATTGCCCCTCTGAAGTCTGCCACAGGCGAGGTCATCCAGGATCGGGTGCAGCAGATGGAACGCTGGGTGCAGCACTACTCTGAGCTATATTCCAGAGAAAATGTAGTCACCGAAGAAGCACTGAACAACATTGAGTGCCTGCCTGTGCTGGAAGAGCTTGACAGTGAACCAACCCTAGAAGAACTTCACGTGGCCCTGGACTCCCTTGCCTTTGGCAAGGCACCTGGAAAAGACAGCATCCCTGCTGAAGTCCTAAAATGCTGCAAAGAGATCATTGTCACTGAGCTGCATGAAATCCTCTGTCTCTGCTGGAGAGAAGGTGGAGTACCTCAAGACATGAGGGATGCAAACATCATCACGCTGTACAAGAACAAAGGTGACAGGGGTGACTGCAACAATTACCGCGGCATCTCTCTCCTTAGTGTTGTAGGAAAGCTGTTTGCCCGAGTTGTACTAAAGAGGCTCCAGGTACTTGCAGAGAGCGTCTATCCAGAATCGCAGTGTGGATTCCGAGCCAACAGGTCCACCACTGATATGGTATTCTCCCTTAGACAACTGCAGGAGAAATGCAGGGAACAACGACAGCCACTCTTTATAGCCTTCATAGATCTCACAAAGGCTTTTGACCTGGTCAGCAGAGACGGCCTCTTCAAGATTCTCCCCAAGATTGGATGTCCACCCAGGCTCCTCAGCATCATCAGATCTTTCCACAAGGACATGAAGGGCACTGTTGTCTTCGATGGCTCCACATCAGACCCTTTTGACATCCGAAGCGGAGTGAAGCAGGGCTGTGTTCTTGCACCAACCTTGTTTGGGATTTTCTTCGCTGTCCTGCTGAAGCAGGCCTTTGGAACTGCAACAGAAGGCATCTATCTCCGGACCAGATCAGACGGAAAGCTCTTCAACCTCTCCAGACTGAGAGCAAAATCCAAAGTCCAGCTGAAATGTCTGCGTGACTTCCTCTTTGCCGACGATGCAGCTGTCACTACCCACTCTGCCAAAGATCTCCAGCAGCTCATGGATCGTTTTAGCAAGGCCTGCCAAGATTTTGGACTGACAATCAGCCTGAAGAAAACACAGGTCATGGTTCAGGATGTGGACTCACCTCCCTGCATTACAATCTCTGAGCATGAACTGGAGGTTGTCCATGACTTTGTGTACCTTGGCTCAACGATCTCCGACACTCATTCTCTCGATACCGAGCTAAACAAGCGCATCGGTAAAGCAGCTACCACGTTTTCCAGACTCACAAAGAGAGTCTGGTCCAACAAGAAGCTGACGGAACATACCAAGATCCAGGTCTACAGAGCTTGCGTCCTGAGTACACTTCTGTACTGCAGCGAGTCATGGACTCTTCGCTCACAACAGGAGAGGAAACTGAGCGCTTTCCACATGCGCTGCCTCCGACGCATCCTCGGCATCACCTGGCAGGACAAAGTTCCAAACAACACAGTCCTGGAACGTGCTGGAATCCCTAGCATGTATTCACTGCTGAAACAGAGACGCCTGCGTTGGCTTGGTCATGTCGTGAGAATGGATGATGGCCGGATCCCAAAGGATCTCCTCTATGGAGAACTCGTGCAAGGAAAGCGCCCTACAGGTAGACCACGGCTGCGATACAAGGACATCTGCAAGAGGGATCTGAAGGCCTTAGGGATGGACCTCAACAAGTGGGAAACCCTGGCCTCTGAGCAGCCCGCTTGGAGGCAGGCTGTGCAGCATGGCCTTTCCCAGTTTGAAGAGACACTTTGCCAACAGTCTGAGGCTAAGAGGCAAAGAAGGAAGGCCCATAGCCAGGGAGACAGACCAGGGACAGACTGCACTTGCTCCCGGTGTGGAAGGGATTGTCACTCCCGGATTGGCCTTTTCAGCCACACTAGACGCTATGCCAGAATCACCTTTCAGAGCGCGATACCATAGTCTTTCGAGACTGAAGGTTGCCAATACAATAAATATGTGTTAACAGTGTCTGTGTAAGCTAACTACAGGAAATTTTTTTAGAGCACATTCAAATTGTGAATTAAAATAATAATTAGAAAAGTAATGATCTCTTAAGAAAAAATTTCCTTGCTATGCTACTTTATTGTTATCTTAGTTAAAGTTCAAATAGTAACCCCTTCCAGTTCTCTTCTGGTACCTGGGTGGCCTATTCTATTAGTGTGCCACTGTGTTGTTATATTGTTCATGATGCTGCCATCAGAAGGACGCTTCTGCTGGCAGTATAGAGTTAATTAAGTATAGAGTTGATTAAGTATTACATAAAGTAATTAATTTTGCTGTGTTTTGCCATTTGGCATATGTGTGTTTTCGTTTGTATTTTCTTTTGTTTTCTACCATGTATAATAACAAGCTTATCAAGTATGTAAAGGAAAGTTAAAGAAAATTTGCAAATGCAGGAGCAAGGTGATTTAAGTAAATAATTTTTAAAATAATGGAAAAATAATAACCTCAACGTTCCAAAGTTGAACAAGCAGCACTATGCATTCACAAAGTACAAAAGAAATAAGTTTAGGTGAGTTTGTTTTGATCTGTATGTTCTATTTCTTATAAGTTCATTTGTATGCTCGCAATAACAGAGGCTTGTATGTAAACCGAAGTTTTTTTTATGATCTAAGTTCTGTGTTGAAGTTCTAAGAAATAAGCCAAAAGTTTCTGAGAAGCTAGCCAAGATCGCTCAGAGAAAAGAAAAAAAAATGAGTTCCTTTTTGTTTCAAAGTTTAAACTGAAGCCTGCAAAGCCATATAAAAAAAAGTAAAATGTTTTCGGGTTTTAATATCTTGTTAGAGCTGATTCTTTTTCAAGTAAACCAAGTGCTTATGTTTAAAGAAATAAGCATGAAGCTTGAGAGCTATCAATTTGAAATAAACTACTACCTGCAAACAGTAAAAATGACATGGACTTTGTGACTTTGTTTGAAAGAAATAATTACTAAGACAGATGTCCTATAGAGCATTACTTTGAACTTTTCTAACGATTTCAAAACATAGACTTTTACAAATGATTTCTTAATAGACTCTTTCTTTAATGATTACAACTGTGTTTGTAGTCTGTTGTGATGTGATATTTTAAAATGTTTTTTACTGTTCCAATATTTTTCACATTTTATATTTCATGATTGTTTATTATGTTAATTTGTATTATGTTTTACAATGTTGTTGTTTTCTTATTGATAGATGAATGTGTGAGTTAAGCTGTATGTAAAATGCCTGAAGTGTAACCAAATTGTTATTGTTTAATTCTAATCGCTCAAAAAAGCAATAAAAAAATAAGTGAAAAAAACATAAACATAGTTAACCTATTGCACACCTATCACACCTAGTTAAAAAAGGTGATAAAATCCAAAGACACTGCAAGTGTAAGTGAATGTAGGTAAAAGAAGAAGCTCTTAAGACGTGTTTCCCTATTTCCCAGAAAAAAAGTGTTTTGCAAGACATTCCTTATTTAATTGAGTGTGAGTAACTTCGATAGTTGTCTGATTCATCTTGTATTGGCAACCTTCAGTCTCGAAAGACTATGGTATCGCACTCTGAAAGGTGGTTCTGGCACAGTGTCTAGTGTGGCTGAAAAGGCCAATCCGGGAGTGACAATCCCTTCCACACCGGGAGCAAGTGCAGTCTGTCCCTGGTCTGTCTCCCTGGCTGTGGGCCTTCCTTCTTTGCCTCTTAGCCTCAGACTGTTGGCAAAGTGTCTCTTCAAACTGGGAAAGGCCATGCTGCACAGCCTGCCTCCAAGCGGGCCGCTCAGAGGCCAGGGTTTCCCACTTGTTGAGGTCCATCCCTAAGGCCTTCAGATCCCTCTTGCAGATGTCCTTGTATCGCAGCCATGGTCTACCTGTAGGGCGCTTTCCTTGCACGAGTTCTCCATAGAGGAGATCCTTTGGGATCCGGCCATCATCCATTCTCACGACATGACCAAGCCAACGCAGGCGTCTCTGTTTCAGTAGTGCGTACATGCTAGGGATTCCAGCACGTTCCAGGACTGTGTTGTTTGGAACTTTGTCCTGCCAGGTGATGCCGAGGATGCGTCGGAGGCAGCGCATGTGGAAAGCGCTCAGTTTCCTCTCCTGTTGTGAGCGAAGAGTCCATGACTCGCTGCAGTACAGAAGTGTACTCAGGACGCAAGCTCTGTAGACCTGGATCTTGGTATGTTCCGTCAGCTTCTTGTTGGACCAGACTCTCTTTGTGAGTCTGGAAAACGTGGTAGCTGCTTTACCGATGCACTTGTTTAGCTCGGTATCGAGAGAATGAGTGTCGGAGATCGTTGAGCCAAGGTACACAAAGTCATGGACAACCTCCAGTTCATGCTCAGAGATTGTAATGCAGGGAGGTGAGTCCACATCCTGAACCATGACCTGTGTTTTCTTCAGGCTGATTGTCAGTCCAAAATCTTGGCAGGCCTTGCTAAAACGATCCATGAGCTGCTGGAGATCTTTGGCAGAGTGGGTAGTGACAGCTGCATCGTCGGCAAAGAGGAAGTCACGCAGACATTTCAGCTGGACTTTGGATTTTGCTCTCAGTCTGGAGAGGTTGAAGAGCTTTCCGTCTGATCTGGTCCGGAGATAGATGCCTTCTGTTGCAGTTCCAAAGGCCTGCTTCAGCAGGACAGCGAAGAAAATCCCAAACAAGGTTGGTGCAAGAACACAGCCCTGCTTCACTCCGCTTCGGATGTCAAAAGGGTCTGATGTGGAGCCATCGAAGACAACAGTGCCCTTCATGTCCTTGTGGAAAGATCTGATGATGCTGAGGAGCCTGGGTGGACATCCAATCTTGGGGAGAATCTTGAAGAGGCCGTCTCTGCTGACCAGGTCAAAAGCCTTTGTGAGATCTATGAAGGCTATAAAGAGTGGCTGTCGTTGTTCCCTGCATTTCTCCTGCAGTTGTCTAAGGGAGAATACCATATCAGTGGTGGACCTGTTGGCTCGGAATCCACACTGCGATTCTGGATAGACGCTCTCTGCAAGTACCTGGAGCCTCTTTAGTACAACTCGGGCAAACAGCTTTCCTACAACGCTAAGGAGAGAGATGCCGCGGTAATTGTTGCAGTCACCCCTGTCACCTTTGTTCTTGTACAGCGTGATGATGTTTGCATCCCTCATGTCTTGAGGTACTCCACCTTCTCTCCAGCAGAGACAGAGGATTTCATGCAGCTCAGTGACAATGATCTCTTTGCAGCATTTTAGGACTTCAGCAGGGATGCTGTCTTTTCCAGGTGCCTTGCCAAAGGCAAGGGAGTCCAGGGCCACGTGAAGTTCTTCTAGGGTTGGTTCACTGTCAAGCTCTTCCAGCACAGGCAGGCACTCAATGTTGTTCAGTGCTTCTTCGGTGACTACATTTTCTCTGGAATATAGCTCAGAGTAGTGCTGCACCCAGCGTTCCATCTGCTGCACCCGATCCTGGATGACCTTGCCTACGGCAGACTTCAGAGGGGCAATTTTCTTCTGTGTTGGACCTAGGGCCTGCTTGATACCATCATACATCCCCTTGATGTTGCCCGTGTCAGCTGCTATCTGTATCTCGGAACAGAGCTGGAGCCAGTAGTCGTTAGCACATCTCCTGGCAGTCTGTTGGACTTTGCTGCGAGCAGTTCGGAGGACCTGCAGGTTGCGCTCACTGGGACAGGCCTTGTATGCTGCTTGAGCTCTCCTCTTTTCCTCAACGCCAACGCCTGCTAGAGTTTTGCTGTCATCACGGTCTCTGTGTCAGCAACACATTCTTCAACACAAAGCCCCAACATAGAGTCTCTTGGAGACATCCAAGATCAAAGCACTGGCACCAGCTCGAGCTGATCCTCACCAGATGCTCCAGCCTTCCCAGCATCAAGATCACACGCAGTTATCATGGTGCTGCCTGCGACACTGACCACTCCCTGGTGTGCAGCAGAGTGAAACTGCAAACAAAGCGACTGTATCACTCGAAAAAGGAAGGAAGACCTCGCATTGATACCAGCAAGACCCGGGATCAGAGAAAAGTGGAGGAATTTGCACAAGCGCTCAAGGAATCTCTTCCAGGCCTGGCCGACGCAAACGCATCCAACAGATGGGAACATTTCAAGAATACCGTTTACAACACCGCCTTGTCCATATTCGGCAAGGAGACCAACAAGGCGGCAGACTGGTTTGAAGCCCACTCTGAGGAGCTGACACCAGTCATTGAGGAACACATATTTATACTGTTGTGCACTTTCAACACAAAGGTAACTTTTGATAGAAATTGCAAAAGGGATTTAAAGACCTTAGGAATAGACCTCAACACATGGGAAATTTTGGCTTCTAAGTGGCCCGCTTGGAGACAGGCTACACAGCATGGCCCTTCTCCGTTTGAAGAGACACTTTGCCAACAGACTGAGGCAAAAAGACAAAGAAGGAAGACTTATAACTAGGGAGACAGACTAAGGACAGACTACACTTGCTCCCAGTGTGAAAGACACAGCTACTCCCGAATTGGCTTTTTAGTTACACTAGACACTGTTTAGAACCACCCTTCAGAATGCGATATCATAGTCTTTCAAGACTGAAGGTTGCTATAGTAGTAACTAAACATACAAACTATTTGAGCCTTGCATTTTCGCAACATTAGCTTTACACATTCAAATGCACACAAATTAATTCACTTTTTCTTAAAATCAGCACCTGAGCAACAGGCAAAGACTAGATGTGGGGCTGATTTGACAAGGATATACACAACAGAGTCACAGCCTAGAAATCAAGGGATAAAAATTTTAAGGGATAAGAAAGGAAATAGGACTGTCTTTGGGGACTGGGTACAGAACTCAGGTTCGGAATGCAGCTAAAAAAGAAGCTGCCATGGGATTAGACACACGCTCTGAAAGGATCGATTTAGGGTCTCTAGAGCACAAAGGCGTTCTAGAGGTCTTTTTGCTGCTACCTCCTCCCTATGCTAAGAAAGGGCTTTGGAGCTACAAGGGTCTCTGGACAGCTGGGCATGTGCGATGCTGGTCCCAGTCCAGAATCTATTGGTGGGACTCCTCAACCTCCTTTTGGTGGGGTCACCTTCGGGCCATCCTGCTCTTTGCAGGGATCCTGGTGAGATTTTGGAGTCTTATGTCATTTCGAGTTTCTGCACACTCAGGCATATTACTGTACAGCCCACTTGCACAATGTTGTATCAGTTGCACTGCTGGTGGCTGGCTTCACCTTGCTTTACAGCAAAAGCCATCTACAAGAACTTGCTAGCAATCTGCTACCACAGCTCTGGCTGCTGCTGCGCCCATAACAGTGATGCTGTAGAAAAATCTGGGTTTGAGGACCGGGGTATGAGGGGACAGTTCTGGGACTCAGGCACAGAAATAATAGGGCAGAGGTTGGGACTGAGAAACATCAGCTGAGCTAGCCAAGCTAACTAACTTTAGGGGACTAGCATTTTTTTCTATCAAAATGTGGATACTTTACTGCAAAGAGGTGTGCAATTGCACATCAGGCTCTCTTAGAATACAGACTCACTGGCATGCACTGCAGCTCTAAATCCTATCAGTACAAGATGTATCTAGCATAGGAAGAAAGGAAACCAGCACCATCACCCACCTAGCAACATAGCTAAGTAACACTGACACTTCCCACCCAAGATCACGGTTGTAGGAAAGCCAGAAGAGATGCAGCTACTTGCAAGGCAGGCAAGGGCTACAACAGTCTGCGTTCCAGGGTGAAAACAAGACAGATCTTATTGCGGCACTGCAAACAACTATGAGATTCATTCAGGTTCAGTCAGCAGAGGAGGGTGTCATGAATATGTACAGTTTAGACTTAGCAGCATTGCAAAGCTTGACCCAAAGTAACCTAACAACACAGAAGGGCTTGCATTCCTAGCTGCAAGGAACCTACAACCCACAGAAGGTGACAAGGTGGCACTTCCGTAGACTGCCAGGAACCTACCAGAGTGGAATGCAACTGTAGACTTCCAATGGGAAGGGGAAACCAAGGGGATAGCTTTGCAAATTGCTTTTAGCCTCACTGAGGGAAGACTCTGTCCTTAAAGGTTTCAGACACTCCTATCATCTGCTCTTACAACTTCTTGCAACTCAGGTACTCAACAAGTAAAAATCCCTTTGCTATGTTGGTTCATTGTTTATTGGGAACATAGTTCAGAATCTTGCCTTGCTATTCAGCAAGCTACTAAAATCCTCTTTGTGGACTAGTACTTTGAGGTGCAGCCTTTAAAACAATCATTTCACGTATTATTTTACTTGCAAGTAAAATCTTTTCAATTTTTTTTTTTTACACATGACTGCACAGAAAGGAAAAATTCTTACTTGAACCGAGCAGATCACAGTTAAAAATAGCTGCAACAGGGAGCTTACGCAACCAGTTTGGGAAATTGCCAAACAACTGGTGAATACCTAGACAGACAATCTTAGCTTAACTCTTGCTAAGAGCACAAGCAGGAATTTCTTTTTTTTAACATTTAAACTGAAAAAAAACTCAGGACTTTCTAAAGTCCAAAAAATAAACATATATTTATAAACTAGGGAAATTAACTCAAATTTCCCTCGCCTGGCCAGGTTGAAAACTGGAGTGACTCCACTCACTGTTAAAAAAAATCACTGCCGTTAACTTAGCTGACTTTACTTAGAAGTCAACTAGAAGCACTAATTGCAACTAGAAGAATTAGAGAAGTTTACATACCCTATTTAGACAACAGGAGATAAGACACATGTGATAGACAACATGAAACACAGAAACATGAAATAAACAGGCAGCATAGAATCAAAATCATAATGAGTTCATTACTTAAGTTCACAGTCACTTTGGAAGTGACGCTTACTAACGTTTGCATAACAAATAGCAATTCCTGTGAGGGAAGAACTTTGACAAAGAGCACTTCATAATACTATAGCATATATTATATTTACTTTATCACTCTCATTCTCACACTTCACACATGTCCATGGACTTCAAGCAATCCAAACACATTGCTTACTCTATACACATCTGCACTTATAAATAGCATATTTTACATTACACATGCTTATAATTTACAGCTCTAATGTACATGCAAAAGAATTAAACATTTTATACTTACTTCAGACTTCCCTCTATTCCGAGGTTTCCAACACTGAAAGCACTTACAATACAATCTTACCTCTCTACTCTTCATGCCACGACAGCCTTACTACTTCAGGTACTAACTTCTGTTAGATCTCATTGTTGAATCAACAATGGGCACAGTGTTCTTTTAATTTTTTTCTTAACTTTCCTCGTATTCGCTCCTCCTAAATTCTTACTTTGGCCCATATTCTTTTTAAATCAGCACATAAAAGCACACAGCTCTGTTAAAACTATTAACTCACTTTAGCTTAAAACAACACAGCCTTAGACAGGAAGCAGATTCACTGACTATTTTTAGGAGAACTGCCAAGTTGCTACGCTGCTAAAGCGAATTTTTAACTACAGAAACTGCTTGAGTCACTTTAATATTTACAAATTTAAACTCTTTTTTTCTGTCTCTAAAGAGACAGTGAGCACTAATTAAAGATTGCTTACTAACTTTCCCACAGGTATGTCTACCACACACAAGGGTCCAGACAATGTTTTGGGTTTTTTTTTACCTGTTTCACCGCAGTTCTGGCCACCCAGAACTGGAACCTGTCTTACCCAGACAGTCACCGGGGATATACACACTTGTCCCCAAGGGCCCTTATTTACCCAACACGGTTTACTTAAGATACCAAGGACAAGGTACCCAGGACAAGGACACCTGCTCTTATTGTACTCTTTCTTCCTTGTGGTAGGTACCTTGTACATTACTGTACTTCTGTACCCTGTACTTACTTTGAGGTCCACACCCTCATGCAGCAACTCCACTGCAGCAACTCCACTGCAGCTCCACTGCAACAACTGCACTGCAGCTCCACTGGTCGACCAGACAGACAGACACTTAGACAACACTTTCACATACTTACCTGCTTGCACCACTCACACCAGTAGACATCATGTGCAATCAGGGGAGAAATCATCATGTACAGGGAGAACCTGTATCCCATGTCTTTTCCAATTTAAGTTGCTTGTTTTTTCCTAACTGCTTAGCAGAGAACAACTAGAGTCCCATCTGGGTCGCCAACTGATAGAGAGATTTCTGGGACTTGGTCTCTGGGTCAAATTGCTAAGCAGACATAGACTTCTTTATAAGCATATAGAAAATTTATTTACATGCTATTTACAGATTTAAGAATAGATTTGGAGGGATACAGGTTCTAAGTTACCTTATGGTGGATCTTTGATTTCTTCCCCCAACCACACCTAAAACTTCTATACTTGTATTTTATGAAAAACAAGTGACTCATGTTCTGGCTTGCGCTTTGATTTCACAACACCTTGGAATGTTCTTTTTGGGAATGCTATGACACACATGTTTTTCTCTGCAGGTCATCTTGACATTTTCTACCTTGTTTTTAACAGAAAAACACTATTCATTTTTCCTAATGTTCCTTCTCTGAGAGAAGTTAGGTTAACCCCTAAAATCTCTAACACCTCCTCCATGACCTTCTTTCCTCCTGTCCTGTTGTCCAACCCATTCCTCTTGGCCTTTCCATTCTATCTTCTCCCTCTTGTACATGGCCTTTGACTTGCCCTTTGCCAGCTGTCTCTCTCCCCACCCGGTAACAGTATGAGGGCTCTTTTATGGACTGCTCCAAGCTCCATCTGTGCCCTGCCAGGTGCCTCCAATCCCTTGCCCCACCCAGCTGAATGCAGGTAAGAGCTGCTGTCCTTGCTAAGCATCTCTCTCCTAGCCCTCCTGTGGACAGGGTTGTTCAACCAGAACCCCAACTACTTCAAGGCTGCCACGCAAGGGTTGGATGGGCCACTGCCCAGTGAATCAATAGAGCTGCGTATGCTTCCACTCTCCCAGTAAAAGCCTACCCTCTCGTCCAGGCCTCCCCAAGGCCTCATAGCTTCCCTTATTAGGGTGCTCTACAGCCAGAAGGCACTGTCCCACATCTATCACCCTGTAGGGTTTAGGCCCCCAAGATGAGATAAGATATTTAATAAATGAATGTACATAAATAAATATATGAACCGTAATGTTCAAATATAACAAATCTGAAGTGCACAGTCTGGCTGCAAATGGTACAAAACTTAATGATGCAGATGCTAACTTTTCATTAAAATATTAACCTTTCTTTTAAAAGATAGAGCAATCAGGATGGAATTCAAGCATCTCAGTTTGTATCTAAGCAAAACATCAACCCAGAAGTTTGGCATTCATTAGAAAAGCCTTCTGTGTTTCTACCCGGAGGTGCCATCTGTGGTACACAGAGCCAAGCACACCAGAATTAGCGCATGATCCAATATGCCTGTAAACCACAGTTCAGTGGGTGGGTTTCTGATCTTGACCAGGGCCTGAGTTCCTCCCTTGTAGACCCTCCTCTTTGCCAGACATACTGGGGCAAGCGGAGAGCTTAGAATGACATATTCTTGCTCCAATTTTATCCATGTTCCAAGTATAACAGTGGCAGTTATCACATTTGCAATCTAAGGGGCTCAGAGAATTACACATGGCGTATCCTGGTATATCCTCAGAACAACCCATCGAGGTGCGTTAAACTGAGAGACCGATTGCTCCAAGCTCACCCAGCGAGCTTCATAGATAAGGAGGGATTTGAATCCAGGCCAAGATCAACATACAGCCTCCCCTCGCTGCTTTAATTCCCCCCCCATGCCACACCTGCATGGTTATACCAGACATGGTTATACCAGCCACACCAATATACAGTTCTCTATATCTGCACTCTAGTATAATTCGTATGCCTGGAGTGACTTCTCTTCTTCATTATGTGAAAGCAGAAAGTATGTCCAACACAAAGCATTCATATTCAGCAAGACCATCAAAGAAGTGTCTCTGGACAAGTTTTGAATATCAGGATCTCACACGAGAGCCAGTGTAGTGTAGCAGTTAGAGTTTTGGATTGAGACCGTACTCAGACCTCACTTGGCCAAATAGGATGGCATTCACTAAATTTTGCAGGTGCCTGAATGCATCATGCAAGCGGCCCCTTCCCCTCCTCTTTGGAGCCATTTCGGACTCTCACTGTCCAGAATGGCTCCAAAGGGGAGGGGGAGAGGCAGCTTGCACTATATGTTTAGGTACCTGAGAAACTTAGTGTTTTGCACCCCTTCTAGCTGTGTCACTGGCTCTAAGCAGTTTAGATGAAGGGCAGGATACAATTACATTATAACAACTATGAAATTGTCCCGATGATCCCCTTCAGAAAAGTGTTTTGGTAGCACAAAAAAAACATTTTAAGTTGCAGAGATCTTGTCTGGATGTAAACTTCCAAGTCTCTCTCCCTGCCTCCTCAAGTTACATTAGTTTGCACCTACCCGGACAATAATCTTCTCTGAGACATGAGCAATCACCAGATAAAACTGGTCTTGACTGACAGCATATAATCCAGTCACCAACATGAAGTATCTGCATTGGAATTGTTGAACAGTTAGATCATCATGTACAACACATAAATCAGAGGTATGTACACATTAGTCCATGTCAGTGGCATTTCTTTAAAGTCCAGCACTTTCTTCTAGAGCAGGGGTCTCCAAACCTTTTGGCCAGAGGGCTGCATCATACGAGCCCATCATCAGATATCGTATATCTGGCATGGTGTTGAGGGCCAGAAAAACAATTTAAATATAAAATTTATATAAATAAATTAGAGATGGAACTTAGATGAGTGAATAAATGAATAAATGGGCTCATTCATTCAACCTTTCTGGCCCTTAGAACACTCTCCAGATGCAACCAGAGCACAACTCCAATCATGTTCGGCCAAGTGGACCAGAGGTTTTCAGGGGACAAGAAGCTGGCCGTGGGCTGCATCTGGCCCCTGGGCCGGGGTTTGGAGACTCCCTGCTCTAGAGCAGCAGTTCCCAAACTTACCACTGCTGTGATGTCCTTAGAACCCAAAAGTGAGTGATGACGATGTGAAATGTGTCATGCAATGACATCACTGCCATTCACTTCCAGGTCCAGAGACCTAATGTTAGCCTCCAAACAGTGGTAAGAGAGTTGGGGCGGAGGGGGGGGCTTTATCAGCATGTGGTTTTTGCATGCTCTAGCTCAGCCATGGTCTCGCTAACAGACAGGTGCTCACGACGCACAGATTGGGGATACTAAGGTATCTTGTATTTGTCTAGTGGTCATTTTTAATTTTACTCCTTACATTTTGACCTGTCACTCTTCCACAGAATTCCTGTGAACTCCCCTGGCATGTTTACATACCTGTATAATAACAATCTGCTACATGTTTTCCACCCCACGTCTTCTCCAGTTCCCTGCTCTGAAATGTCTTGGGTTTGTTGCTCTTTTTCCAGTTTCCTCCCCTTCCAACAGTTTTCATTTGTAATTGGGGAAGGAGGATAAGACTTCAAAGCTTTGTTATTATGTTAAAGCAAAATCACAGCTCCAATTAGAACAGCTTTTGGGATTTTGAACTCCTTTTTCAAGCATTGTTAACTCTCTGAGCTCTCTCCTCCCATGTGGTGAAATCTATTTCTATTTTATTTTACTTGCAAGGTTACTAAAGGGGTGTAGCTAGAGGGGGTGCAAAGCACTAAGTTTTGCAGGGAGCCTCACTGCAGTGGGCAAGCACCCCCTCCCCTTCCAAGCCATTCTGGGTTGCTAGAGCAAAACGGAGGTGTTAAGAGATCTTGGTGTGAGACTGTGGCATTGCCTCCATTTCACTCTTATGACCCGGAATGGCTCCAAAGGGGAGGGGCCACTTGCACATCCCGGTGAGGCTCCCTACAAAGCTTTGCACCCCCTCTAGCTATGCCACTGGGCTACCATAAACATTTCTGAACTGCTCAGTGCTTATTTTGCATCAGCAATGCACTACAGGGCCTAGGAGAGGGGAATAAAGGGGGAAATTTGTATCCAGGCCCAGGGTCTAAAGGGAAGCCCAGAAGCCAAAGGAGGAGGCCCAGAAATTTCCTGGGATCTGACATTTTCCTATCTACTCAGACTTGTTGCCCGTACAGGATGCTGGGGACACTACCGATGCCACATGGGTGGGTAGACCTGGGGTCCTAAGACTTTCCCAGCTGTCTCCCCCCTCCCCCTGCTTCATCCCTCCCTGCTCCTATTCTGCTCACCTGTCGCCCCTGCTCTGTTTCACCCCTCCCCCTTTGCAAAGGGGCCCAAAAGAAACTTTGTACCCCTGGATAAAATTCATCTCAGTGGCCCTAATGTGCTAGGCCAGGGGTGTCAAAGATAAGGCCCGTGGGCCAGATCCAGCCCGCAGAGCCATTTTGGGAGGTCCCTCAGCTTTGGTGGAGTTCTAGGGTTGCCCCACCCTCGCTCACTCCAACCACGAGCACAGCTCTGCAGCCAGAGAGAGTTCCCAGGGCTGGAGCAGCCACATGTGGCGTCCCTGACCCTTGGTCCTCCCTCCAGCTGCGAGCGGGCCTCGCTGGAGCAGCTGTGCACGACGTCCCCGGTCCTCCATCCTCCCTCCGGCGTGAGCAGGGCTCACTTGCGGCCAGAAGGGCAACAGAGCTGGAGCACCTGTGCATGGCATCTCCAGCCTTCAGTCCTCCCTCCAGCCACAGCCAGAGCTCTCCCGAGTTCTGGTCATGGCCAGAGGGGGTCTGGGAGCAGGAGCCACTGTGCGTGGCTTCCCTGGCCCTGACTAGTGGCAGGTAGGTGGGGGCTGGGGGGGGCGACTAGGAGGCTTGGCTGGCTGGCTGGCAGGGGATGCTTGGTGGTAGAATGGGGTCCGGTGTGGGGTGAGGCAGGGGATGCTTGGTGGTAGAATGGGGTCTGGGGTCGGGTGAGGTAGCAGAGCATGGGGGAAGCCTCAGCTTTTAAAAAAACAGGAAGTGATGTGACATCACTTCCTGTGGGTGCCACACTTGGAATTCGGCCCTCAGCAGGTGCCATGGCCCCCAGGATTAAATGAGTTTGACACCCCTGCGCTAGGCATAGCACAGAACACAGAAGCGATATAGGATATACCCTGAAGACTCCTGATATACTTTTGGCAAATGACATTGGAGTGCCAGGCAGGCCGATTTTGCACATCCCTTGCCTGCCAACCAATCCCAGTGCTGACCCTAGTTGTCTAAACAGCAGTCAAGGGGATCAACAGTATTACCAGTGGCGACACAGTTCAAGTTATAGAGGACTGCTGAGGGCCGTCTCTAGTCCTATTACTAGAGGACTGCTGAGGGCACACACATACATATACCCCTGTTGGTCTAAATCAGCACTGGACTCTTTGGGCAAAGACCTGATATTTTGCAAAGTACACTGCATATTCATCACGCTTTACGTGCGAGTGTTTAATAGAAGGATTGAATCCAATGTGCAAAATGTTTGATGCCAAAATGCACCATACCTTTGATCTGGGTTTGGTTTTCCCTTCTTTCTCATATTATTTGCTGTCGTTTCACTAAAGTGCAATCTTGCCAGTGTTACTTTGGTTACCTGGTCTCCTGGCAGAGCAAGCCTGTAATAAAAAGAGAGAAAAGCACACAGCTTTCAATTAACTGTTAATCCTCACCTAATTATCCCTAAGGTGCGCATTAGGTTAAGGCAGGTATTCAGAATTCGTAAGGTGGACAAAACAGTTTGCCTTTTGCAATTATATGTTTTTTTCTGATTCAGAATTGTTGCTCTTGAACCACCACTCCATTTGAACCTTGAACCGTAATTACTGCAAGAGGTGACTTTCTGCTCCCACCCCAATTTCCACAAGAGCTCTCAGGTGTCCATCCATTTATATGTTATGCTTGTGATAAGACATAGCAAGGTAACTGCAGAGTAATGCCAGGCTATATTGCTGATCAGAGGTGAAACACCAATGGGAACAATCATTTTCATGAACCATCCTTGAAAAACACTTGGACAGCCCAGTCCTGAGCTGTTCAGCGCCAAGGGGAGCAGCAGCACTGAAATGGCTGCTGCTGCATCCAATCTCCGGTAGCTCCTCAGGGAAAGGGGACATTCTTCCCCTTCCCCCAGGAAAGAGGAGACCGTACAATGAGCTACTCGACTCTACGCTGGCTGTTTAACCAGTGCAGAGTAAAGCAGCCCTATGTTGGACTGGGAGGCTCTGGAACTAGTGGAGCTTGGCCAGCGCAAAGGGCTCACAAACGTTTGTGACAGTGCGTGCCAGTGGTAAACTGGCATGCACAGGTTAGGATTGGGCCCTTAAACTGCAATCCCATCCTCACTTACCTGGGAGTAAGCCCCTTTGAGTATAATGGAGCTTACTTCTGAGTAGATAAGCCTAGGATTGAGATCTTAGGTTCACTACTGAGCCAACCACTGATTTTGGGATGCATGCGGGGCTACAGAGGCAGAGAAACAATATTGGCGGTTCACCCATTTTAAAAAATATGAAATCCAACAGTTACAGGTCATGCCTCATTATCCACTAGGGCTCTGTTCTGGAACCCCTAGTGGATCAAAAAAATCAGTAGATGCCAGATCAGTGGAAAAATAAAGACCCACTTCCAGGTTTCTTGCTCCTCCATTGTCTCCCCAGAATGCATTATTATAGATGCTCTACCATATTCATTTACCCATCCAGTGGCTCATGGAATCTAGTGGGATGAAATTATAGTTATTGGATTTTGGAGCTTTTTTCCTTGTTACAAGGCATAAAAGAGGACCTTGGCATCAGTGGTAAGTCAAATCAGTGGATACTGAGGTCCCACATGTAGTCAATTCTGTCCCCAGTGCTAATTGAAGAACAGAGCCCCTTGTTAAGTAGACAATAGGGGGGGAAGAGCTGCTAGTCTTTATAACAGCAAGGGAAAGTGAGACATGAATGTACTCAATGCCAAAGAAATGTTTCAGGACATTGTGGGCTTTTTAACTTACTCAACAGGATAGAAAGGTTTTCTACTTCGGTCGGACTGCGATTGCTCAATTGTGATTATTTGATTGGGAGCTTCCATCTATATATGGAAATAAAAGCAAAAGAATTTGCATGTGAGGCTTTGACTTCAAGAAGATTTAAAAGACATTTAGCTTATTTATGAGGATATCAAACTATTATAGAGTCTTGAATTATGAGTGCATATACAAAGTCTGGGACAAGTTGGGTTGCCATTGATTATTGGGGAAGCAAAGATATTATATCAGATAATATATATTAGGCCCTGTTTATATTTTAGTATATAGAGCTGACGCAAAATATATTCTGGTAAAGAGAACCATGTATTGTGGGGACTCTGAATTCAAAGATGACTGTCTATTACATTGATATTGCATCCTTCCTTGGAAAAACTGAAGGGAAAGGTAGGAGTTATCCTTCACAACCACCCTGTGAGGTAGGTTAGGCTGAAATAGTGATTGGCCAATCAGCAAACTTGAGCAGTGAGCAATGATTTGAACTTGGGATACTCTTGCATCCAAGTTCAACTTCCTAGGCTTTAACACACTGTCTCCACTCAGATCCAGGGGTGGCCCAATCTACTGTCCACTGGCAGACCTAGGGTGGGGCAAATGGGGCAGATGCCCCAAGCGCTGACCCTCTGGGGGTGCCCGCACCAGCCTCATCCTTTGTTCTTTTCTTAAAGGAGAAGGGGCACTCATTACCTCTGCTGAAAAAGCAGCAAAATGCTTGAAGTAAGTCCTGTTGTGCTCAATGGGTCTTACTCTCAGGTAAGACATAGAGCTGAGGTATTCAATCTGTGCTTCCCAGCTCCCTAGGGGGCATGGCTAGCCTCTGTGAGGCACCTGGGGGAGAGAGGTGGCCATAGCTGCTTGTGCTGCCTTGCTGCTTTTCTGCAGCTGTGAACAAGATGGATGGGGCAGTGTGAGGTGGAAAACATGGTGGGGGGAGATGGGGGAGAAGGCTGGCTGGGCAGTGGCAGAGATGCTGCATCTCATCACAGGGCAGGCTTCAAACTGGGAAGGAAGAGTAAGTACAGGCAGGGCAGCGCTTTCCTCTGCTTGGGAAGGAGGGAGCCCAAGCCTGCTTACTACATAGGCTTGGAGTCTGTGTCAGCTTAACCCAGGATCCTCATCTTTCTCTTTTTCCTCCCCCTTCAAAAAAAGCCACTCTTGATGGTTTTGTCTCCAAAAATTGATTAAAAAATAAAAATACCCATTCCTTTTCAGACATCCCCCTTTTTCCTCCTGCCTCCTTTGGGGGGGGGGGATACTTCCCATGTTGGCTGCTATTGTAAGACAAAAGACACAATCCTAGCTAGGACTACTCAGAAGTAAGTCCTATTGTGTTCAGTGGGACTTACTCCCAGGAAAGTGAGGTTAGGATTGCAGCCAGTCTCCGAGTCTTAGTTTGCAATTAGCAGATACACACAAAACAAAGTCTTCCCCTCCCCCAGCAAATTCATCACTTCCCCCCCTTGATTTCCAAAACGCTCCAGGTGTGCTGCTAACAAACTCGGCACAATCCTAACCAGGTATACTCAGAAGTAAGTCCTATTTTGTTCAATGGGGTTTACTCTCAAGTAAGTGTGGTTAGGATGGCAGCTGTTTTTTGGCTTCTAGTGTATAATTATAACACCTTCAACCCCATTTTGGGGGTAACTGAGGTGAGGTGTTGTAATGGGGAGCCATGGCCAATGACTACAAGGATCAGGGGAGCCGCGGACCAGAAAAGTTCGAGAACCACTGACATAGAGGATTGCAGCCTGAAAGCTCCTTCCATTCAGAACTTTTTCTTCCCACTAGAAGTGTGCATCCTCTGGAAGGAGGGGCTTGGGGGTCTTAGCTGTCTGGAAAGGAGTCCACCCCAGGTAAAGCCTGGACGATGAGGGGTGGGTAGTCTGGGGTGACTTTTTGAAAAGTCCCTGGCACAGTGGAAAGCTGTTAGTCACCCTCCCCCAACACACACACATACACAACTGATACACATGAGAACCAAAGCATGAACAAACATTCCTTTTCAGTTCATTATCATGTTAATGTTAAGCACCAAATAAAGGGGTGGTGGGTGGGGAAAATTAAAAGATGCTTCATGATGAAACTGCTGGGGGAGGAGAGAACAGAGGCAACTCTTCCTTCTCTTCTGTTGCTTTTGACATGAGAGAATCCCAGTCTCTCCAGCCTTGAACTTAGATTCCCAGAGCTTCTCCCTGGTGCAAAAAGAACTGAATTCTTGCCTGTCTAGAATGTCACTGTTACAGGCACAGGAGACATGTGGGGATGGGACCCAAAGCAGGCTCCCACAGTAACTGTGGTATGGCCTTGCTGGAGAAGCAGAAATCTGGCTCCCTGTTTGGGCACAATCCTAAACAGGTCTACGCAAAAGTAAGTCCTATTTTGTTTGATGGGGCTTACTCTCAGGGAAGTGTGGTTAGGTTTGCAGCCTTTGCCTCCTAGCCTGGGCTAGCCCTGGAGTTTCCTGCCAATTTCATGAGTGCTGTGTACATTTTAGGATGCATGGCCACTCTGCCAATCAAAGCTGTTTGAGTGTGTTTGTAACTGATTAGCTGCACCTTTGATTTGTGTCTGATTTAAGTATCATATGAGGTCATTTTCTGGGCATATTTGTTTAGGAGAGATCTGTGTTTATGTCAAATGCAAAACTAGAAACAGAGGGAACTATGCCCCAGAAAAGAAGGTTGTGTTTTATGACAGGCTTGCAGGATGCACTGATGCACTGATTTTAGTCCCTGAAAAATATCCTGTGCAAATGCACCATTCTGAGCATTACGGATTTCATATTATAATGATAACAAATGGTATACCTAACTCTATGGACCCAAACACCTTTACCTTGTAAGTAAATTTAATTTATTTCAGTGTTGTTTCCAAATAAATGTGCTCAGGATTATGATTTATGGGCAACTTCTTACATTGCATTTTAAAGACACAGAACACTTTACGATGCAGTTGTCTCTGAGAGAATGCTTTTGATCAGATATTTTCAGAGTTCATAATGCTATTTATGACAGAACTGTATGTGTGGGAGATGTGCCAAGATTGTAAAATATTCAGGACCCTGTGACAACTTAGGGCCCAATCATATCCAATTTACCAGTGCAACTATGCCAGTGGGGCATGCACTTCATCCTGTGGTGGGGAGGCAGACACAGAAGCCTCCTCAAGGTATGGGAACATTTGTTCCCTTACTTTGGGACTGCACTGCAGCTGCACTGGTGCTGGAAAGTTGGATAGGATTGGGCCCCAAGGCTGCAATCCTAACCTCACTTTCCTGGGAGTAGGACCAATTGAACACAATAGGACTTACCTGAGTAGACTTGCCTAGGATCTTGCCCTAACAAAGTAATGTGGCACAAGTTTTTGTAAGCTAAAGTTATTTCATCTACCATTTTTACATTGCTATCTTCTATAATACAGTAATAATAAATTTAATTAATTAATTAAATCAGGGGGGGGCGCCAAAATGTTAATTTGCCCTGGGTGACAGATGGGCTAGGTACGCCACTGTGCAGGCCTACCCAGGTTTCAGTCTACATGTGCTTTTTTGATATGCTTGCCTGTCTCTTCAGCTGTGGAAGCCAACTTGGAGCGGTGCAGGCCTCCTTAATCCAGTTGGACCTTGGTACCCACAGGGATCTATTCCCGGACCCCCTGTGGATACCGAAACCCACAGATAGGCAAGTCCTCAAAAGGCCTCCCCAACGCAACTAGAAAATGCCTCTGGTCATGTCTGGAAGCTCAGGTCCAGCCCTCCACTGCTGTTTCAGAACCCGCAGTATATTAAATCCATAGATGCTAAATCCATGGATAAGAAGGATGGACCTGTATACTGTGTCATTGATTGAGGCAGGGAAGACTTTTTGCTACAAAATTTTTTTTTGTAAGTGGAAAAAAAGTGGCGGGAGGGGAGAGGTGAGACACAACTTCCACTCTACATACAGCACAGTTTAGGTGCCAGCAACCTTTGCTGTGTATCTTACACAGAGTATTATTTTTCGCCGATTCCTAGCAACAGTAGGGTTAGGGTTAGGGTTAGGGTAGACAATAGTAGGGAATTACGGCAATGACTAACCCATTACAGCACTATGGAAACAGAAAATGCACCTGTTGACCATCTGCAAGCAAGTAAAGGCTGACAGCCATACTTATCGGAGAAGTAATGTACAGAGGAAAAATGAAAAAAAAGACACACTTGCCTTAATTCCAAAAGGCTTCAAGTAGAATTTTTCTACTGGCTTCAGCCCTAACTGGGTTTTGACAAATGTCGGATTTCCAACCACTCGAATGTAGATGGTGATCTGAAAATGGTTTTTCTTCTGACAAACAAAAGCATCATCTGCTGCTGAAAAATTAAATCCTTTGTTTGTAACAATGTGATATCCCACATCCGGGCTACAAAAACAGGAATCAAGAAATATTTGTGAATGGGATTAAAATGTCCGCAGGAACAGAAACGCACATCACCCAGGCAAAAACACACACACGTGAACATCACAGTTGACAATGATTCAAGCTTGTTCTTTTCACCTTTGAGGCAGGTGTAAGA
The DNA here is from genome assembly GCF_035046505.1 of Tiliqua scincoides. Classification (NCBI taxonomy): domain Eukaryota; kingdom Metazoa; phylum Chordata; class Lepidosauria; order Squamata; family Scincidae; genus Tiliqua; species Tiliqua scincoides. Next base: position 80,049,531 of record NC_089827.1, on the reverse strand, counting down.
ATTCTGATTTGAACAGGAAATGAATGAGAACATACAAAAACCTTGCAGATCATCTCAGAAGAGTTCAGGGCTATCTCACATGTTTTCTCTTCAAAAACATGTTTGTCCTCTTCCACAACTGGCAGGCAGGAGAACACGGCCTCCCAGCAGTGGAAAGTGCAGGGCAGGGTTACCTTCTATTACCATAGTGGAGATGGAAAAGGTGCAAAAGAGAGCGACTAAGATGATTGTGGGCTGGGGCACCTTCCTTATGAGGAAAGGCTACAGCTTTTGGGTCTCTTCGGCCTAGAAATGAGGAGCCTCAGGGGGGACATGATTGAGACATACAAAATTATGCATGGGAAGGACAGAGTGGATAGAGAGATGCTCTTTACACTCTCACATAACACCAGAACCAGGGGACATCCACTAAAATTGAGTGTTGGGAGTGTTAGAACAGACAAGAGAAAATATTTCTTTACTCAGCATGTGGTTGGTCTGTGGAACTCCTTGCCACAGGATGTGGTGCTGGCGTCTAGCCTAGACACCTTTAAAAGGGGATTGGACGAGTTTCTGGAGGAAAAATCCATTATGGGGTACAAGCCATGATGTGTATGCGCAACCTCCTGATTTTAGAAATGGGCTATGTCAGAATGCCAGATGCAACAGGATACAAGTCTTTTGTTGTGTGCTGCCTGACGCATCTGGTGGACTGGGGCAACAGGATGTAGGATCCACCCACTTCAGTAAAACAATGTTCTGTGGATGCACATGTAGGTAAACTGAACATTTCGGATACTTACTTTGTTCCTTATATCCATAAGGAACCACTATTGAAACTGAGGAGACTCTTGTAAATATTGTCATGTAAATGAATGAAGAACTCTTCTCTGTGAGTCAATGCCCATTCCCATAATAGATCTTGGAGCATATGTAGAAAGCCAATCACAAAAGATGTCCTTCTGTTGACACTCACAAATTCAGATGAGGATTGTCAGAGACTATCCTGAACTATTCAAAAGTGTATTACCAAGTGTGGGACGTAAAATGAGTTCCCTTATGTTCTGCAGTTCTGTGAGGGGCAAAGGTGTCAAAGATCTTCTTGAAAGAAGTCATGAATTAGCTGTCTGGAGAGAATCATGCCTCTCTGTTTGTGCAACTCATACATCATTCCAGAGCTGCAGCGCACAACTCTGAGTCTTCATTGTACGCAGAGTCATTTTGTTCACTAAGGAAAGACTGAACAATAATCTCTCTTATCACATGGCGCTGGAGAGACCCTCACTGCACACAGCCAATGAAAGGCAGCCCTTTAGGATTTGCCTATTAGAGATGAGAAGGGTCTCATGTATGGACTTTACACAAGATTTATATCAACTTTATTGTCTATCAGGGTGATGAATAAGGAGGAAAGGATCCCTTTGAGATTCACTTTCCTCGCTTGATTTTAGCAGACAGAGAGAATAGGAACAGGATCATAAATGACAAGTTCAGTCGCTTCTGAGTTTGCAAAGAGCACAACAGAAAGGACATCAGGTTACAAACAGATGAACATAACTGAAAATCTGTATCTTTAAATGTCTGTGCCTTTAAAGGTTTTCTACACGCACAGTGACTTTTGCTACTGGAGAGCAAATATTTGCAAATCCCAATTTTTTCCCTTCTTGTGAATGAAGAACGTTCACTTGATGGGCCACAAAACCTCAAATAATATGAATTACAAAGATATACTTTACTGATAAATAATCTTCCTAATTACTAATACATAAATATAAGGTAAATAATATTTTAATCGTTTTTCCTCATATATTTGACAAATAATGTTCACCATCCTAAACTCAAATCCCCACTAATGTGTCCCTATGTTTATTTTCTTCCCTTAGAACAGCAATTTCTACGCAGCACACCTGCGGAACTTCAGAATGATTGAAGAAATAACATGGTAACCTATGTTTAACTGCAGGTGCATTGGCAGTCATTTCATTTGATGGTACTAGCAGGGGCAAAGGCAGCAAAGGGATAAAACTGTGCCTCATTTTTATAACTCTAATAAGCTTTGGGATGACTATTTTCTTCCTTTCAAGAGTAGGTTTGGCCATGTACTACAAATGCAGTGCAAGCATTCCATCCGACCGCTTTTGTCAGTGTGGAAAAATGTCTATATTCTTGTCTGCAAAACAATAAGAATACCAGCAGTGCTGGTTTGGGTTGTTGGCTCCCCCATACCCCCTGCCCAGCCCAACTGCATTCTGAGGACCTCAACTGTCAGTGCACTGAGGGTTCACTGGCTGTACCGGTCAAGTGGTTTCTCTGACAGTAGGGCTGTCACTGGGGAGTCTTCAGGAATCCACATCTATCATCAGATGCTTTTAAACATGGTCTCCAGGAATGCCCAACATTATATCATGCTGTGGGAACAAATCTCCAGGAATCTGAAAACCAGTTCTTGGTTTCTATACAGGTAGCTGATAATTGAGGACACTATCTGAAAAATTCCTACAGGCATGCAGGTGGTGCATACCCCTACCCCGGATCATTCACTGCAATGACCACAAATAAGAACATAAGAACAGCCCTGTTGGATCAGGCCAGAGGCCCATCTAGTCCAGCTTCCTGTATCTCACAGCAGCCCACCAAATGCCCCAGGGAGCACACCAGGTAACAAGAGACCTGCAAGGCCTCCTGGGAATTGTAGTTAAGAACATAAGAACAGCCCCACTGGATCAGGCCATACGCCCATCTAGTCCAGCTTCCTGTATCTCACAGCGGCCCACCAAATGCCCCAGGGAGCACACCAGATAACAAGAAGACCTGCAAGGCCTCCTGGGAATTGTAGTTAAGAACATAAGAACAGCCCTGCTGGATCAGGCCATAGGCCCACCTAGTCCAGCTTCCTGTATCTCACAGCGGCCCACCAAATGCCCCAGGGAGCACACCAGATAACAAGAAGACCTGCAAGGCCTCCTGGGAATTGTAGTTAAGAACATAAGAACAGCCCCACTGGATCAGGCCATAGGCCCACCTAGTCCAGCTTCCTGTATCTCACAGCAGCCCACCAAATGCCCCAGGGAGCACACCAGATAACAAGAGACCTCATCCTGGTGCCCTCCCTTGCATCTGGCATTCTGTGGCACTGAATGTTGCAGAATACTTGGCCTCTCTGTAATCCCTGGTCCCGTGTGCACTGAAGTAGTGGCATAACTAGAGGGAGTGCAAAGCACTAAGTTTTGCAGGGAGCCTCACCTCAGTGCACAAGCAACCCCTTGACTCAAGTCTCGACACAGTGGGTCAGCACATCCCTGCTTGCAAATAACCCCTAACACCTGCTGCAAGCTCTCAACCAAAGACAGGAGAAGGCTGATGGACATACAAGCAGGTGTTTGCCTCCATTTTGCTCCCATCGCCCAGAATGGCTCCGAAGAGGAGGGGCCGCTTGCATGCTGCAGTGAAGCTACCTGCAAGACTTAGTGCTTTGCACCCCCTCTAGCTACGGCACTATACTGAAGGATCCATCTATGACACAAACTCTCCAAGTACACTTCTCTGACACTTCTCACAGGCCACAGCTAACCTGGGTTCCTCTAACTAATACTTGATTCCTGAGGAAGCCACAGGCGAACAATGACTATTGAACAGATTTTAATATGTAGGACCCACCCGTGCTCATTCTCAGGAAAGCAAATTGTGCCTTTTACTTTAGGGTGTTTTCATACCTACCTGAGCATAATAGTTAAGAAAAAAAGAACATGATCAGCACTTACAGTTTTTCGTAATTTTGGTTAAACAGACTACTCCAGGGAGATATTTGATATTGTTGCCATGCTAGGGACTGAGTGCATTTTTCAACAGATGCTGCATCCAGCCCATCGCTGTCATATTCTTGCACTTCAGAAGAAGGACCCTTCACTGCCACTGCAAAGAGACCAACATGTAAATTCATTTCTCAAACTAGCAGCATCATATTCTTGGTCCTGAGGCTGTGTCTAGCTGTAAACACAATGCTACCACTAGTTGTGCATTGTGCCACGGGGGAGGGGGGAAACCCTTGTGTTGATGTGACTCACTAGGATGCCAGGAGTGCAGCTCACAAACCAGGATTGCAACATGTTTTACGTGATACTAAACGCAATGCATTTGGGCCTCTTCATTTGCTTTGAATCAGGCATGGATGCAGTTAATAAGGCACAGAATTCAGAAGAGGAAGGCAGATTTTCCGTAGGAGTTGGGTACAGATTCAAAGTCAGGGTTGAGAAGGACTGGCCCATCCATTTGGCCAACTTTGAAGGGGTCATCTCATGCAGCAGATTGGTTCACCAACTAACCTTTGTCCACCACCACCTTTGTCCACCAACTTGCCTCCACGGAACCTTCCTCCCTGGATTGGAAAATGAGGAAGTGTGGACAACAGAAGAGCAGTAAGCTAAACCATTGGAAGATGCTCTCGCTCACCTCTCTCTCCCCCGCCATACTACTACTTCTCCTCTATTCCTCTCTTCCATTCCTGGGAAGAACATGTGCTGGCACATAACCTGCTAAGGGACAACAGCATTTGGCATGCTGTCTCAGGTACTAGAGGTCTTGGGCCAGCCATCAAGGAATCGTACTTGAGCAGGGTTCACCACACCATTCAGAATGGATAGAAACATTCAGTGGGGTAAAATTAGCACACAACGAGGAGGGGCCAGGGCAGTGTGATGACAGGACCATTACATCCTGGGACAACTGTGTCCAGATCAAACGCATCCTGGCATTGGACATTTGCGTCCTTTTTTTGGAGTCCTGAAAATTTGTGTCCCAATATATGTACATTTATATTAGATGTACTTTTTTATTTTTAAAATGCAAAGATAAGGTTAGGGCTAGGGCTGGAATAAGAGGCTTAGCCTATATAACTTGGGGTTTGTTGCCCAGTTATGGTGGGATGCAAATAACTGGGACACACAGAAAAAGAAAACCAGACACAAATGTCCAGGGACACGGACACCAATGACCAGGACACAAATGTCCAGAAGGCAAATACCACAGTACTAGGCAGTGCGACCTGGGAAACTGCCTGCTACTGTATTGCTGTTGCTGCCCCAAATGACTCTGATGGTGAGTGGGAGGCAATGGCATAGCTAGAGGGGTGCAGGCCGCACCAGATGACGCACATGGGGGGGGTGACACCACTACCGGCCAAATTGATTAAAATTGAAGTTTTTAGGAATAATGTCATGTTATATATCATTCAATGCGTAATTTCATGCAGAATGCAACGAAATAAACCATGTTGAAATATCTCTTTTCTATCAAAAGATATAGCCAAAAAAACCAGTGGGGAGGGGCAATGATTTGTTGCCATGTACACTGCCAGGGGCATTGCCTCATCCACTGCATGGGAGGTGGTCCATTGTGGAGGGGATGTGCTGGTCTCCTGCACCAGATGTCAGAAATGCTAGTAACACCACTGGTGGGAGGGTCTGCTTACATGGCGCATTGTGGTGCCTGCTATACTTAGCATGCTGCCCTCCTCTGACTATGCTATTGCCCTGATTCAACTAGAGCAAAAGTCCACAAGACTTCCAACACGAGAGCTTAAAGCCAGAGACACCGTCTCACTGATTGCACCCAAATCCTGCAAACGCAAGGCCAGCACTGCTCCCGGTCATGGATCGGCTCAATGGCCTTCTACAGCTGATCTTCCAAGCCAGGTGTCACTTGTGAAAGAGAAGGCAGCATCTCCCTCTTGACACAAGAAAAGGCCCAAAGGCCTAAACTATTCTGCTTGACAGAACTTGAGAGCACTGACTGACTAATGCTTTCAAATCAGAAGTGTTTTTTTTTTTTTATAATGCTTTATTTATTTATTACAGATACAGGTAAGGAAAATCGGATAGACTTAGGGCTAGGACTACACAGGTTACACACAAGGCTGGTGGCCATCGATTACAACAAACATTAGTCCAAACGAAATTAATAATCAATACAAAAATTATCATATTCAATAACCCAACTGGTTAATACTTTAACATTCCATATTTTTCCTCTAACCTTATCTATCCCATCATAAAAAAACACTTCAGACTTTTACTTATACACTCTTCTTACCACTAAACTAGTCTCTAAAATAAAATCTTTCTTATCTAATTCTTAATTTCTAATATCAGATCTAAAAAAGAAGTCTTCGATTACAATGGTATTACCCCCTTCAATATCTCTTATAAAATATTATACATCATTTTCCATAACTATCCAATCAAAAAAGGCTTCAAATTTTTACTTATAAACTCTTCCTACCACTAAACTAACCTCTAAAATACAATCCCTTATCTAATTCTTAATTTCTAATATCACATCTAAAAACAAATATCTCCAATTATAGTGGTATTATACTTCGCTTATCCACCACATATTTATTAACCCAAAATACAGATTTAATATTTTCTCCAAAATAAATTGACATCTATAATTCATTTTATTTACCTTCTCTTTTATAAAATAACCCTTTTATTTCTTAATACCACATTAGTTTACACAATACTTATATTCCAAATTTACAATTCCATCTAATTTATTTCATATGTTTACCACTTTATATGTTTACCACTACCATATTTATTTCATGTTTACCACTTTAATTTTCACAATACTTATATTCCAAATTCCCTTTTCATCCACTTTAATTTAATCTAATTAATAAAATATTTATCTTAATACCACTTAATTTCCGCAATATTTATATTTCAAATTTTCATTTGCATCTATTTTAATTTAATATAATTTTAAAAAAAAATTCTACTTATTACTCAACCATTTTGACCTTCTTATTGTTTACTTTGTACTCTGTCTTATTGGTGTTCCCTCTTAGTCCTCCGACTGGTTCTTCCGCTTCCTGTTTTTCTTCTTTTTCTTCTTAAGCCCCCCCCGTTTTTCTTTCTTCTTTTTCATTCTGTTATTCTTGAATTCAATCCATAAATTCTTCCTCTTCTTGAGACAGCTTACTCTCTGAACATTTCCTCTTTTTCCTTCCTTAAGGTTCTTAGTTATTATGACAATTGCTTCTTCCATCTCGTGTCCCATTTCAAAATACTCCACTTCTTTAACTTCACCCGACATCTGATTCACTTCTTTAACCTCACCTGACATCTGATCCATTCTTTTTTCTTCTCTATTGTTTATAATCCATCCCCGTGAGCTTACAAGGGAGGAGCTTATTTGCCCAATTTATTCTCTGACTTGTTGCTCCATTTCTCTTCTAAAATCCATCAGAAAATCCACCAACCAGGCCTGGCTTTCATGATCATCTTTTAGATTTTCAAAAGCCATTTTTATCAACACCAACTCGAACCACTTCCTGCAGGGCTACTTTCTAGTTTTGTATCTAAGGCTACTTTCCAAATTTTTTCCACACAGTCAAATTAGGTTCGTATGCCTTTAAAAGACCAAAAACAGAAAAAAGAAATTCAAGCCTCTTGCTGAGAAACCGAAAGTAACAATGTCCAGGCTTAAATAAAGGCTTTTTGCTAGGAAAACGAAAATAGACTTTATTTCCTTCGTTGAAAATTACTTATTTATTTCTCTTCGGTACATACCATTAAAAAATATATAATCTTGTACTTACTCCAGCAGGGGAAATATCAATTCACCTATTCCCCCCCTGGGTGGCTAACGGCCAGCGTAAATAATCTTGAATTATCTTCTCCTCCTCCAGACTTCTTACTTACAGTTCTCGGTAAAACTTTTTAACGAGCCAAGTTCACTCACTCTTAATAGCTTTTTTCGCTGCGATGTTGTTGTATCTAGGCCATGGGAGGACGGGTTCTCAGCTCTCCGAGCTTCTCCAATATGGCTCCCGGGATAGATATGATTCAGCACAGAACAAAACAGAGAGAAATCCTTGGAATTGCCTGTTTCTAAGGAACCCCCCCCCCCCCCGTTCAAGCTCTCAGCTCTTCGTACAGTCTTCCTGGCACCGAAGCGTGCCTCTGTTGTTTAGGCACATGAAAACACATCTATTTCGCAGTCTCTTCGGGAGCCCCCAAAGATCACTGCAACCTCGCTGAGAGTTAGCTCCGCCCCCCTCAAATCAGAAGTGTTTCTAACCTCCAGGCACACAGTCGTAAAATAGGTTAGAGATGCCCAGTGATCCTGTTACGAGCTGCTATGCACAGCTGTTTGATGTTTCTGTGCCTCACGGCCGAACCACAATCACCCCCGGCAACAAGGAAGACTCAGAGGCAGAAGTCATCCACCACACTCCTCCTTTACTGTATGTACAGATATTTACAAGTCCAAGTAGTACAAACGGTACACGATCCACTCTCCAACCAACGTAGCCTCCGGCTCACAATGCTCTGCTTCTCCCACACACTTGCTTGCCTCTGCTGGACATTTATGTTTCTTGCAGCCAATCACAGCATTGGGAATTACTGCACAGTCATGCTGACTGTGCAGCTGCTGCCACACACACACACACACACATGAGATCACCTGATGCAATATCACCAGATATTGCATCAGCATGAAGCTCCCAGGATGCTGTGCACTGCCAAGGTCTGGCCAAGGCTTCAGGCCTGATACTGTGCAGCCAGTAAATTACCAGTCAGGCCGGAGTTCAACCCGTGACACCCCTCCTAATTTCTGGCTGTGCAGTGCATTTACATTCATGGTTACATTTCCCTTCAGCAAGGCAACATTTTCATTACAGTGGGTACATTTCAGTATTTCATTTACATACATCTTTTCACAGCTTGTTACACACGTTAGATTACGTTTTCTTTCCCAGGGCATGCAATGCAATTTATTACACTTCACAATTTCTTTTGCTGTTTTCACATTACATATAGTGACAAAATTTGTTTCACCATCATAACCATACCTACTGGGAGGCATTCCCTTATTTGCCCTTTCTGAACGCCTCGGTATGTCAGATTTACTTGTTTCCTCGGAGTCTGGCTCTGATTTCGGCAGTTTCAGGGTTAATTCTTCCCTTTGCCTCTGCTCAGCACTCGGCCCCTCCAGCCTGCTCTTATCTGTCTGCCTTGGCAGATTGCCGGCTGGTGTTCCAGGCAATATTACTGTGCTTTGCTTTGGCTGAAAGTCTGTTCCACCCCTCTGATTCATTAAACACCGCTGACCGGGAGATTGTTAATTTACAATTCCTGTCACAGAAACGGTAAGCTTTTGAGCCAGTGTCATAGCCCAGAAACGTCAGTTTTTCCGTTTCACTCCCAGGTTTTTGTCCCTTGCGGATTTGGACCCAGGCAGACACACCAAAAATGTGGAGGTGTCTTAGGGAAGGGCGTTTCCCGTATAAAGCCTCATATGGTGTCTTGCCAATTCCAGATGTCCACAGACGATTTATTAGATAGTTTGGGGTCTGCATGGCCTCAGCCCAATAACGTCTGCCCAGATTCGCGTCAGACAACAATGCATTCATTTTTGTTTGCAATAACCCATTGCGTCTTTCTACCATCCCGTTTTCTGCAGGCACTCCCCTGTTTGTTAGCTTGTGACGTATGCCCTGTGCTTTCAGCCAATTTTCCAATTCTGCACATGTGAATTCTGTGCCTCGGTCGGTCTGCAATTCCCCAACCTTACGGGCATATTTTTGTTCCATGAACTTCACCCACTCACGTATGCGCTGACAGGTGTCAGATTTACTTTTAAGTGGAAAACAGTAACTGAACCTGGAATGGTGATCGATCAAAGTCAGAGCGTATTTTGCTCCCCCCACGGACGTATCAAGTGGCCCTATCAAATCTGCTGATACCACTTGAAACATTCTGTCCGTTTGTCTGTCACTCTTCTTGTTGACAGGACAGGCCTTTGATTTTACCTTTTTACAGGTTTGGCAATCAAGGTACCTTTGGCATTTCTCTAATTTTATGCCACTGGCGTTCTGCACCGTCCTTTCTAGCACAGCATAGGATGGATGCCCCAGTCTTCTGTGCCAAATGTGACAGCAACTGTCATGCTCTGCCTCATTTCTGCAGAGGTTTGTGGCACCTTCAAATAGTGTACTGTCAAGTACGTAAAGGCCACCTCTTTCTGTGCCTTGCGCACAGACCTTATCACCACGCAAAATTTTACATTTCCCTTGGTCAAATGTTACACAATACCCCTTTCTATCTAACACAGTAACACTCAGTAAATTATGTCTGAGCTCAGGTACATACAATACATTGCATACAGACCCATCAAATCCTGGCACCGTCACTGTGCCCTCCCCCTGCACTGGGGAGTCGAGTCCGTTAGCTAAATGTACAGTAGCTTTTGAAGTTGGTTGCAGGAATGTAAACAGTTCTTTCTGGCAGGCCACATGCTGGCTGGCTCCGCTGTCTAGCAGCCACTCGTGCTCGCTCTCTTGCTCCACCAGCTGAACGACGGACACGTCGGAGCTCTTGCCGCCCCTCCTCCGCCTGGTATCTTTCCTCCCTGCAAAGCGATCTTTCAGGGAGGGACACTCACGTCGTAGATGCCGTGTAGATCTGCAGACATAGCAACGCTGCACAACAAACACTCCAGGGCTCTCTCCCTTTCCCTGGACAGCTGCTTTAAGTGGAACATCCTCCCTCGCTGTAGATGCCTTGGCAGTTAGCCCACGCTCCCAGCGGTTATCAGCCCTCTTCATTTCTTCCTCCATCAACCTGCCGGTTAGGTAGGACAGACTTAGCTGCCGCTCTGGGAGGGCTTCCAAGGTCGTTGCCATCGTGTCATGATTCGTCGAGGGAAGACAAAATTATAACCACCTGTTGCAGTTCCGAAATTCGAAGTCCTCGTTCCTCTAGGTCGGCGCATAGCTGCCTCATGGCACGTAAATGCTCAGTCATGCTCGTGCCAGGTTCCAGGTGCTTACAGTACAGCCTTCTTGTTAGGCTGACCTTCGACACGACTGAGTCAGACACATACACCGCACGGAGTGCATTCCAGCACTGGTGCGCTGACTCCAAGCCGCGGATGTGGAAAAGCTGAGAGTCTTCCAGACCCAAAATGATTGTGGCCAGGGCTTGCTCATTTGCGTTGGTCAGTTCTTCGCTGTCCTCATCAAGCTCCGCAGTGTCCACCACTGCCCACAGCGACTGTTTCACAAGCAGGGCTTTCATTTTCACAGCCCAGCCCCTGTAATTGTGCACATTTAGCCTTGTGAGTGGATATCCTTGGACTACTGCCATCATGCAGTTCTGTACAAAGGTCTCTGAGATAAACGACGCTCAGCAGACTCACCGGGGTGTTTTGGTTAGGGCAAAACTTGGCACAGCAAACGTAAATTAAAGTCCTGTGCTCTCAGCTCATAAGCTGTCGCGTGCTGGCCCATAACCTGTTACGAGCTGCTTTGCACAGCAGTTTGATGTTTCTGTGCCTCACGGCCGAACCACAATCACCCCCGGCAACAAGGAAGACTCAGAGGCAGAAGTCATCCACCACACTCCTCCTTTACTTATGTACAGATATTTACAAGTCCAAGTAGTACAAACGGTACACGATCCACTCTCCAACCAATGTAGCCTCCGGCTCACAGTGCTCTGCTTCTTCCACACACTTGCTTGCCTCTGCTGGACATTTATGTTTCTTGCAGCCAATCACAGCATTGGGAATTACTGCATAGTCAGGCTGACTGTGCAGCTGCTGCCACACACACACACACACACACATGAGATCACCTGATGCAATATCATCAGATATTGCATCAGCATGAAGCTCCCAGGATGCTGTGCACTCCTGGTCTGGCCAAGGCTTCAGGCCTGATACTGTGCAGCCAGTAAATTACCAGTCAGGCCGGGGTTCAACCCGTGACAGATCCTAACCTGAGTATTTGTTTACGTGGTTGCAGAAATGGAGAAGGGCTGGATAAGTTGAATAAAAGGAATGCAATCAGGACTATACAGGCCTTTGAGCGGCAAAACTGAAAGGCTTTGCATAACCCAAGGCATGAACATGACAAAAACAGGACAACAGTGCAGCATAATTGCAGCTCAATGTATAGAGAGACGGGCAAACACCACAATTACTTATACATTCATGGATGAATCCAGTTCTCCCATCTTGCACTCCTTTTGTGTTCATTAGACACTCACATGGGGCACAGAGAACTAAGGGTCCAATCCAGAGTCTGGCATGCTAGCTTATGCTGGTGCACACTGTCACAAACATGTTGTAAGTCTTACTGCAGGCCCAGCACCCAAGCTAGCCCAATGCAAGCCCACACAGGGCTAACTCCAGCGCCGAGCCTGCGCTCTACTGTCTAGTGTTCATCCAGGCCCAATCCTATCCAACTTTCCAGTGCTGATGCAGCCATGTCAACTGGGCATGTGCTGCATTTTGTAGTAGGGGGGCAATCACAGAGGGCTTCTCAAAGGAAGGGTGCAAACATTCCCTTAACTCAGGGTTGCTTTGCAGCTGCACCAGTGCTGCAAAGTCCGATAGGATTGGGCCCTAAGTCACTAGTATTACTCCAAAACAGAACTTTAAATTCAGGAAGATAGAGACAGACATATATTTGGACAGGCCAGAATATCATCAGTATTCAAGGAGTATTCAGATCACCCTCTGCTCACAGCTCAAGATGCTGATCTTTGCCGTGATCTCATGACTTTGGCTCCACATGTCCTCAGAGTCTGCCATCTCCATTGTGCCTTCTCCCTGTGATGTCTGAGTGAGCCAGGTGTGCCACTGGCTTAGGGCCAAGTGATGTGTGACAGCGGAGCCATGCATAATGCGAGCATGCCAGCTCCTACTGCACTATAAAGCATCAAGAAGGGAAGATTTTCAATGGAAAGGAGGGGGAACGAGGAAAGAGCAGCGCTTAAACCATGTCAGTTCCTGCCTGGATTGCATACCTGCAAGTGCCTCGCAAACACTGATCTGGAACCCCTTAAGGAGGGAGTGGGGAGTAGAAACAGGATTCAGCAACCCTGTTACGTGAAAATCCCCTTTTCCCTTTTAAGTTGTGTTTTTATATCTAGTTATGTATTTTGGACTATACAGACCAAGCAAGCAGGCCACTCCTCCCCCAGCACATGTTTCTAAGGGCCATGGCCAAGCTACAAGCACATGAATTACACAACCCCCAATTCCTTGCAGGTCAATGTAGAACCTAATCACTGTGTCTCCTGATTATGCAAAACAAGCATGCACCTACTGAGGAGGAAGTCTATTGTTCTTTTGTTGTAGCTTTAACACTCTTAAGCACCTTATGCAAATTGCCTCCCTCCCCCAGAAGGTCAGCCTGGCTGGTAAGCTGCCTTCCTTCCGGTTCATCACATACTCCACGTGTACCATTGTGTGTTACTGAGCATGTGCACAGCTCTGGGATACTTCCGGTCAGTTTAGGTCAACTTCCAGGTCAAAGACAACTCTTATAAGAGAGAACTCAGAGCACATGCTCTCTCTCTCTGATTGCTCTCCTGCGGGAGTGGTCCTACATGGGACTCTTCCTCCAACTGCCCCCCCCCCGGACAGGTAAATATATCTGGCGTCTACACTCCCTCCCCTCTTCCCTATCCCTCCCTTCTCCCCCATCTTTAGTCAGCAACTGGGTTTAGCAGATTAAGGAACCCCTAAATACTTCCCTACACCTTAGCCATTTCTGATTCCTTTTCGGATGCACCCAAATACATAGCACGTGCATTCACCATTAGCTAGGTACACCAGACAAGTACTAGTAATCTGTATGTATTGTATTGGCAACCTTCAGTCTCGAAAGACTATGGTATCGCGCTCTGAAAGGTGGTTCTGGCACAGCGTCTAGTGTGGCTGAAAAGGCCAATCCAGGAGTGACAATCCCTTCCACACCGGGAGCAAGTGCAGTCTGTCCCTGGTCTGTCTCCCTGGCTATGGGCCTTCCTTCTTTGCCTCTTAGCCTCAGACTGTTGGCAAAGTGTCTCTTCAAACTGGGAAAGGCCATGCTGCACAGCCTGCCTCCAAGCGGGCCGCTCAGAGGCCAGGGTTTCCCACTTGTTGAGGTCCATCCCTAAGGCCTTCAGATCCCTCTTGCAGATGTCCTTGTATCGCAGCTGTGGTCTACCTATAGGGCGCTTTCCTTGCACGAGTTCTCCATAGAGGAGATCCTTTGGGATCCGGCCATCATCCATTCTCACGACATGACCAAGCCAACGCAGGCGTCTCTGTTTCAGCAGTGAATACATGCTAGGGATTCCAGCACGTTCCAGGACTGTGTTGTTTGGAACTTTGTCCTGCCAGGTGATGCCGAGGATGCGTCGGAGGCAGCGCATGTGGAAAGCGCTCAGTTTCCTCTCCTGTTGTGAGCGAAGAGTCCATGACTCGCTGCAGTACAGAAGTGTACTCAGGACGCAAGCTCTGTAGACCTGGATCTTGGTATGTTCCGTCAGCTTCTTGTTGGACCAGACTCTCTTTGTGAGTCTGGAAAACGTGGTAGCTGCTTTACCGATGCGCTTGTTTAGCTCGGTATCGAGAGAATGAGTGTCGGAGATCGTTGAGCCAAGGTACACAAAGTCATGGACAACCTCCAGTTCATGCTCAGAGATTGTAATGCAGGGAGGTGAGTCCACATCCTGAACCATGACCTGTGTTTTCTTCAGGCTGATTGTCAGTCCAAAATCTTGGCAGGCCTTGCTAAAACGATCCATGAGCTGCTGGAGATCTTTGGCAGAGTGGGTAGTGACAGCTGCATCGTCGGCAAAGAGGAAGTCACGCAGACATTTCAGCTGGACTTTGGATTTTGCTCTCAGTCTGGAGAGGTTGAAGAGCTTTCCGTCTGATCTGGTCCGGAGATAGATGCCTTCTGTTGCAGTTCCAAAGGCCTGCTTCAGCAGGACAGTGAAGAAAATCCCAAACAAGGTTGGTGCAAGAACACAGCCCTGCTTCACTCCGCTTCGGATGTCAAAAGGGTCTGATGTGGAGCCATCGAAGACAACAGTGCCCTTCATGTCCTTGTGGAAAGATCTGATGATGCTGAGGAGCCTGGGTGGACATCCAATCTTGGGGAGAATCTTGAAGAGGCCGTCTCTGCTGACCAGGTCGAAAGCCTTTGTGAGATCTATGAAAGCTATAAAGAGTGGCTGTCGTTGTTCCCTGCATTTCTCCTGCAGTTGTCTAAGGGAGAATACCATATCAGTGGTGGACCTGTTGGCTCGGAATCCACACTGCGATTCTGGATAGACGCTCTCTGCAAGTACCTGGAGCCTCTTTAGTACAACTCGGGCAAACAGCTTTCCTACAATGCTAAGGAGAGAGATGCCGCGGTAGTTGTTGCAGTCACCCCTGTCACCTTTGTTCTTGTACAGCGTGATGATGTTTGCATCCCTCATGTCTTGATGTACTCCACCTTCTCTCCAGCAGAGACAGAGGATTTCATGCAGCTCAGTGACGATGATCTCTTTGCAGCATTTTAGGACTTCAGCAGGGATGCTGTCTTTTCCAGGTGCCTTGCTAAAGGCAAGGGAGTCCAGGGCCACGTGAAGTTCTTCTAGGGTTGGTTCACTGTCAAGCTCTTCCAGCACAGGCAGGCACTCAATGTTGTTCAGTGCTTCTTCGGTGACTACATTTTCTCTGGAATATAGCTCAGAGTAGTGCTGCACCCAGCGTTCCATCTGCTATGCCCGATCCTGGATGACCTCGCCTGTGGCAGACTTCAGAGGGGCAATTTTCTTCTGTGTTGGACCTAGGGCCTGCTTGATACCATCATACATAAGAACATAAGAACATAAGAACAGCCCCACTGGATCAGGCCATAGGCCCATCTAGTCCAGCTTCCTGTATCTCACAGCGGCCCACCAAATGCCCCAGGGAGCACACCAGATAACAAGAGACCTCGTCCTGGTGCTCTCCCCTACATCTGGCATTCTGACTTAACCCATTCCTAAAATCAGGAGGTTGCGCATACACATCATGGCTTGTACCCCAAAATGGATTTTTCCTCCAGAAACTCGTCCAATCCCCTTTTAAAGGCGTCTAGGCTAGACGCCAGCACCACATCCTGTGGCAAGGAGTTCCACAGACTGACCACGCGCTGAGTAAAGAAATATTTTCTTTTGTCTGTCCTAACCCGCCCAACACTCAATTTTAGTGGATGTCCCCTGGTTCTGGTATTATATGAGAGTGTAAAGAGCATCTCCCTATCCACTCTGTCCATCCCCTGCATAATTTTGTATGTCTCAATCATGTCCCCCCTCAAGCATCTCTTTTCTAGGCTGAAGAGGCCCAAACGCCGTAGCCTTTCCTCATAAGGAAGGTGCCCCAGCCCCGTAATCAGCTTAGTCACTCTCTTTTGCACCTTTTCCATTTCCACTATGTCTTTTTTGAGATGCGGCGACCAGAACTGGACACAATACTCCAGGTGTGGCCTTACCATCAATTTGTACAACGGCATTATAATATTACCCGTTTTGTTCTCAATACCCTTCCTAATGATCCCAAGCATAGAATTGGCCTTCTTCACTGCCGCCGCACATTGGGTCGACACTTTCATCGACCTGTCCACCACCACCCCAAGATCTCTCTCCTGATCTGTCACAGACAGCTCAGAACCCATCAGCCTATATCTAAAGTTTTGATTTTTTGCCCCAATGTGCATGACTTTACACTTACTGACATTGAAGCGCATCTGCCATTTTGCTGCCCATTCTGCCAGTCTGGAGAGATCCTTCTGGAGCTCCTCACAATCACTTCTGGTCTTTACCACTCGGAAAAGATTGGTGTCGTCTGCAAACTTAGCCACTTCACTGCTCAACCCTGTCTCCAGGTCATTTATGAAGAGGTTGAAAAGCACCGGTCCCAGGACAGATCCTTGGGGCACACCGCTTTTCACCTCTCGCCATTGTGAAAATTGCCCATTGACACCCACTCTCTGCTTCCTGGCCTCCAACCAGTTCTCAATCCACGAGAGGACCTGTCCTCTAATTCCCTGACTGTGGAGTTTTTTCAGTAGCCTTTGGTGAGGGACCGTGTCAAATGCCTTCTGAAAGTCCAGATATATAATGTCTACGGGTTCTCCCGCATCCACATGCCTGTTGACCTTTTCAAAGAATTCTATAAGGTTCATGAGGCAAGACTTACCCTTACAGAAGCCATGCTGACTCTCCCTCAGCAAGGCCTGTTCGTCTATGTGTTTTGAGATCCTATCTTTGATGAGGCATTCCACCATCTTACCCGGTATGGATGTTAGGCTGACCAGCCTATAGTTTCCCGGGTCCCCCCTCTTTCCCTTTTTAAAAATAGGCGTGACATTTGCTATCCTCCAATCTTCTGGTACCGTGGCCGTTTTGAGGGACAAGTTGCATTCCTTAGTCAAGAGATCTGCAACTTCATTCTTCAATTCCTTAATAACCCTTGGGTGTATGCCATCAGGGCCCGGTGACTTATTGATCTTTAATTTATCAATGAGGTCTGAAACATCTTCTCTTTTAACCTCTATCTGACTTAACTCCTCGGTTAGGAGGGGCCGTTCAGGCAGCGGTATCTGCCCGAGGTCTTCTGCCGTGAAGACAGATGCAAAGAACTCATTTAATTTCTCTGCCATCTCTAAGTCTCCTTTTATCTCCCCTTTCCCTCCCTCACCATCCAGAGGGCCAACCGCTTCTCTGGCGGGTTTCCTGCTTCTAACATATTTGAAGAAGCTTTTATTATTCCCCTTAATGTTGCTGGCCATGCGTTCCTCATAGTCTCGCTTGGCCTCCCCTATCACCTTCTTACATTTCTTTTGCCACAGTTTATGTTCCTTTTTATTCTCTTCATTAGGGCAAGTCTTCCATTTACGGAAGGAAGCTTCCTTGCCCTTCACAGCCTCTCTAACTTGGCTGGTTAGCCATGCGGGCACTCTCCTGGATTTAGTGGAACCCTTCTTTCTTTGCGGTATACACCTCTGCTGGGCCTCTATTACTGTTGTTTTAAGCAGCCTCCATGCACTCTGGAGAGACTGGACTCTTTTTACCCTCCCTTTCAACCTCCTTCTAACCAGCCTCCTCATTTGAGGGAAGTCCGCCCGTCGGAAGTCAAGGGTTTTTGTTAGAGATTTGCCTGGTATTCTTCCCTCAACGTGCACATCAAAACGGATCGCAGCATGATCACTGTTCCCCAATGGCTCAGTAACGTTTACATCTCTAACCACGTCCTGCGTACCGCACAAAATTAAATCCAGAGTCACCTGTCCTCTGGTGGGCTCCTTGACTAGC
Source organism: Tiliqua scincoides (assembly GCF_035046505.1). Lineage (NCBI taxonomy): Eukaryota > Metazoa > Chordata > Lepidosauria > Squamata > Scincidae > Tiliqua > Tiliqua scincoides. The sequence goes on along the minus strand of NC_089827.1, from coordinate 80,031,421 downwards.
TGATCTAAGCCACAGTCATTTAGCACGTCAAGAAATCCGGTTTCCTTATCGTGACCAGAACACAAATTGACCCAGTCAATATGAGGATAATTGAAGTCCCCCATGATTACAACCCTGTCCTTCCTTGTCACCTCCCTGATCTGTTTCCTCATTTCAAGGTCCCCATCAGATTTCTGGTCTGGAGGACGATAGCACGCCCCCAGTATTACATCGCTGCTCAAGCCTGGTAATTTAACCCACAGAGATTCTACGGTGGAGTCGGACCTACCTTCAATCTCTACTTTGCTGAATTCTATCCCTTCCTTAACATAAAGGGCCACCCCACCTCCAACACGCCCCTGCCTGTCCCTCCTGTAGAGTTTATAGCCCGGGATTGCGGTATCCCACTGATTCTCCGCATTCCACCAGGTTTTCGTTATGCCCACTATGTCAATATTTTCCCTTGTCACCAGACATTCCAGTTCTCCCACCTTTGCTCGTAGACTTCGGGCATTTGCATAAAAGCATTTATACACGGAATGCCCCAGGATGGGCTGCTTATTCGCTCCTTTGTCCCCGCATCCTCTCATTGTGCCAAACCGTTTATCACATCCCATCACCCTACCTTTCCCAATTTCTTCTCCTACCCTGCCTTTGTCATGTTGTTCTCTAACCTCCCCATCCTCATCCCATAGGGATGAGGAGTCCTGAACCGGATGCCCCTCGGCTCCTGTCGGCCTTCCCCCAGGGATCAGTTTAAAAGCTGCTCTGCCACCTTTTTAATGTTATGCGCCAGCAGTCTGGTTCCATTCTGGTTCAAATGGAGCCCGTCCCTCTTGTACAGGCCCCGCTTGTCCCATAACGTTCCCCAGTGCCTAACGAATCTAAACCCCTCCTCCCTACACCACCGTCTCATCCACGCATTGAGACCCCTGATCTCCACCTGCCTAGCTGGCCCTGCGCGCGGAACAGGTAGCACTTCAGAGAACGCTACCTTTGAGGTCCTGGCTTTCAGCTTCCTGCCTAAAAGCCTAAATTTGGCCTCCAGGACCTCCCAGCTACACTTGCCCACGTCGTTGGTGCCGACATGCACCACAGCCGCTACCTCTCCCCCAGCACTGTCTACTAGCCTGTCTAGACGAGAAGTGATGTCCGCAACCTTCGCACCAGGCAGGCAAGTCACCATGCGGTCCTCACATCCGTCGCAAACCCCCCTCTCTATGTTTCTAATAATCGAATCCCCCACTACAAGAAGCCCCCGACCCCCCTCCCGCCGAGGAGTACCCCGAGTGCGCTCGGATACAGGCCCATCCCCTGGAGAAGGGATCCCCCCCCAGGGGATTGTTTCCCTCCTCTCCAGGATGACGTCCTCCAGTCCCGAGACTTCCCACCCGGGCAGCCGAGGAGCTGCACGCCTGAGGTTGGGACGAAGCCTGATCGTCCCCGGAAGTCTCCCCACGGTCCTCCTCTGGCTGCCTGCGCTTCTCCAGGTTGGCCACCAAGGCTTCAAGGGAGCGGACGCGTTCCCTGAGAGCCTGGAGCTCCTTGCACCGAGGACACACCCATGACTTATGCCCCAGAGGCATATAATCATACATGTGGCACTCGATGCAGAACACTGGATAGCCCCCACCCTGCTGCTGGCTGTCTGACTGCATAGCTTTTTTTTTGTTGTTGTTGTTGTTTTATTTATGGGTCCTTTTAAAAACCGTACACTGGATAGCAGCCCTCTTCTCAAGGGAAGAGGAAGGGCAGTGTATGGGGCCCTGGCCTCCTCGCCCTGCTGCTGAACTCGCCCAGATGCTAAACTCTTGTGCCTTACCTGGCACTTAGTTCCCAGAGGCACTTCGTTCCCAGAGGCCACACGCGTCTGCAGAGAGCCTCACGCGATGGCCCGCCTAGCTTTATACTCCTGGCTGGCTCCTCCCCCCTCCTTCCTTCCTGATTGAAAGGGGGCTGGCCTTCCCAGGTGAGTTTACAAAAGCTCAGGAAGGCAAATGGCTGCTGATGGGCGTGACCTACTCTGCAGGCTCCTGAATGGACTGCTTGGATTAGCCTACTGGGGCTCTTAATGGGTTGGGAATTGGCCCTTCCTAGGTCCTTTCCCTCCTAGTTCTGTTCTCTTAGGCTGGACTGTTTTTGTAACCTCAAGCTAGTTTTTATTTGGGTTTGTTTAATTATTTATTGCTCTCTAGATCCTATGTCCCAATTTACTGACCTGTTTAGGTTATGTTCTAACTTAGATTAGGTTTAACCTGGGTTAAGTATAGGTTTAATTTAAACAAGTAGAAAAACCTGCTTTCCACTTTATCCTCCTCCCTTCCTTCGATTAAGTGCTACCTTAGGTGCAGCTAACTTTCAACTTTGATTTAAATGCCTGACCCTTGGGCTCTTACTCACGAGTAGGACTCTGCTCTTACTCACGAGTAGGACTCTGCTCCTGCTCACGAGTAGCCCTATGTACCTCCCTTAGGTGCTAACTTTCAATTTTGATTTAAGGTTGCTTTAAAGGTAAGATTAAGGTTAGAAGACAGGGAGTTAGAAAGACAAAGCGTTAGAATGAGTACACTTACCTCCTCCTCCTGCTCCTCCTCCTCTCCTTCTCCAAAACTCAGAGGTCTCCTTGCCTTCTCCTCGCCCAGATGCTAAACTCTTGCGCCTTACCTGGCACTTAGTTCCCAGAGGCACTTGGTTCCCAGAGGCCACACGCGTCTGCAGACCACACGCGTCTGCAGGCCACACGCGTCACACATCCCCTTGATGTTGCCCGTGTCAGCTGCTATCTGTATCTCGGAACAGAGCTGGAGCCAGTAGTCGTTAGCACATCTCCTGGCAGTCTGTTGGACTTTGCTGTGAGCAGTTCGGAGGACCTGCAGGTTGCGCTCACTGGGACAGGCCTTGTATGCTGCTTGAGCTCTCCTCTTTTCCTCAATGACTGGTGTCAACTCCTCAGAGTGGGCTTCAAACCAGCCTGCCGCCTTGTTGGTCTTCTTGCCAAATATGGACAAGGCGGTGTTGTAAACGGTATTCTTGAAATGTTCCCATCTGTTGGATGCGTTTGCGTCGGCCGGGCCTGGAAGAGATTCCTCAAGCGCTTGTGCAGACTCTTCTCTGATCCCGGGTCTTGCTGGTATCAATGCGAGGTCTTCCTTCCTTTTTCGTGTGATACAGTCGCTTTGTTTGCAGTTTCACTCTGCTGCACACCAGGGAGTGGTCAGTGTCGCAGGCAGCACCATGATAACTGCGTGTGATCTTGATGCTGGGAAGGCTGGAGCGTCTGGTGAGGATCAGGTCGAGCTGGTGCCAGTGCTTTGATCTTGGATGTCTCCAAGAGACTCTATGTTGGGGCTTTGTGTTGAAGAACGTGTTGCTGACACAGAGACCGTGATGACAGCAAAACTCTAGCAGGCGTTGGCCATTTTCGTTCATCCTCCCAGTGCCAAACTGACCTAAGCAAGTGGGCCATGAACTGTTATCAGCACCAACTCTAGCATTGAAATCGCCGAGGAGGAACAATGGCTCTTTTACAGGGATTTTCTTGACAGTGGTGGCCAGGTCATCATAGAATTTGTCTTTGGCTTCTGCTGGAGACGACAGAGTCGGTGCATAAGCACTGATGAGAGTGACAGGTCCTGCTGATGACTGGAGCTTCAGGGACAAAATTCTTTCACTTCCCACAGTAGGTGGGATGATGGATTTCAGCAGGGTATTTCTAACCGCAAAGCCAACGCCATGTTCCCTGGTTTCATTTGGTGGTTTTCCCTGCCAGAAAAATGAGAAATTTCTCTCCTTGACAGATCCGGAATCTGGCAGCCTAGTCTCTTGAAGGGCGACAATGTCCATCTGCAGTCTGCTCAGCTCCATGTCGATGACAGCTGTTTTGCGTGCGTCGTCTATTTCTTGCAGGTCATCAGAGAAGCCAGGTGTCATTGTCCTAACGTTCCAGGTGCCCAGCTTTAGGGCAGTAGTTTTCTGTTTTCTGTTGCATGGTGCAGAGTTGTCGATCCGCTTGTCGGTTTTCACCCTAAACCCCACGCACCCCATGAGGTTAACGGACCGTGGCGAGGCAACACCTTACTGGCTGGGGACTGCCCAGCTTAAGGCGGGCGGTAGCTGCCCAATGAGATGAAATGATCTCTCCCACCGTCGGAAGCAGCCCCTGGCGTCATGCTCTACGCCAATCGAGCAAAGACTTATAACCGGTAAACTGCTGCTTCCCGTGTTGTGCCGACGCCGTATGGCGAAGTTGGAGTGTCCTCTCCAGTGCGCGAAGCCTGGGTAAAGAAGGTATGGAGGATAGGCTGTTACCCATGCAGCAAATCCCCCCTCTCCACGTCGCTGGAATGGTCCAATGGAAAGGCAGAAGCCAATACGGTTGGTTCCAGCGGTGTCGCAGGAGTTGCCAGAACATGACTGTGTTCAGCCATGAACTGCCTAAGGGACTCCAGCTCCTGATTTTGCCTCGAGGTTGACTCCTGAAGCCTTTTCCAGAACTGGATGTAGCCACAAGGCAGTGGAGGTTTGAGGTCAGAGTTTCCTTCTCTTAGATGAGCTGCCTTCCTAGGCTGACGAGTCCCATCTACCCGGTGGCTGTTTAGTCGCCTCTTACGACAAGTACAGCCAAACTGAGGGCCTATTCTTAGCCCCCAGCCCCCAGGGTAACTAGTAATCTATACTTATCAATTCTCCATGTGTATTATGTTACCTTTGTGTGTTTTTGCAATAAAAATATAATCCTTTGATTGAAAGTTACCATCCTCCCAGTCTCCTCATTAAGCTAGACAAGGGATCTCTTTGCTTAACGCTGTCTTGGTATCCAGCCTATGGTCCGAAAAGTTTCCAAAAGGCTAATATAAATAATTCCCCTAAACAAAGCAGCCTTTTTGGTAACAACCCTGTTCTCCATTGCAAACCACCCTCTTGCAAGAACACTGGGCTATGGAGAAGCGGCCATGGGGCTAACATTAGAAGGGGTTTCATTGTAACATGCGATCAACAACACAAATCAAGGACAAGCCTCTTGTTGCCATGGCCTAGCAATTGGTGGCAAGATTCATATGGTGTACTGTTTTGGTGCAATAATTTAGACATCTGACTATATATGTGTGTCATAAGAACATCAGAAGAGCCCCACTGGATCAGGCCAAAGGCCCATCTGATCCAGCTTCCCTTATGCGTCAGGGAGCACACAAGATAGCAAGAGACCTGCATCCTGTTGCCACTCCCTTGCACCTGACATTGAGAGACAGCCTACGTCTAAAACCAGGATGATATATATACCCATCATGGCTTGCAACCTCTGATGGACTTTTCCTCCATATATCTGTTCAATCCCCTTCTCAAGGCATCTAGGCCAGACACCATCACCACATCTTGTGGCAAGGAGTTCCACAGATTAATTACATGCTGAGCAAAGAAATATTTTCTTTTGTCTGTTCTAACTCTCCCACCACTCTGTTTTAGTAGATGTCCCCTACAACACAATACTGATGCATATATATTTAAATCTATTGCTGATACTCCACTGAGGCAATGGAACACAGAAAGCCATAAGTTAAAATAAAACCAATGAACAACTTTAAGCCTTAGCTTTCTGCAACTGCCTTGGTGATAGAGAGAACAACAGAAAAAGAAATGGCCTGCAAGGCAGGGTTGCTGGGTTGTTGTTTTTTCCAGCTCTATGGCTGGGGGTACCCTTCCAGCCCCACTATTCCATTATTTGTAAGGTATGACAACACCCTGTTAGGTGTGCAGAACGCTGTTTTTTACACAAAAGTGTCACTTACGTTCTTCAGCATTGCCAGTCCATGTTAGACATTCTAGGGGGTCATCCAATATCTCAGAAAGCTTCCTCTTTTTAGGCATCAAGGAAATGCTGGGAAAACTATTATCAATACAAACGATTAAAACATGAATTCAAGCAAAACGCACATTATACAAAGCAGGTTAATTCAGTGGCATAGCTAGGGGGTGCAAAGGACCAGGTTTTTCAGAGCACCTCACCGCAGCTTGCAACTGCCCCTCCCCTTCAGAGCCATTCCCAGTGCTGGGAGCAGAAAGGAGGCATTTGTTTTGCTGCGGCCCCTTGCAGGCCACAGTGAGGCTCCCTGCAAAATGTAGTGCTTTGCACTCCCTCTAGCTATACCACTAGGTTACTTCCTTTTTTAAAGAGTTTGAATTCTTTTTTTTCCCCAATATGAAATGCCACCCAACAGTCCTTGCTAGGCTTTCTAGATGGAGAGCACAAAGCAAAATACCTGTGCTGGGCCTGGTATCTGGCTTGATCTTCTGGCAAGAATCTCAGCAAAACAGGGTACTGCCCATGAAATCATTCATGGTAAGTCAAGCACTTCTGCAGGCCAAGGCAGATGGTTTAAAAGAAAGAAATCAAATAATGATTTCCTGCCAAGAAGGGTGAGTGAGCAGATCCACTCAGGTACACCAGTACTTGTGCAGCCTTTTTAAAAAAGAAAATATGTATTTCAAGGTGACTTGAAATAGTAATGACCTACCATTTTGAGCTTTTAAAAAATGTCTATTTTTCTTCGAATTTTGTGCACACATAAAGCCAGCACTTTTAAAGCTGGCTTTATGCCAGCACTTTTAAAGCCACTGTATTTAAAGCCCCAACCCCATCTCTCTGTGTGTATAATTGACAAGATGTAAAACTGTTTATCATCTCATCCACTCAGTTTCACCCCTTCATTGACTTGCACTGGACTGCATGAAGTGCCAGCAAATAAAAATGAGGGAACAAGAAAACAGAGGTAGCCCAAAGAGGCTTTTGCCATGCAGTCAAAGGTCTCCCTGCACCTTTCCCCATTTTGTCTGCACAGTTGTCAAGTTCCTGAAACCAATGCCAGGAGGGAAAGCCATCTCATTCCTCTACAGAACCAATCATGCACACCAGGGATGTTAAACTCATTTCATATAGAGCCGAAGTTTAGCATTCATGGTGCCTGCTGACAGTCACAAGTGACATCATCAAGCAGGAAGTGACATTCTTAAGCAGTACGAGATAGCCAGAAATGAGCACTTTGTTCTCACATAGAAACTCATTAGCTGCAAGTGACAGAAGAGAAAATGTGCAAATCTGGTTCATATTTTTAAGATATGAGAGAGCCTAATTATCGAGTGGAAGAGCTTAATTATAATGGGGGGGGCAGATAAATTGCTTCTGGGGGCTACAATCAGTCCACAGGCCTTTTGATGGAAACCCCTGATCTACACTCTGCCAAAATTCCCACCCACCTCCAAATAAGCTGTTAACAGAGAAAAGAACCCCTTATCCAAACAAAATGGAATTGCACAATGAGTAACACAATAGCCTAATTTTAAAAAATGAGTTTTTAAATCTTAAAAAAGACAAATAAACCACATGGCCCCTTAAGCTTTTAAATACTGCCACACTGTGGAGAGCTGTAAATCCCATTTCGTGTACAGTATGTCAGTTCCATGTATCCAATGCAGACAGTCAGATTTCCTGCCAGATTAAGCAGGGATATCTCTAAGACACCACAGTTCTTTTTTACTTTCTTTTGCTGCACTTTAAGATGCTCCTAGAATCCAAGCCCTAGTAATATTTCAGCAGCTATTTTTCTTTCTGGTTGCTTCTATCAAGCCAGTGATTCCAGCTACAGCTGTGAATTAGAGCAATAGAAATTATGAATTACCTAGGGCTGACAGAGGGTTGTACTGGAGGACAAGAATAATTCAAACCCAGCCCACTGGAAGGTGTCAAATGGTTCCAGGGGGCCTGAGTGTTGCCTGTTTTCAGACTGCAGTCTTGGTGCAACCCACAGAGTTGTCCACCAGAGTTCATCCTAGAGGCAGGCCTCGCTGGAGGGAAAGCAGAGGAAGGTTGGACTCCAACCAAGCACGGGGTATTTTGGTGCACAGCTGGCAAAGAAGGAAAGGTGCATCATATTTCAGGTACTGTTTAGGATGACGGTTAAGAAAAACGCAATGAAACAGAATGTGGGACTTCATAAAACTAACCTTTGAATTGAGGTGGCGAACATCGTTCTGATCCTGAATCTGGTGGGAAGTCTGGTAGCTGGCTTTGCCTGGAATTGAAGTGGGGGGGGGGTGTAGAAGAATGCCATTTGACTACTAACAAAATTGTACTTTCTAGCTCAGCAATTTTCAATGTTTTTCTTCTGATGGCATGCTGACCTCTATGGTCCATGATGTCACTTTCAACTTCCAGTTGACCCTTCCAGGTTCTGTAGCTCTGTTTCTAAGGTGTCTGTAGTAATGAATTGTCTTTCCATCTTCTTCCACCAGTAACAGAGGAAGAGGGACAGACAATTCATTACTGTAGACAGTTGCCCTAGAAACAGAGCCACAGAACCACAGGAAGCCACAGGAAAACAGAGCCCTAGAAACAGTTGCCCTAGAAACAGAGCCACAGGAAGAGTTTTTCAGCAATTTTCAACTGCTGGGTCCAAAACTTCCATGGCACACCTGTGGACCTTTCGCAACACACCAATGTACCATGGCACACCAACTGAAAATCAGGGTTCCAGCTATTTGTTCAATGCCATGGCTCCACAGGGCTACACTGCTTTATTTATTGATTCCAGCGTTTTATTTCCTTCTTTTCCCCTGCAATCTGGAGATATTTGAGGTGGCTAACCATCTCATCATGGTAAAACAAGATACTCTCATTCCAAAAAATGACTGAAAGCTGCAGGCACAAGTAGCACACTGGTGGGGGGTTGTGGAAGAGAGAACAGACGACAGACATTAAAACTCACAAAGGCCTTGAAAAGGAGTGTTCAGTTTTCAAGGAGTGTTCAGCTGGCAATGGAACACTGCCTGCAAAGAAGCCAAATGAATCATCTGAGCTCCACACATGAGGGGCAACCACAGAAAAGGCCCTTTCACTTTCAGATCTTATTCTGCACAGGTGCTGAACAGACCCAATAAACGTGTATATTACTAAATCTCCAAAAACTTAGATAGGAGTATAACAAGAATTGGAGAGCAATTACAAACACTGTGAAGAATGTAATAAATTCATGAGAAATTAAGACAAAAGCAACATTTGTATTCTCTCCCCCCCCCCCCCCATCTAACACATCAGGGCTTATTGTATTTCTGCTATTACCTTTATAGTAATTACAGTCGGGTCACATGAGTTATTTAAATGATCACACTCTTCATGACCTATGGAGGAGGCGGAAGCAATTGTGATTCAGGCCCCTGTGCTGCCTGCGGCCAGGGCTGCAAAATGCATCTCCCCCCCCCCCAACCTAAAAAGATCAATTCTGGTTTTCAGCAAAAACTGGAAGTGATATTTTTAGGCATTCCAGAGGCCCGTGTGCATCCTCCTCGTCCCTCAGAAAGCCTCCTAAGGCCCTGTAAAGGGGGTTTAAGGGGTTAAAAAGAGTGGCAGGGAAAGGCAGCTGTGGTACTGCCCCCTGCCAGATGGCATCCTAGGTTATTTGCCCCCCTGGCCTCCCCAGGTATGCCAGTGGGATGAAGGCATAAACAATACTGCCCCATCTCATCCTTAGCAAAACCCTTGGAAACAACCAGCTCTCTAAATAGTTCCCCCTTCATCCCTCCCAGTTCTTTGATCATGCCTACTGTTATTTTTAGCATCATGTGGTCCCCTTGATGACTTTGCAAAAGTGAACCCCACTGTGCCCATATTTGGCTCAGTGAGAATCTGTTCTGTCTTATTCTGCAAAGAACTCCTATTTGAAAAGGGAACTTTCCACAGAAAGCAGAACATGAATGCACCTTCTTTCTGATATGGGATTATGCAAGGCTCTTCTGGGGGCAGCTGTAATGAAGTAGCTGAGGCCAAAAGACAAATGCTCACAAGAACAGTGGGTAGAACTTTTAATACTTACAAAGATTCAAGTAACTCCAAGTCACTGCCTATGAATTCATCCAGCATACTTGTGTCCATTGTTGCATTCTCCAGGGCCTTGTGCACATCTTGCCCTTCCGACAAAATATTGAGAATTTAGTCTGCAATGTCTTGCATCATCCCTGCAATTAGGACTCCAGTGTTGGGCTAAAAATGCTGTTTGGCATTCTCTCATCTGAATGTTGACAAACCAATATGGCTGGAGACATTGAGACAAGGCGTGATCAAAAAGACTTGCCCCAGTCAAGATTGTTGCAGCTGCATTTTGGACCAGTTGAAGCCTCTGGGGTGTTTTCAAGGAACAGCATGTTGCACTAAAACATGCATGAGGTGACCAAGACATTGGTCACCACGGCCAGGTCCATCTCAGACATAAATGGGTACAGGCACATTGGGACACAACACCCACCTGGATATTTGTGAGTAAGGCCAAGTCCAGAAGGGCTCCCAAACTGCAAATCTGCTCTTTCAAAGGGTACACAACCCCATCTAAAGCAGGCTTGACCACCACTGCTGAGTCAGCAGATCTCCTGACCAGAAAGACACCTGCCTTGTCAGGATTGAATTCGTTTGTACACCCCTCATCCAGTCATTCACTGACTCCAGATACCAGGTCAGGACTTCCACAACTTCCTCAGCTGGGTGTCATCTGTATATTGATGACCCCTAGCACTAAGCACTTACAGCTATTTTCAACCAGTGTGCTGTGAATGGTCCGCAGGTGTGCCACAGGAGTTTGGGGGGAGGTCATTTATTAGTAGGGCCTTTGCTGCAGGCTAGATTACCCCATTTTTAATATTTGGTGGTTGGCAACCTTCAGTCTCAAAAGACTATGGTATAAGCCTACAGCACCCGGTATTCCCAGGCGGTCTCCCATCTAAGTACTAACCAGGCCTGACCCTGCTTAGCTTCTGAGAATCAGACAAGATTGGGCATGGCAGGGTAACAGTTGCTGCAGTTTTTGATAGTCACCTTAAATAACTATTTGAAATGACCATGAATGCAGATCTCTGTCTTTACTTCCTCTTGTGTAGCTCTGGTTCTGGCAGCAGTAAGGAGAGACAGGACACCTGCCACAAACTTTCAACAGCTGTTTTGTATCATTCTCCTTGCCTCTTAATCAGTAGAAGTGTACAAAGGTTAGTAGGTGTAACAGCTTATTAAGTCATGTGTAATCTGTTACAGCAGAACAAACTGCCTTAATGTGGATGGAAATCTGGGCTGAGCCAAGAGCAGATCAGAATTCAGTAGGTAAAAATGGCTGACTTGTCATCTGACCTGCCTGATTTGTGACATGCATTTTTGCTTACAATCATTATAGCAAAATGCTTTATAACCTCTACAACAACCCTGTAAAACAGACTGCCATCATTCCTGTTTTACAGATGGGCTTACTATGGGCCCAATCCTATACAACTTTCCAGCACCAATGCAGCCACAAAGCAACCTCAAGGTATGGGAACAAATGTTCCTATACCTTGAGGAGGCCTTTGTGACTGCCCCGCCAGAGGATGCAGCATGTGCCCCACTGACACAGCTTGGACCTTAAGAAATTTTCCATGGTGGTCCAATGAGTCCATGTCAGGGGTGGGATTGAAATCCATATCTCATAGATCAATGGTTCACAAACTCTTTAGCAGCAGGACCACCTCTTTAAAGGACACCCTATCGGGACCCACCTAGCTTTATGAAATGTTTTTTTTAAAAAAGATGATCTAAAGAAATAAATTTTTCCAAGTAATGTTTCTTTAAAAACACACAAAAAAGAACACCTTGATCCATTTCTCATAAAGAGAAATTCCCCCCCCCCTTCTGTCTATTGTCTCCCTTTTGGATAAAAACTAATACTATTGTCTTATTTAATATTGTTCATTTAAATTACTACAAAAATATTTTCGAGGAAAGAAAATCTTTCCTGCAGTGTTGGCTCTTTCACACATATGATGTGGAAAATTTCTCCTGAAGGTGCAGCCATCAACAGATGATGGCCATGGCTGCATGAGTTGGACTGGAGAGGCTTCCAAGCAGTTCACATACGTGTTTGCTTTTCTACACACTCAGGTGGCTTTGCCCCATACTTTAACCCCCTGAGGACCAAGATAGCTGACTAACAGCCCAATCCTAAACAGTGTGTGCTGACTCACTGACGACAGGCATTGTCGCAAATATGCTGTAAAGTACATTTGTGAGCCCTTAGCACTGGCCCAGTACTACCTGGCGCTGAAAGCTGGTGCTCTGCCACTCAGCGGTCGCCTGAACTGCTGGGCAGCAGAGAGTTAGGGAGGAGGAATTCCAAGGTGGGAGGAGGGTGGGGAGAAGGTGAAGAGGAGGCACGATGGGGGAGGGAATGGGAGGGGAGCAAGACTGGTGGAGCCAGCAGTATCGGATCCTGAGCTCTGCTTTGGGCCTTGTGGCCCGGCATGGAGGCTCTTGACTGAGCCAGGCCTGCCACAGAATCAGGTAGCCCCATTGCGGGGCTACTTTCCTTACCTGGGGAAGAGGACAAATATCCTCTTCTCCTAAGGGGCCACCAGAAGCAGCCTGGTGTGCTTAGGGTACCGCGGCAGCCATTATCAGCACTGCAGCAGCCCCACATAACACGCAGCTTAGTATTGGCCTGCTCTCCCTCTGAAAATAACTAACTTGCTTCCTCTTTTGGGGCCCAAGAACCAGGAACAATGAGACACATCAAAAATTAATGAAGTGCCCTGCTGCCAGCAAGTCCTTTTTCTTGAGCCTCTTACCTTCAAAGAACTGTTGCAGGGCCTCATTTTCACCCACCACATCCATGGGCAAGGAGGAGGACAGGTGGTTTTCACAGCAACCTGAGGCTGTTCAGTGTTCCTCAGTGAGTAATAGCAGTGGATGCTTTTCCAGATGACCACTGTACCCAAAAGGCCAATGCTTCATTCTTCCAGTAACAAACCAGGTCTCTGCCCAAAGAGAATTCAGCACTTGCACATCTAGAATCAGGAACTCATGTACAGCATGTCTACATTAAAAACACGACTGTCACAACTTTAGGGCAAAAGTGTCATAGCATGCCCCCTCTTACTACAACTGCAGACAAGCACACTCGGTGCTCCCTTCCTGGTTTTCAAGACCTTTACCCTCACACTCAGACTACAAAACACGTGCTCAGTGAAGGCCGCAGCAAAGGTTATTTAGCTCTTTACTGTCCTTCCCTTTTCTGAGTTTCTTTATAACAGGGTAAAGTTCTTCATTTGAAACATCTGCTTTTAAAAAAAAAAGGTTAAAAATGCAGCGGTTTCTTCAAATAGTGTCACAGCTAGAGGGGGTGCAAAGCACTAAGTTTTGCAGGGAGCCTCACCACAGCGTGCAAGCAGCCCCCCCCCCTTAAGAGCCATTCTGGGTAGGGGAGCAAAACAGAGGTTAAAAGAGAAGATGTTTCAGTCCTCATTGATAAATTAAAGATCAATAAGTCACCGGGCCCTGATGGCATCCACCCAAGGGTTATTAAGGAATTGAAGAATGAAGTTGCAGATCTCTTGACTAAGGTATGCAACTGTCCCTCAAAACAGCCACGGTGCCAGAGGACTGGATGATAGCAAATGTCACACCTATTTTTAAAAAGGGAAAGAGGGGGGACCCGGGAAACTATAGGCCGGTCAGCCTGATGTCTGTTCCAAGTAAGATGGTGGAATACCTCAAAGATAGAATCTTAAAATACAAAGATGAATAAGCCTTGTCGAGAGAGAATCAGCCTGGCTTCTATAAGGGTAAGTCTTGTCTCACGAACCTTTTAGAATTCTTTGAAAAGTTCAACAGGCATCTGGATGTGGCAGGACCCATGGATATTATATATCTGGACTTTCAGAAGGTGTTTGACACTGTCCCTCACCAAAGGCTGCTGAGAAAACTCCACAGTCAGGGAATTAGAGGACAGGTCCTCTCATAGATTGGGAACTAGTTGAGAGGAAAGTGCCATTTTCCTTTTTCCAGCTTAACAGAGAAGTCTTAGCAGTGGAGCTTGTATAAAGCACACATTTTCAGTGCTGAAATGAAGTATAGTGGGCCCCCATTTTACAATGGTTTCACTTTACAATGAGCTGAAGATCGCCCTCAACAGGACACCCTGAATGATAGATGTCAATCAGCAAGGCAAACAAGCATCTGGTAGCATATCAGTGAACAGCAGCATTTTCAACATCATGGCAGTGGGTCTGGAGGGAAGGATACAGGCTTGTAATTTGCATTTTATAATTATAACTGATAGCCAGGGTTCCTAAAGAGCACAGTAGGCATCTGTCATAAAATTAAAGCATTTTATGTGTGCTTATTCCTTTGTGAGATTGTGCCTGCTTTCTCTATGGGATTCTGAGTTTCCTACTGGTGGGCATATTAGGCCCCTGCTAATCACAGTGGAGCACATTTCCTAGCACAATTTTGATGAGAGGAGTAGAAGTTTGAACATTGTCTTGCAGTTAAAATGGAAACTAGGTACATTTTTAAAAATTAAATCTTCCCAACATCTACAGTAAGCTTATTGTATATTTGAGTATTTATTTAGATTTCTTTTCTACCCCATCTCAACTGTTCATAACAGATTACAATATATATGCATCTCTTTATGTACAATACAGAAAAGGCAACTCTGAACACACAATATTCCTCACTGAAAGCAAAAGTTTAAAAATGCAGGTTCCATTTATCTTGTCAAAGCAGCTCGGGTAACCCCCTCTCACACAGGTTTTCACAGCAAACATACGTGAGCTAGGAGAAAATGAAACAGTCTCAATAGTGGCAGTTTTAGTTCCAGGATTGATACAAGAGGCTCTACAGCCAGCTCCATACTGTCTGCAAAGAGAACTCTGAGGGTGGAAACCACTTCCCAAGATCCAGTGGTTTCCACTGACAAACATCCTTTTGCAGACTTGGAGGGGTGTTGTGAAAAGTCAGAACTATAGAGAAAGCAGCCACACATCCTTACCTCCTTGTGCAGTCGCTCACCTGCAGCTACTTTTAAATGTCATGCTGCTACTGTCATCATACCACTGCTCATGCAGACAGAGTGGGAATAAGCCACCGCTGTCTAGTACCAGACATTTTATTGCAGCAGCTCTCACTGTTCAATGTCTTTGGTGTTAAGAGTGCAACATCTTATTCAGATGTCATGGGCATTTTGATGACAGTGCCTTCACAAGTTGACAGGAATGGTAAACGGATTTTCATAAGAACTAAATTATGAATAAGATAATTAAATACAGTTTTTCTATTTTGACAATTTGTTCAGAAATACAAATGATTTTAAAGTAGGTTATTCTAGTCCATACCCCCTACCACTCTGTGCATAAATACACACAGCTCAACCCACCACTTGTGTGTTACAAGGATGTCCATTAAATTGCCTAGCAGAAGCAGACTAGGCAGAAAGCCCTGCCCTCATTTGGAGACTACCATAATGTAGATTGTGTGAATGTGCAAAATATGCTCCAGTGCCTCTATTTACCATGTTCCACACCATGCAGTGCAGACTGAATTAGAATCTGGCCACCAGCAGAGTGGCTAGTCCCTAGTGTTTCTTTCAAATGTGTTCAGTGGCTGTTCCTTGATCAGTTACATACTAAAAGCTCATGAAAAGAAGTTGCACATGTGAAAGTGATCCCTTTAGCTGGCCAAGAAGGTATTTTTCTTTAAAATGGTAAACAGGTCTGATTATGTTTAATCAAATTGTGTGCATCTCAAATTAAATGAAATAACTTTTAAGGCCTAGGCCATAGAAGATGATTTTAAAAAGTTTCTGTGCCAAGGACTTGGTAGTTTACATGGAGAAAGAAAGTCAATCAGAATGGGAAAAGTTGAGAAACAGTTTTAAAACACAAGTTTAGACGGTGTTGCTCTAAAAAACAAAAAAAGCCTGATGTTAAACCTCTACAATTAACATGTGTCACACAGGTCACTACATGGGTGACTCCGAGGGAGTGTATGGATCACCAGCTATCGGAGATTAGCTATTTAAATAGCCATTCTATCACACAAAGCTGCCATCAACTCCCACATCAAACAGTCTTGGGAATTCAGGGCAGAAGATAAAATGATTTTAATGTCATAGTTCTCTTCCATACCTCAAGCTACTGCTACCATTATCTTTCTAGAGCAATGAAAATATCTAGTACAGAGACTTATTTCTGTAATTTGGAAAAATGTACATACTTCCATACAACATGTGTTTGAAATTTCAGACATCACAGGGTTCAGATTTGAGCTACCTTTTATTAAACTGAAACCCTAGGCTGTAAACTCTCCAGAATGCAAAAAAACACAAATCCTGCATTTATTTAACCTGCATTTCTCAGTGGTAAATTACAATCACAAGTACACAAGAAAATCTTGCTTTTGTTCTAAATGGAATTATGCTGTTTATCCTTACACAAGACTATTTTTGCTGAACTACTATACTGCAGTCTGCACAGAAGGAGAAGCCTTGGACCCTCTTCAAAATAAATATCAAGCAACAAGGATTTTCCAGATCATTTGAAGATATGTACACTTATGGAAGTTCATGTAAGCTGTCCAGTGTAGGAGTTATAGCTCTTCCTTGAAGTATCCAAGTTTTGCCAATGACATCTCTTTTCTCAGTTGCATAACTTCCCAAAACATCTGGTCCACTGCACAGGAGAAAAAGAACAGACATACTATTGAAATAAAAGCTGTTCCATTACAGAGTATCTATTCTTGTGTAAAGGACATTTCCACCCTCATTTTAAAAGACGTGTTCTCATCACGCTGCTTCCCAAAACACTGAACACTACAAGTCATGTCAGTGACATAAAGGCATTCCCAAAAGCATTGTTATCCATTTACCTTGTCACAGTAGGTCAAAATGTCCTGGTTCAAGACACACAATCCATTTTTAAAAGTCAACTTGGAATTTTCAGATATAATTCAATATTTAAAAATAGCACATCTGTTGACAGCAGCAATAGGGGCTTTGCTATCAAGCACAAGGCTAAGGCATTTGGCATTCAGAAAACATTAACTGCTGGACTCTTAGCCTTCATTTGACTGCTGAGGCATTCAATGCAAGCAAATCATTTTATCCTAGAACTGGTTCTTCATCTTTGTTAAAGCTGGGTGGAAACTGAAAGTAGTCTTTAAACAAAAGCAGTAATTCCTCACAAAAATTATTTCTCCAGTTTTTGGACCACATTGGTAGACACTCCTCAATTTCTTCTTCAATAGCTAAACCTACTACTTTTCTGTTTTAAAAACAAAATGTAAAATATGGGTGGATGGGAGTGAGAGACTTAAAACCAGATAGCGCCATGCAGATAAAAAAATGTTTTCCTATTCTATTCCAAGGCTGAAATATCAGCCCCTGAAATTTCCACCCAGCTTTAAGAAAAATTAAAGTGTCCTCATAACTGTGCATTCACATGTGAAAGATACTCCATATTACTTTCATCCAGGATCTGCATTGTTTTAAAGAATCGTAGCACACTCTTTACAGCTTTCATAGATCTCACGAAGGCTTTCGACCTGGTCAGCAGGGACGGCCTCTTCAAGATCCTCCCCAAGATTGGATGTCCACCCAGGCTCCTCAGCATCATCAGGTCTTTCCACGAGGACATGAAGGGCACTGTAGTCTTTGATAGCTCCACATCAGAGCCCTTTGACATCCGAAGCAGAGTGAAGCAGGGCTGTGTTCTTGCACTGACCTTGTTTGGGATTTTCTTCACTGTCCTGCTGAAGCAGGCCTTTGGAACTGCAACAGAAGGCATCTATCTCTGGACCAGATCAGACAAAGCTCTTCAACCTCTCCAGACTGAGAGCAAAGTCCAAAGTCCAGCTGAAATGTCTGCGTGACTTCCTCTTTGCCGACGATGCAGCTGTCACCACCCACTCTGCCAAAGATCTTCTGCAGCTCATGCATCGTTTTAGCAAGGCCTGCCAAGACTTTGGACTAGCAATCAGCCTGAAGAAAACACAGGTCATGGTTCAGGATGTGGACTCACCTCCCTGCATCACAATCTCTGCGCATGAACTGGAGGTTGTCCATGACTTTGTGTACCTTGGCTCAACGATCTCCGACACTCTTTCTCTCAATACCGAGCTAAACAGACGCATCGGTAAAGCAGCTACCACATTTTCCAGACTCACAAAGAGAGTCTGGTCCAACAAGAAGCTGATGGAACATACCAAGATCCAGGTCCACAGAGCTTGCATCTTGAGTACATTTCTGTACTGCAGCAAGTCATGAACTCTTCACTCACAACAGGAGAGGAAACTGAATGCTATCCACATGTGCTGACTCCAACGCATCCTCAGTGTCACCTGGCAGGATATAGTTCCAAACACGTCCTGGAACAAGCTGGAATCCCTAGCATGTTTGCACTGCTGAAACAAAGACGCCTGCGTTGACTTGGTCATGTTGTGAGAATGGATGATGGCCGGATCCCAAAGGAACTCCTCTATGGAGAACTCATGCAGGGAAAGCGCCCTACAGGTAGACCACAGCTGCGATACAAGGACATCTGTAAGAGGGATCTGAAGGCCTTAGGAGTGGACTTCAACAGGTGGGAAACCCTGGCCTCTGAGCGGCCCGCTTGGAGGCAGGCTGTGCAGCATGGCCTTTCTCAGTTTGAAGAGACACTTGGCCAACAGACTGAGGCAAAGAAGGAAGGCCCACAGCCAGGGAGACAGACCAGGGACAGACTACATTTGCTCCCAGTGTGGAAGGGATTGTCACTCCCAAATCGGCCTTTTCAGCCACACTAGACGCTGTTCCAGAACCACTTTTCAGAGCACGATACCAGAGTCTCCCAAGTCTGAAGGACGCCAATTCAATTGGCACTTCACTTTCAAACTTACATCAAGTTTGAGCTTAGGCCCAGGCAAAACAGATACCTGAAATGGTGCTGAAATTCCACTACCCTTCACTGCTCTTCCCACCCGTGTTCACCTCACAGGGCCACTGCCACAGCTTTCCAAGGAAAAGAGGCTGGGACAGCGGCCAGCTGGAGGGATGAAAGTGACAGCAGGCAGGCGCAAGACATCCATCCCTGGTCTGCCTCCACCCCCAGCCAGCGAACAAAACAACCACTTCAATCTGCCTCATAGGCAAGTCAGCCTTGTATTCATGCCTTCATGAACAGTTGTTCTACATTTGCAAAAAGGAGACTGTACATGTTTAGGAACTACAATTATAAAATTGAGAAGATACAAGAAGCTGAGAAGCTGAGAAGCTGCACAGCCAACACTATAGTACGACAATTGCCCTGAATTCTGAGGTCAAGTATTATCGACACACAGTTCTGGGAATTCATCGCAATAAGAACAAACAGTGGCAATCTGGGAAGTCATGAAAATCTGCTCTATGGCCCAACACAGACTCTTCTTTTTTGTGGGGGAAGGGGCTTCCCTATATTCATACTGGAATAAATCTTACCATCTTGTTGCTTCACAAGCCCCTGCTGAATATACCGGATGTATGTAAAGAAGTTGCATACAGATGTGATCTACATACACAAGAAAAAGGACATTCAAGTTTTAATTCAACATGCTTAGTTTCATATATTACGCCATTATCTGAAACATGAGCCCCATGTCAAAGCACAGGAAAGCCTGATACTTACCCTGAATCTACAAAAAGGAGAAATGTAGTAATAGCTGCTTGAGTCCCCCAACTTGATTCTATGCTTACATGTTTTACTTTGTCCACTGAGAGCACATTTCCTACATTAACAGAAGAGATTTAAAATAATTTTTACATGAAAATAGATGATACAGTAGCTATAATTACGCCTAGAACCTGCCATCTCTATTCCTAGCCTTTCTTGTCCCCCAACCTTTAAGTGAGAATGCCATTGTTATTCCCAATATTACAGAGGCAGACTTCAGATGCAGAAACTATACTTTGCGAAGTTAATGTCATTTGGCAAATCCTGGTCTGAGTGGCGATATAAATCCAAATTATCACTGCACAAACCAAACTGGGACCACCCTTTAATTAGGTTAGGACTCTTATATTCTACTGTTCCTCCAAAGGGCTTGGACAGTGCACACGTTTATGTTCTAGGAAGTATAACTACTCCCTGTCTTTGCCACAGCACAACTGTGGCTGTAGGACTCTTCTAGCAGAGGGAATGGGGTTCCCTCTGGCCCCTTCTGTGCAGCATTCAATAAGGTTTTGGAGCTAGAGCAAACCAATCCCAACCGGTTCTTGCAGATGGCCAGGAATTTGTCCAATGTGTTGAAAACTAGTTTCATGGCTCTTGTACAACGGGACTCCTTTTGTATGAACTTACTTTGGTCCTCCACATTCAACTGCAGAAGCTTTCACAAATCGGACAGGTTGCAGGCCAACTGGTTCAATGCTTAATGTATTGTTTTCTACAGCCTCCAGAACAGCAGATGCCAACTGAAAAAAGACCACAGAGAAGTTAAAAGGAGTTTTGACCACAATTCAGGTTTCCTATGGGCACATGACACACATTACAAGCTCTACACAGAAAAACTCTCATTCTCACTCAGTACAGAGAGCAAAATGTATTGCTTGATTTCCAGGATAAAGAGCTGGTGCAGTGATTAAGACACATAAGCTGGAAAAACCATGGTTCGAATCTGACCCCATAGGCCACCCACAGCCTTCTCAATCTCAGCCGTAATATGGGGATAATAGTAGTGGCGTGTTTTATTGTAAGGATTACCAAGAACATCTGACTAAGGCTGTTGGCTCTAAGGAAAATATTATGGGGGGAGAATACACACTTCCAGTGAAAGGGTCAGTGTCGAATTGTAAAGGTTTTCAAAGGGGAATCCGTGATGTATTTCTTAGGGACAGGTTGAGTTTGCAAACTTGGTACACATCATTAAGACCTGGCTGGGAGAGGAACGAGAGTCTATCAATTATGGCCACTGCGTATCTTGGTGCAGTAGTGTAGGCTCAGGTGCAGAGGACCCTCCGTCTATCAGAAGTCTGTCTCCTATGTTCAAAGGCTCGTATCTGAAGCCGGGCCAGTGAGACAGAATATGGATTGTCAGTATACAGCCCCACCCTGGTTCCTGACCGTTTCCCTGCCTGAGCTGGGAGACGCAGTCTGTTTGCTGTTGCATTCCCCTCAGCTTACTGTCATGGGGGACTTCAAACTCCATGTCAAGATTGGCTGCTGCAGTGCAGGATTTCATAATCACCATGATAGCCTTGGTGGGCCTGTCTCAAATTAAACCTGGCTCAACACACAAAGCAGGTCATACTCCTAGCTTAGTTTTCTGTTCAAACAGGAGAATAGTGGGTGAGCAGAAGAGTCCAAGATGGTTTCCTTGTCACAGACAGAGCAATACCCATTTAAAAGTTTAGGCTAGATGCAGTGTATACCCTCAGCAGAAGTGATGTATTAAAATGGTCTGCTAAAGGAACCTCATAAGACTCTGCCAGTGACCTGCATGCCACCTTCAGGTCCCACCATGGGAGCAGAGGAACGCTGGCACCCAGTGACCATGCTCAAGGAACAGCCACACTCAGGATGCTCAAGCCTCCCTAGAGAAGTACATCTGGCAGGAACGTCATCAAGTTGTTGCAGACCCTGCAGCAATGTTGACTTCCAGATAAATAAATCTGTAGGCCCAAACACATGGGCAGAAGTCATTCCCCCCCCCCCAGCAGTTTAGTGCTTCCCCCCAGCTCCCAAAATTCATCAGTGGAGCAATACTAGGAGCAGCAACAAGATCAAACAATCTTACATAGTCATACAGTCATAATCTTGCAGTCATACATAGGAAACTGGAGGAGGATGGGCTTGAAACCACAAATGCCCTTACTACAAGAGGTAATAAAATTTAAAACTATTAACTCCACTAATTTACCAAAGAACTTAGGCTAAATGGTCACACATAGGTTTTTCACACACATTTGGAGGATTTTTGAACCCCTCCCCACGATATCATTAGATCTCAACTCCACCTTCACATTAAGTGGTTTAAGTAACCGAGGGTTTCAAAAGTTACCTCGCTTTTTGAGAAGGTTAAACATGGAAAGATATCTTCCTGATAGATTTTAGTCAGGAAAGTGCATGACCTGTCCATAGTCGGATCATCCTTCCAGGATCTGAATTCATTATACAAAGCTAAGTCAGCCTAACATAAAAGAAACAAAAGTCACATTCATACTGGACTTGACAGCTGCTGCATCCTTGAACTGTATATAGTATCTGCATTTCAACAGCCAAGTTTCATAGAGGGAAACCAGTCAGTATTAAGAACTAGTACATCTCATGATTTGCACACACCGGGTTCTTTCACCCAAGTCATTGGAAATAGAACGCAATTCCGTTTTTGTTTTACACAGTAGCTTCTCAACACCGAGTTGCACAGAAGTAGCTACGCTCTCTGTGTACCTAGATTTAGTATAATATGAACTAGGGCATGTTATTTGTCAGCTTCTAAGCTTTTGTGTCTTAAGATCTTGAAGAACACCCATATAGATCTATTTACCTAAATGTGCAGATAATCAGTTTTTCTCTTTCTGAGCATTCAGAAGGAAACAATTCTGAGTGCACACATACAAAGGTCAGAATTTAATGTTTGAAGTTCATGATAGGCCGCATTAAACCTTTATATTAACATATCGGATGCAGGTAAGGGGAAATCAGCCAGGCAAGAGCCTTAGGGCCCAGCCCAATCCAATCCTATCCAACTTTCCAGCATTGATGCAGCCATGCCAACAGGGCATGCGCTGCACCCTCCAGTGGGGATGCAGTCACAGACACCTCTTCAAGGTAAGGGAACATTTGTTCCCTTATCTCAGGGCGGCATTGCAGATGGACCTGTGCTTGAAAGGTTGGATAGTACTGGGCAAGAATCCCAAAGATCTATATTTATATTTATGGATACTTCTCTCTAAGTGTTCCTACGAATTTAGAGCTCTTATTAGTAACCACTATAAAATGTCAAGTCTATTTGCTTTCTATACCTCACACCACTGAACATTTAGGGCACAACCCCAACCAACTTTCCATCACTGACTTAGCCACAATGCAGCTCCCAAGGAAAGGTAACAAACATGCCCTTACCTTGAGGAGGCCCCCTTGACTGCCTCCCCACTGCAGGATGCAGTGCACACCACATTGGCACAGCTATGTCAGTGCTGGAGAGTTGGTTAGGATTGTGCTCTTAACCAGAAAAAAAAAATGGATGATTAATATATTGTCTCTTCTGTAACTTGGAGGACAGAGTATTTTGTACCTCTTTCTACAATTGTTCACCAGCTGAATGCAGAAACTAAACAACCACTGAAATCAAAGACAAGCATTTTATCAGAAGCCCTTAAACAGACGTCACACACATTTCGGAGTTATATTTGGCAACAGCTTGATCTGTACAGTCACACAAGGGAATTACTGCAGGCACTCGCCTATAAGTCGACCCCACAGATAAGTCGAGGGCAGGTTTTGAGCCAATAATCATGGAATTTTCTATGACCCTCAGATAGGTCAGGGGTTAAACTTAGGGGGTGTCTGACTATAGTTTTGTCTGCTTTTACCTGAGGCCAGATCCTGAAAAATAATCTACCACTAATTGTTACCTGAGAACTGTAGTTTCTAATTTATTAAAAACATAGTAAAAGATCATAAGATACATTTTTATTCTTTTTAAATTCTGGTCTTCACCAATTACAACTAGTTGGCAACCTTCAGTCTCGAAAGACTATGGTATCGCGCTCTGAAAGGTGGTTCTGGAACAGCATCTAGTGTGGCTGAAAAGGCCGATTCGGGAGTGACAATCCCTTCCACACCGGGAGCAAGTGCAGTCTGTCCCTGGCCTGTCTCCCTGGCTATGGGCCTTCCTTCTTTGCCTCTTAGCCTCAGACTGTTGGCCAAGTGTCTCTTCAAACGGGGAAAGGCCATGTTGCACAGCCTGCCTCCAAGCGGGCCGCTCAGAGGCCAGGGTTTCCCACTTGTTGAGGTCCACTCCTAAGGCCTTCAGATCCCTCTTGCAGATGTCCTTGTATCGCAGCTGTGGTCTACCTGTAGGGCGCTTTCCTTGCACGAGTTCTCCATAGAGGAGATCCTTTGGGATCCGGCCATCATCCATTCTCACGACATGACCGAGCCAACGCAGGCGTCTCTGTTTCAGTAGTGCATACATGCTAGGGATTCCAGCACGTTCCAGGACTGTGTTGTTTGAAACGTTTTCCTGCCAGGTGATGCCGAGAATGCATCGGAGGCAGCGCATGTGGAAAGCATTCAGTTTCCTCTCCTGTTGTAAGTGAAGAGTCCATGACTCGCTGCAGTCTTCACCACCTTTTTGTAAACACTATCAGAGTAAGTGCACTGTAAACAACATACCAGTAAATCAGTGGTTCCCAACCTGGTATTCACGTACTCCCAGGGACACTCAACAGGACCTTTAGGGGTACTTGAAAAAGAACGGAATAATGGCAGAAAAAGGCAGGTCCTGCTCCAGAATGCCTTGCAAGGGCCAGCAAGGCAGGAAGGGAGGTAGCTAGTTGGCTGTGAAAGCCCCACCAACAGCTAGTTTTTGGTCATCAATTCATGTATGAATCAGTGATTGAAAACCAGCACAGTAAATAAGCTGAAACATAATATGCAAAGTGATCAATCACCCAGAATTTCTCAGCACACTTCTGGTGCAAAACAGTGCAAAGGCAGAGTCTTCTGTTCTTCAAACAGACAAAAAGAGAAAATATGTGATGAATACATGAAGTCAGAGAGGAGAGGAGGGCTTGTCTTACTAATTACAAACATTTTGCTAATATGAAGGGTACAATTTATGGAAATGGGCTGCCAACGGTTATGCAAGTGAAAAAGGCTGGGAACCACTGCAGGAGAACCAGGAATCAAATCCACCTTTAAGGTGTCTGGAGTGTTAAGCCAGAAGTTCCACATACAACATGCAACCCATAACACATAACTGGGAGTGTGCAATTCAATTCACAGCAGAGAGATGCAGCTGCATATATTTGCAACCCTTTTTACTCAGAAGTAGACCCACTGCTTTCCATGGGTGTTATTCTTAAGTAATGCTGCCTGGGAATTGTTGCTTCAAATGGAAAGGGGATCCCATCCTAGTGTTGAAAAATAAAGACCTCTGCCAAATGCAAAGCCTTTGCAAAAGGGAATCAGGTTGCAGCAGCAAAAGGGAACGGAGGGGAATAAAAGGTTAACTTTGGCTGGAACATCCCAGGAAAGTACTATAGCAACTAACCAGCTGCCTGCCTAAGCTTAGCAGAGAAAGGAAACTGTTCAGACTTGAAAGTCTCTGCCCTCTGATTGACCCGGAGATAAGGCGAAGTGAGAATTGGAGCTTGATTGCTTGGCAAAAATTTCAGGTACTGTAGGTGAGTATCTACAGTAATAACCAATTATCTGGACAGAAAATGTACACTTCATGCCACAACTACCATTCATGGAGGCAATAGCCCCTTCATATAGGAATGCTGCACAAGCCTTTTCAGCCACACTAGACGCTGATCCAGAACCACCTCTCAGAGCGCCATACCATAGTTTTTCGAGACTGAAGGTTGCCAACATGCAATCCCATTATCCAGTCTTCAAAATACCTCTTTGCAGTCTTTCACAATTGGTTGCATCATGGTGAGATCCTGGTTACTGACACCCATTGCACTACTTGTACTCTTGTTCCTTGCATGGCCTTTTTTGAAGGGAGTTTTCCCACCAGACTGAAGTTCTTTTGTTGGTGAGGTTGGCGAAGTGGACAGCACTAATGTTTTCAGAGCTGCTACTTCAGCCTGAAGGACATCAATCTAAATAAAACAGGCAGAGAGCCACATTAGATCTGCAAGCTGCACAGAATCAGCAGGGAGAGACATTCTTCTACTCCATTTGCTTATTTATGGCAACTTACTGGCATATTTGCCCCTAAAGTACTATGGTGGGAGGGAAGCAGGTCATAAGGTTAAGAGTTGAAGCAGCAAGGACATGTAGCCCCACCAAGACTCGGGTCTTCACCACATCGGTAGCAAACCAGTGACAAGGTTATTCCTGAGACCAGCAACCCTACATTAATATCAGTACCACAGAAAGTTTCTATATATGCTCCAAAAAACACAGTTTTACCATGGATCAAGTGCCTCACAGAACAGGAATCTTTTATATAGTCTGAACAAGTTTTAGCCCACATCAAAAAAATATGAATGTTATTCAAAAAGAAATGAGCATGGCCAGCATAGTATTGTTGAAAGTGAATCACATTTAGAAAGAGGGCCCAGGGAAGAAATACAGTGAACATAAGAACATAAGAACAGCCCCACTGGATCAGGCCATAGGCCCATCTAGTCCAGCTTCCTGTATCTCACAGCGGCCCACCAAATGCCCCAGGGAGCACACCAGATAACAAGAGACCTCATTCTGGTGCCTCCCTTGCATCTGGCATTCTGACATAGCCCATTTCTAAAATCAGGAGGTTGAGCATACACATCATGGCTTGTACCCCGTAATGGATTTTTCCTCCAGAAACTTGTCCAATCCACTTTTAAAGGCGTCCAGGCCAGACGCCATCCCCACATCCTGTGGCAAGGAGTTCCACAGACCAACCACATGCTGAGTAAAGAAATATTTTCTTTTGTCTGTTCTAACTCTCCCAACACTCAATTTTAGTGGCTGTCCCCTGGTTCTGGTGTTGTGTGAGAGTGTAAAGAGCATCTCCCTATCCACTCTGTCCATCCCCTGCATAATTTTGTATGTCTCAATCATGTCCCCCCTCAGGCGTCTCTTTTCTAGGCTGAAGAGGCCCAAACGCCTTAGTCTTTCCTCATAAGGAAGGTGCCCCAGCCCAGTAATCATCTTAGTCGCTCTCTTTTGCACCTTTTCCATTTCCACTATATCCTTTTTGAGATGCGGCGACCAGAACTGGACACAATACTCCAGGTATGGCCTTACCATAGATTTGTACAACGGCATTATAATACTAGCCATTTTGTTCTCAATAACCTTCCTAATGATCCCAAGCATAGAATTGGCCTTCTTCACTGCCGCCGCACATTGGGTCGACACTTTCATCGACCTGTCCACCACCACCCCAAGATCTCTCTCCTGATCTGTCACAGACAGCTCAGAACCCATCAGCCTATATCTAAAGTTTTGATTTTTTGCCCCAATGTGCATGACTTTACAATTACTGACATTGAAGCGCATCTGCCATTTTGCTGCCCATTCTGCCAGTCTGGAGAGATCCTTCTGGAGCTCCTCTCAATCACTTCTGGTCTTCACCACTCAGAAAAGTTTGGTGTCGTCTGCAAACTTTGCAATCCCATTGCTCAACCCTGTCTCCAGGTCATTTATGAAGAGGTTGAAAAGCACCGGTCCCAGGACAGATCCTTGGGGCACACCGCTTTTCACTTCTCTCCACTGTGAAAATTGCCCATTGACACCCACTCTCTGTTTCCTGGCCTTCAACCAGTTCTCAATCCACGAGAGGACCTGTCCTCTAATTCCCTGACTGTGGAGTTTTTTCAGTAGCCTTTGGTGAGGGACCGTGTCAAACGCCTTCTGAAAGTCCAGATATATAATGTCTACGGTTTCTCCCACATCCACATGTCTGTTGACCTTTTCAAAGAATTCTATAAGGTTTGTGAGGCAAGAATTACCCTTACAGAAGCCATGCTGACTCTCCCTCAGCAAGGCCTGTTCGTCTATGTGTTTTGAGATCCTATCTTTGATGAGGCATTCCACCATCTTACCTGGTATAGATGTTAGGCTGACTGGCCTATAGTTTCCCGGGTCCCCCCTCTTTCCCTTTTTAAAGATAGGCGTGACATTTGCTATCCTCCAATCCTCTGGCACCATGGCCGTTTTGAGGGACAAGTGGCATAACTTAGTCAAGAGATCTGCAACTTCATTCTTCAATTCCTTAATAACTCTTGGGTGGATGCCATCAGGGCCCGGTGACTTATTGATCTTTAGATTATCAATGAGGTCTGAAACATCTTCTCTTTTAACCTCTATCTGACTTAACTCCTCGGTCAGGAGGGGCCGTTCAGGCAGCGGTATCTGCCCGAGGTCTTCTGCCGTGAAGACAGATGCAAAGAACTCATTTAATTTCTCTGCCATCTCTAAGTCTCCTTTTATCTCCCCTTTCCCTCCCTCACCATCCAGTGGGCCAACCGCTTCTCTGGCGGGTTTTCTGCTTCTAACATATTTGAAGAAGCTTTTATTATTCCCCTTAATGTTGCTGGCCATGCGTTCCTCATAGTCTCGCTTGGCCTCCCATATCACCTTCTTACATTTCTTTTGCCACAGTTTATGTTCCTTTTTATTCTCCTCATTAGGGCAAGACTTCCATTTACGGAAGGAAGCTTCCTTGCCCTTCACAGCCTCTCTAACTTGGCTGGTTAGCCATGCGGGCACCCTCCTGGATTTAGTGGAACCCTTCTTTCTTTGCAGTATACACCTCTGCTGGGCCTCTATTACTGTTGTTTTAAGCAACCTCCAAGCACTCTGGAGAGATTGGACTCTTTTTACCCTCACTTTCAACCTCCTTCTAACAAGCCTCCTCATTTGAGGGAAGTCCGCCCGTCGGAAGTCAAGGGTTTTTGTCAGAGATTTGCCTGGTATTCTTTCCCCAACGTGCATGTCAAAACGGATCGCAGCATGATTACTGTTCCCCAATGGCTCAGTAACATTGACATCTCTAACCAGGTTCTGCGTACCGCACAATATTAAATCCAGAGTCACCTGTCCTCTGGTGGGCTCCATGACTAGCTGCTCTAAGCCACAGTCATTTAGCATGTCAAGAAATCCGGTCTCCTTATCGTGACCAGAACACAAATTGACCCAGTCTATATGAGGATAATTGAAGTCCCCCATGATTACAACCCTGTCCCTCCTTGTCACCTCCCTGATCTGTTTCCTCATTTCAAGGTTCCCAACCGATTTCTGGTCTGGAGGACGATAGTACGCCCCCAGTATTACATCGCTGCACAAGCCTGGTAATTTAACCCACAGAGATTCTACGGTGGAGTCGGACCCACCTTCAATCTCTACTTTGATGGATTCTATCCCTTCCTTAACATAAACGGCCACCCCCACCTCCAACACGCCCCTGCCTGTCCCTCCTGTAGAGTTTATAGCCCGGGATTGCGGAATCCCACTGATTCTCCGCATTCCACCAGGTTTCCGTTATGCCCATTATGTCAATGTTTTCCCTAGTTACCAGACATTCCAGTTCTCCCATCTTTGCTCGGAGACTTCGGGCATTCGCATAAAAGCATTTGTACACGGAATGCCCCGGAATTTGTACACGGAATGTGCTCACAAATACCAGGCGTTTTCCATTATACTGCTTTCATGAGCAAACTGCAAGCCCCACTCAAATGTTTACTTATGTCAAGGCTATTAAAGAGCAATATGGATACTTGTGAATGGGATGGGTAAGGTTTTTTTTGAGTCACACATGATCACAGGACACATACATGAAACCCTTTGGATCCCATCTCATAGCATCCATGAACATTTGTGCTTTAACAAAATATCTGAGCACTTAAACTCACTTTTCCTTGTGCTTCTTTCAGTTGTTTTTCTGCTGTAGCCTGTTTTACATTAGCTTCTCTCACCATTTTATGTGCTTCCTGTGAGAACAAATGTTTTTTGTGATATAAATACACAAGTTTACATGCAACTTGAAAACAGGAACTTTTTCAAAAAAGTTATGCCTCATAAAAATCATAAGACGGGAACAAGATTTTGGAAGAATTTGGTCAAACTTGCAAAGCTTCTCAGTTCAGGTTTCTGTAACCACATGTTTCCAGGACTCTAACCCCAGCGGTTAATGAGAATTGACTTTACATTGCATGACTGAGGCCTGATTCAGCCAAACATTCACTCTGATTTGACCTTACCCCACTTAAAAGGGAGTTGTGTTGACCTTACCCCACTTAAAAGCAACTTGCCAGTGTAGTTTGAGAAATTTCAACCTCATCACAGCCTGGTTCAAGTGCATGCACACTGATGTGGTCAAATTATCGCAATCTGAATAGGAAGCTGTTTTGTTTCTTAACACAAGAAGAAACCAGTCCCCAACCTTGGGTTTGGAGGAGAAGACACATTAAGAAAATAGCCACCCCTTCCTCAAAGCATAATCCTCCTAGCAAACCTCAAACAGGCTAGCTGTAAGTTCTTCCAATTCCTGCCCAAGTTGGTCACGCACTTTCGAAAGTCTCTCACATTCTTCATCTTTTAACTTGAGCTCCTGTTAGCAAAAAAAGGATAGCATTTGTTCAGACAGTGTAATAATTTTTAGTGTTTCAAAGCTAGCAGAACTCGATACAACACTTAGCCTTCAATGGAACAAATACACTTTGCTAAATAAAGCCTTCCACAACAATCATTACTACTGGTATGTAGCCAGTAGTTTCAACTTGATCATATGCTTCCAGGCAAATCAAAACGTACACAGCTAAGCACCCCTTGTCTCTCCATAAGCATCCAAGCAACACTCATGAAGGCCCACCTGGTGCCATGAAGATGATAAGAGAGGCCCACAGCAGCTGTGACTACAGAAGCGCTAGCTGTTCCTATTTGAAGCCATTACAAACATGAAGTGTTCGATTTCAACTCTATCCCCTGCCCTTATGATGGTTCTGAATAAAAAGAGCCAGCTCAACACACATCTCCAAATTTAAACCATGTATGTGGGATACATTCCCATGGTGAGGGGTAGATTGGCTAGTACCAATTACCTCAACCTGTGGCCTAACAGGGATAAGACTTGCATCTCCCTGGACAGTCCACCACACTTTCAAGCATGAAGGGACTTGATAGACCCAATAAATCCCATTTCTTTAGCTACTGGCATAAACAACTCAGATGCTGCTAGTGCCTCAATAAGGGATAGAGGAGAACTAACACAAACAATCTCCTAGAAGAGATGCTAATAATTACTACAGAAAACAATGGGAAAGGTAGGAAGAACAAATGGGGGGATTAAGCCAGAAAAGTTGCCCTGGTATGAGAAAAGAATGGATGGGGGAATGAGCCACAGTCTATGCCACCACAACATAAAACAGCCCCACTGGATCAGGCCATAGGCCCATCTAGTCCAGCATCTTCTATCTCATAGCAGCCCACCAAATGCCCCAGGGAACACACCAGATAACAAGAGACCTCACCCTGGTGCCCTCCCTTGCATCTGGCATTCTGACAGAGCCCAATTCTAAAATCAGGAGGTTGCACATGCACATAGCAATTCATAAGAACATATAAGAACAGCGCCACTGGAGCAGGCCACAGGCCCATCTAGTCCAGCTTCCTGTATCTCACAGCGGCCCATCAAATGCCCCAGGAAGCACACCAGATAACAAGAGACCTGCAACCTGGTGCCCTCCCCTACATCTGGCATTCTGACTTAACCCATTTCTAAAATCAGGAGGTTGCGCATACACATCATGGCTTGTACCCCATAATGGATTTTTCCTCCAGAAACTTGTCCAATCCCCTTTTAAAGGCGTCTAGGCTAGACGCCAGCACCACATCCTGTGGCAAGGAGTTCCACAGACCGACCACACGCTGAGTAAAGAAATATTTTCTTTGGTCTGTTCTAACTCTCCCAACACTCAATTTTAGTGGATGTCCCCTGGTTCTGGTGTTATGTGAGAGTGTAAAGAGCATCTCCCTATCCACTCTGTCCATCCCCTGCATAATTTTGTATGTCTCAATCATGTCCCCCCTCAGGCGTCTCTTTTCTAGGCTGAAGAGGCCCAAACGCCGTAGCCTTTCCTCATAAGGAAGGTGCCCCAGCCCCGTAATCATCTTAGTCGCTCTCTTTTGCACCTTCTCCATTTACACTATGTCTTTTTTGAGATGTGGCAACCAGAACTGGACACAATACTCCAGGTGTGGCCTTACCATAGATTTGTACAACGGCATTATAATACTAGCCGTTTTGTTCTCAATACCCTTCCTAATGATCCCAAGCATAGAATTGGCCTTCTTCACTGCCGCCGCACATTGGGTCGACACTTTCATCGACCTGTCCACCACCACCCCAAGATCTCTCTCCTGATCTGTCACAGACAGCTCAGAACCCATCAGCCTATATCTAAAGTTTTGATTTTTTGCCCCAATGTGCATGACTTTACACTTACTGACATTGAAGCGCATCTGCCATTTTGCTGCCCATTCTGCCAGTCTGGAGAGATCCTTCTGGAGCTCCTCACAATCACTTCTGGTCTTCACCACTCGGAAACTTTTGGTGTCGTCTGCAAACTTAGCACCTTTTGCACCTTTTCCATTTCCACTATGTCTTTTTTGAGATGTGGTGACCAGAACTGGACGCAATACTCCAGGTGTGTCCTCACCATTGATTTTTACAACGGCATTATGATGCCAAGCATAGAATTGGCCTTCTTCACTGCCGCCGCACATTGGGTCGACACTTTCATTGACCTGTCCACCACCACCCCAAGATCTCTCTCCTGATCTGTCACAGACAGCTCAGAACCCATTAGCCTATATGTGTTTTGATTTTTTGCCCCAATGTGCATGAATTACATTGAAACGCATCTTACATTACACTTACTTACATTGAAACGCATCTGCCATTTTGCTGCCCATTCTGCCAGTCTGGAGAGATCCTTCCGGAGCTCCTCACAATCACTTCTGGTCTTCACCACCTGGAAACGTTTGGTGTCGCCTGCAAACTTAGCCACCTCGCTGCACAACCCTGTCTCCAGGTCATTTATGAACAGGTTGAAAAGCACCACTCCCAGGACAGATCCTTGGGGCATACGGCTTTTCACCTCTCTCCACTGTGAAAATTGTCCATCGTCACCCACTCTCTGTTTCCTGGTCTTCAACCAGTTCTCAATCCATGAAAGAATCTGCCTCTAATTCCCTGACTCCACAGTTTTTTCAGTAGCCTTTGGTGAGGGACCGTGTCGAACGCCTTCTGAAAGTCCAGATATATAATGTTCACGGGTTCTCTTGCATCCACATGCCTGTTGACCTTTTCAAAGAATTCTAAAAGCAAGACTTACCCTTACAGAAGCCATGCTAATTCTCCCTCAGCAAGGCCTGTTTGTCTATGTGCTTTGAGATTCTATCTTCAGTGATCTTACCTGGAATATATGCTAGGCTCTCCGGCCCATAGTTTCCCGGGTCCCTCCTCTTTCCCTTTTTAAAGATTGGTGTGACATTTGCTATCCTCCAATCCTCTGGCACCATATTTCAGTCAAGAGATCAGCAACCATATTTCAGTCAAGAGATCAGCAACTTCATTCTTCAGTTCCTTAATAACTCTTGGGTGGATGCCATTAGGGCCCGGTGACTTATTGATCTTTAGTTTATCAATGAGGTCTGAAACATCTTCTCTTTCAACCTCTATCTGACTTAATTCCTTGGTCAGGAGGGGCCATTTGGGCAGTGGTATTTGCCCGAGGTCTTCTGCCATGAAGACAGATGCAAAGAACTCATTTAATTTCTCTGCCATATCCAAGTCTCCTTTTACTTCCCCTTTCCTTCCCTCACCATCCAGGGGGCCAACCGCTTCTCTGGTGGGTTTCCTGCTTCTAATATATTTGAAGAAGCTTTTATTATTCCCCTTAATGTTGCTGGCCATGTGTTCCTCATAGTTTCGCTTGGCCTCCCGTATCACCTTCTTACATTTCTTTTGCCACTGTTTATGTTCCTTTTTATTCTCCTCATTAGGGCAAGACTTCCATTTATGGAAGGAAGCTTCCTTGCCCTTTACAGCCACTCTAACTTGGCTCGTTAGCCATGTGAGCACCCTCCTGGACTTAGTCGAGCCCTTCTTCCTTTGCACTATACACTTCTGCTGGACCCCTATTACTGTTGTTTTAAACAGCCTCCATGCACTCTGGACTCTTTTACCTTCTCTTTCAACCTCCTTCTAACCAGCCTCCTCATTTGAGGGAAGTCTGCTCATCGGAAGTCAAGAGTTTTTGGGACAGATTTGCCTGGTATTCTTCCCCTGATGCACATGTCGAAAGAGATCACAGCACGGTCGCTGTTCCCCAAGGGCTCAGTGACATTTACATCTCAAACCAAGTCCTGAGTACTGCACAATATTAAATCCAGAGTCACCTGTCCTCTGGTGGGCACCATGACTAGCTGCTCTAAGGCACAGTCATTTAGCATGTCAAGAAATCTGGTCTCTTTTTCATGACCAAAATACAAATTGACCCGGTCAATGTGAGGATAATTGACGTCCCCATTATTACAACCCTGTCCCTCCTTGACACCTCCCTGATCTGTTTCCTCATTTCAAGGTCCAGGTTTCTGGTCTGGAGGACCCCCAGTATTACATCACTCCTCAGGCCTGGTAATTTAACCCACAGAGATTCTATGGTGGAGTCGGACCCGCCTTCAATCTCTACTTTGCTGGATTCTACCTCTTCTTTAACATAAACAGCCACCCCACCTCTAGCACGCCCCTCCCTGTCGCTCCTATATAGTTTATAGCCCAGGATTGCGGTATCCCACTGATCTTCCTCAATCCACCAGGTCTCCGTTATGCCTACTATATCAAAGTTTTCCCTAGTCACCAGACATTCCAGTTCTGCCATCTTTGCTGAGACTTCAGGCATTTACATAAAAGCATTTTCACATGGAATGCCCCAGGGTGGGCTGCTTATTAGCTCCTTTATCCCCGCATCCTCTCTTCGTGCCAAACAGTCTATCGCATCCCATCATACCTCCGTTCCCAATTTCTTCTCCTACTCTGTCTTTACCTTGTTGTTCTCCAACCTCCCCATCCTTGTTCCATAGGGATGAGGAGTCCCGAACCGGATGCCCCTTGGCTTTTGTCTGTTTTCCCCCAGGGATCAGTTTAAAAGCTGCTCCGTCACCTTTTTAATATTATGCGCCAGCAGTCTGGTTCAAGTGAAGCCCGTCCCTCTTGTACAGGCCCCACTTGTACCAAAACATTCCCCAGTGCCTAACAAATCTAAACCCCTCCTCCCTACACCACCGTCTCACCCATGCATTGAGACCCCTGAGCCTGCCTAGCTGGCCCTGCACGTGGAAGAGGTAGCACTTCCAAGAATGCTACATTTGGGGCCCTGGCTTTCAGCTTCCTACCTAATAACCTGAATTTGGTATCCAGGACCTCCCGGCTACACTTCCCCATGACATTGGTGCTGACATGCACCACAACCACTACCTCCTCCCCAGCACTATCTACCAGCCTGTCTAGAGGAGCTGCTGTGTCCTCAATAAGATCGTCCATGTAGTCTAGCTACAACTACTGTAAACACCCACAGTTCTAGGTCTGGCTGTCACTGTTGCATTTGTTGTTCTTATAAACTGTTGGTATTGGTTTGAGTTGCTAGTAATGAAGCACAATGTGCATCTTGCAGGATCAATAAGGCTGCCATGTTCCCATTCCAAACTCATCAGAACACTATAAAGAGTCTGTTAGCCAAAAGAAAACCAAGTAGGAAAAAAAAAATCAAAGTTCCATTTACATCTCTATTTAGTAGCATCAATGTAGATGACAAAACACAGCACTAGGCAGCAGTCAATATTTAGAAGCCTGATCAAAACATAGGACATGACAAGGATTCCAAACTTATAGAGCAGAAAGCTACATAATATCTATGAGAGAAAAGACTGCAACAATAATATCAATAGCAGCAATCATGTTTTCTATTATTAGAAGACTTCTCAAGTCTCAAGTCAAGGATAGCAAAGCTCTCTAGAAGTCCTGTATCTTAGAATTGCACGCAGCAAGGGGGGTTCATTTTGAAAGCAAACAAAGCAGAGCAGCAAGTTTCAAGGACTGAACTCCAGGCTGCAATCTCTAAGCCCCCCCCCCACACACACACACAGGTACACATTACTGTGAACTAAGCAGCTTGAAGCTTGTGACAAGAATAACCTTGATTAAGAGCAAGGCAGAACACACATGGGAGGGCTGTTTCTTCTCTGCTGTGTAAGTTCCTAGAACACTAGTGCTTGTACCACACAGCACTTCCCTAGTTTTTGGCATATGTGCTCTTTTACACAGAACAGGGACAGAAAAACCCCAGACAACTAGTAAAGGTTCAGACCTTATTACAGGAGCTTTTGTAAACTAAAATCAGTGAACAACTGTGTTGTAGATGCCTGGTGTATTTCAGCACCAGGACAAACTTTTTAGGTACGACAACCTGTTGGGTCCTCCTGAGACTGGAAGTGATCTCAATAAGCAGGAAGTGATGTCATTGTTTAATAAGTCACATTGATTTATATCAGGCACCCAGTACAGTACCTGTAAAAACCATGTATGTAGACTGCCATAGGTTACCTAATGCAACAGTTGTTTTCAGGTATGTGGAAACACCTTGAAATTTTTCAAGAACTTATTTCTCTGTTTGGAGGTTCTCTGAAACTGTTGCAAAACTGCAACTTTTTAATATTGCACAAATGCATCTACGATAGTAAGTGGCGTCTCTACGACCCCTTGAAAATCAGCTTGCGACCCCCAGGTTGGGAACCACTGTTCTAGATCGATGTTTGAAGAATATGTAGTAAGCCCAAGTCTGTCCATTATGTGTATGTCTCTAAAGACCGAGGAAGAATATTCTTTTCTTCAGTTTTTCACCAATGTGGTTTATTAAACAATGGCATCACTTCTAGTCTCAGGGGGCCCCAAGAGGTTGTCATACCTAAAAAGTTTGTCCTGGTGCTAAAAAGGTTGGGAACCATTAACCTAGAATTTTGGGAGGAATTAACAAGATGTCCTCAGAAGTCTGTTCTTTTTTGTAATAACCTTGCAAAATTCCTGTTTGAAACGTGACTATTCATAATATTCATAATCATATTCATAATTATGAATTCATAATTCATAAGACTATTAGGTACTTTGATGATAAAGCAAGACATTTACAAAGCTGCATGTGCTAAAAATTAATGCACCAAGGAAAGTTAATTTTTAAGTGACTTCCAGCCTCCTCAGGAGTTTGAGAATCGAGAAAAGTGTGTGCGGGGAAGGGGCTAAGGCAGAGACACGATCCCTAGGATCCTGCTGCTGCCAGGAATGGATGAGATTTTTTTTAACTTACCAGCAGCCAGCGCCAGAGTCCTGGGTCGGTTCTGCAAGGCTCCTTGCACATCCAAACATCTACAAATTAACTTCCAGTTTTGTGCTGGAAACTGGAAGTGCCCATTTTTTCCCTTTTTCTCCCCTGGACTTTACTAGGACTCCAACACCATGCTGCTGGTAAGTTTAAAAACCTTCCTGTCGCCGGAAGCAGCCCAATCCTAGGAATCACACTGTTACCTTCCCCCACCCTTAAAAGACTAGAGGCAGAGCCTCTCAGGCTGGGATGTCACTATTCTCTACTTTGAGAACCTCTGGACTACTGTAATTCTCTGCGTGGCTGCCCTTGAAAACTGCTTGTAAACTTCAATTACTTCAAAAAGCTGCTGCCAATGTTTCACAGGCATTCCAAAAAGAGTGTATTATAACAGCTCTACTGTCTACCAGACTGCTTCCAGGCTTAATTTCAATGGGCTATAAAGCCCTCAATGGTCCAAGGAAACCCCTATAATCCCATGCTTTAAAATCTGCTTCTGAGGTCCTGTTTAGTTGCAAGATTAGTATCCATTAACAGCAGGGCTTTTTCAGTCACCCTAATGTTATGGAAGGCTCCTCCTCTGGGAATAAGCAAGCACACTTTGGCTTTTGAGAGTAAGCCATTAAACAGGAGAACTGTTAATGAGAACTCTCATTAAACTGTGATTTAAAGATCTGTATACTACTGTATTTGATCTGTTGTACGGAGGTGATTATTTTTGTTGGCACACTTGCCCCTAATTTTATGCAAGGATTACAATCCTGAAACACTGTAAAATTAAATAGCACATTCAGGCGCATGCCCCATACCTGTAGGGGTTCCATTCTGTCCCTCCACACAGATGCAGAAACCATGGATATAGGAGAACCCTATATAAAGTACAATATGTATCCATCCCGCACCCATTAGCTTTGTTTTTCCTTGACTAGCTGTGGAAGCACATTTTCTTGCTTAACACAGGAACATGACAGGCAGGCAGGGAGCCTGCACACTGGAGGGACAGAGCCAGAATGTTAACAGGAAACAGAATAGTTCCTGCTTCCCATTAACATTCTGGCTGTGTCCCTCTAGTGTGCAGGATGTCTGCCTGCATGTCGCATTCCTCAGTTAAAGAAACTATTCCTGTGTTAAGCAAAAAAAATGCTTGCTTCCACAGTTAGTAAAGAAAAATGGAGGTAATGGCTGAAGGGGGGCCACAGATAAGTGAAACAGCGGATAATGGATCTGAGATACCAGAGGATGCTTGTATTCAGAATTGCCTTGATTATCCCTTAAGAACATAAGAAGAGCCCTCTGAATCAGGCCAAAGGCCCATCTAGCCCAGCTTCCTGTATCTCACAGTGGCCCACCAAATGCCTTGGGAACACACAAGACAACAGGCACAACCTGGTGCATTTGGAATGTAAGTATTGTATCTGAAAATAAAGATGACGCAGCCAAGAACTAAAACCAATGGAGGAAACAGTAGCTTCATTCTCCAGTCGCACTCTTAGGCAGTTATTTAGTAAGCAGAAAGATGGGTGAAATAAACCGCACTATTAAACTGCTGGGTTTTTTGTTTGTTTGTTTGCTGACAGCATGAAATTGAATTTGAGCAAGTCAACTGTGCTTAAGAGGAAGGGTGATTTTATTAGTTTATGTTCCATTCCAATGGTTTCCAAACTGTGGCCTGATTTTTTGGTGGGCCGCCAAAGGGTGATGGGAAAATTAGATACAGTGGTGCCTCGCATAACGAAATTAATCCGTTCCGCGAGTCCTTTCGTTATGCGAGTTTTTCGTTTTGCGAAGCGCGTTTTCCCATAGGAATGCATTGAAATTTAATTAATGCGTTCCTATGGGCAAGAAAAGTCAGAACAAAGTCAAATTTGGTTTACAAAGTGTTTATTAAGTGCTCTTTAAAGGCATACATACTGTACAGAGGATTTCAAAAACGGGGGGGGATGCTGAGTGGGGAGCTTGAAGGCTGTAATCCTGTGCACACTTTCCTGGGAGTAAGCACAATGGGACTTACTTCTGAGGAGACACGCACAGGATTGTGCTCTAAGCTGGGAAGGACAGAGCAGCTGCACTCAATTGCTTGCTTTTGCCGTGATCATGGGGGGAAACGTGAAGGAAATGGGGCAGTGAGAGGGTGAATGAGCGATGGGGGGGTGCTGAGTGGGGAGTTTGAAGGCTGTAATCCTGTGCAAACTTTCCTGGGAGCAAGCACAATGGGACTTACTTACATAAAGATCCTCCCCTTACTAGGGTGAACGGGATTAAACTGATATGAAGATCCGCCCCTTACTAGGGTGAATGGGATCATAAACTGACATGAAGATCCTCCCCTTACTAGGGTGAACGGGATCATAAACTGACATGAAGATCCTCCCCTTACTAGGGTGAACGGGATCATAAACTGACATGAAGATCTGCCCCTTACTAGGGTGAACGGGATCATAAACTGGCATGAAGATCCCCCCTTAAGTCAAACCAAAACAAACAAACAAAAAATTCGTCTTGCGAAGCACGGGTCATAAAAATTCGTTGTGCGAGTTACCAAACTTCGCAAAACGCTTTCGTTCTGCGAGTTTTTCGCTGCGCGGGGCATTCGTTATGCGAGGTACCACTGTACTGTAGCTGCTAACTGCCCTGCAAGAAACTGAGCTCCTGCAAGTTGCAAACATGTGTAAATATGGAGGTAAATGTTTGTGGGTCTTTCTGGTTATTATAAATAAAATTTATTTACAAATAAAAGTTTGTACAAATTAGATACAAGTTCTTTACAACCCCTGAAGATGCTTTCCACAGTTGAAAGTGAAATGTTGGGACTAGATTCTATAAAGTGTTTTAATTTGTGGCTTAAAGACTTGAGCAACATATAAACTCATCCAGCCACAAAAGTCTTAGAATGTTCATACGTAAAGAATTTCTTTCTAGATCTTTTTTTAAAGTCTGGTAAACCTAGGTGGTTCCCAATACAGTGTCATTTTTAAAAGTGGGTCCTGGTGCCAAAAAGTTTGGGAGCCATTGTTCTACACCATATCCCATTTTGTGAACAACTGTTTAAAAATGTTGGCATGTTGTAAATAAACAGGATCACCGTGACTGTAGAGAGAAGCTGTTTATATAACAAAAGTTAAAGTTTTCAGAATGCTGATTTCTGTGCCAGTGCCAAAATTCCATGCTTGCATTAATCGCAAAGTGTTAAATCTTACCCTCTGTGCTTTAGCGAGTTCTTCCTTCAGTCTTTCATAACCTTTTTCTCTTACTTCCAATACAGATGGGCTCCGCAGGCGAGACAGGCTGTCTGTGCTCAGCCCCATCACATCATCGCTCCCTTCTGAATAGTCCGTTATTCCTGCACTCTGCAAAAATTCTCTCTCTGCATTACTGCTGTTCTTTCTAGAATTATCATACTTGGACAAGCCACCCTGGGGTCCAGAGGTAGAACAAGGGACAGTTTCTGTAACATGGATGCTGAAAGAGAAGAACATTTCTTAGCAATACTTTTCTACAGCTATGGGCGATTCCATTTAAACAGGAATCATCAATAGGCATTTCTCCCAACCAACCTGATGCCTGTTGTTTCGGCACAATTTAGATGCCTGGGAGATGAATAGACAGGTTGCGTAGGGAGATCAGAAACATTCAGAGCACTTGGCTGAACAGGTGTAGAGCACACAGCTGAAGGATGAAGCCGGTAGATGACAGTAGGCGAGGTAGATTGTTCAGAAGTCTTTGATTCATACACTCCCAGAAGATCTGGTGTGGTGGGTGAAGCTAGATTTACTTCATGAAAACCTTCCAGAGAGTCGTTGGCCATAATACAAGATTCATCATACAAAGATCTAAAATAGGGGGATAGGAGATGGCTATTACTTTAGTTGACATGTACATTGCCCATCAAACAAGCCATAATCACGGTGGGCATGAGCAATTTAGACCACCACAAACAAAAATTTCACTAGAACAGAAATTCTCAATTTGATCAAATTTGTCAACTGAGGCCCAATTCATGTTTTTTTCCTGAGGTAAAAAAAGGACTAAGACCCCAAGGGAACTATAGAGCATTACCCAGCTTAGGCCAACATCTACTGAAGGATATAAACGAACAACGACATAATAAATCATATTAAGACTAAATATTAATTCTTAATAGTTATGGTTGCGAGTTTGCAAAGTGTTAAAGGATACACAGTACACCCTCCTTATCTGCAAGCTTGGCACCCACAGATTTGACTCGATATAGGAGCTGACCCTTGCTGGAAGGTTGCACATGACCTTCTGGTCTCTTCTGGGAGGTGTTCTGAGGGGAAGCAGCACATTGCCTCCCCAGGTCTTTTCCGTCAAACCAGAAATGCCTTTCAGAAGGCTCCAGCAGACCTTCTGAGGTGCTGGGAGGTCATGCACTGCCTCCCTACACCTCAGAAGGCCTGCTGGGAGCCTTGTGAAATGCATTTCTGGTTTTCCGGGCCAGGCCTCTCCATGGATTCTATTATGTGTGGAAATCAGTATCCATGGGATCCAGGAGCAGATCCCCCCGCTGATAGAGAGGGCCCACTGTAATTAAGAGTGAATATACAATTTCCTGCCATCTTAATTTTTTTAGAACATGCGGTCCAAAAACTTGTTCATAGAATATGCTCACATAATAACTGGTGTGCAATTGAAAAAATGGTATTTTTAGTTACGAATTGGTGCACTGGTTTCAGAAAAAAGTGCCACTGTAAGTATTCTTCTTCTTGCATGGGTCTTCAAAGACACAAGAACAGGCCTGCAAGTTCTGGTTATCAAACACAGCATATCAAGAAACATGTCATATTTTGTCATCACTAATATCTGTGACTGAGCCAAACCAAAATATTTAAGCAGGTACTTGGTACAGACATCTCACTGGCCTTTCCCAATATATAATTCAATCCTAGAATTCAATCCTAGAATTCCCCCTAGGGGATAAGAATAGGCCCTCAGTTTGGCTGTACTTGTCGTAAGAGGCGACTAAACAGCCACCGGGTAGATGGGACTCGTCAGCCTGGGAATGCAGCTCATCTGCGAGAAGGAAAACTCTGACTGCCTTGTGTGCCAAACCTCCACTGCCTTGTGGCTACATCCAGTTATGGAAAAGGCTTCAGGAGTCAACCTCGAGGCAAAATCAGGAGCCGGAGTCCCTGAGGCAGTTCATGGCTGAACACAGTCACGTTCTGGCAACTCCTGCGACGCCGCTGGAACCAACCGTATCTGGTCCAGGGCCAGGGTTTGGAGACCCCTGATTTAAAGCAACTAAACAGCCACCAGGTACATGGAACTCGTATGATGACCTGGCCGCCACTATCAAGAAAGTCCCCGAGAAAGAGTCATTGTTCATCCTTGGCGACTTCAATGCTAGAGTTGGTACTGATAACAGTTCGTGGCCCACTTGCTTAGCTCATTCAGCACTGGGAAGATGAACGAAAACGGCCAACACCTGCTAGAGTTTTGCCATCACGGTCTGTGTCAGCAACACCTTCTTCAACATGAAGCCCCAACACAGAGTCTATTGGAGACACCCACGATCAAAGCACTGGCACCAGCTCAACCAGATGCTCCAGCCTTTCCAGCATCAAGATCACATGCAGTTATCAGGGTGCTGCCTGTGACACCGACCACTCCCTGGTGTGCAGCAGAGTGAAACTGCAAACAAAGCGACTGTATCACACGAAAAAGGAAGGAAGACCTCACATTGACACCAGCAAGACCTGGGATCAGGGAAAAGTGGAGGAATTTGCACAAGCGCTTGAGGAATCTCTTCCAGGCCCGGCCAATGCAATTCTTCCAGCCCTGGCCGATGCAAATGCATCCAACAGATGGGAACATTTCAAGAACGCTGTTTACAACACCGCCTTGTCTGTATTCGGCAAGAAGACCAACAAGAGGGCAGACTGGTTTGAAGCCCACTCTGGGGAGTTGACACCAGTCATTGAGGAAAAGAGGACAGCTCTAGCAGCATACAAAGCCAATCCCAGTGAGCGCAACCTGCAGGTCCTCCGAGCTGCTTGCAGCAAAGTCCAGCAGACTGCCAGGAGATGTGCCAACTACTGGCTCCAACTCTGATCCCAGATACAGATAGCAGCTGACAAAGGCAACATCAAGGGCATGTATGATGGTATCAAGCAGGCCCTAGGTCCAACACAGAAGAGAACTTCCCTCTGAAGTCTGCCACAGGCAAGGTCATCCAGGACCGGGCGCAACAGATGAGACGCGGGTGCAGCACTACTCTGAGCTGTATTCCAGAGAAAAGGTAGTTATCAAAGAAGTGCTGAACAACACTGAGTGCCTGCCTGTGTTGGAGGAGCTCGACAGTGAACCAACCCTAGCAGAACTTCACATGGCCCTGGACTCTCTTGCCTCTGGCAAGATACCTGGGAAAGACAGCATCCCTGCTGAAGTCCTAAAGTGCTACAAAGAGATCATTGCCACTGAGCTGCATGAAATCCTCTGTCTCTGCTGGAGAGAAGGTGGAGTACCACAGGACATGAGGGATGCAAACATCATCACGCTGTACAAGAACAAAGGCGACAGGGGTGACTACAATAACTACCGCGGCAACTCTCTCCTTAGCGACGTAGGAAAGCTGTTTGCCCGAGTTGCACTAAAGAGAACATAAGAACAGCCCCACTGGATCAGGCCATAAGCCCATCTAGTCCAGCTTCCTGTATCTCACAGCGGCCCACCAAATGCCCCAGGGAGCACACCAGGTAACAAGAGACCTCATCCTGGTGCCCTCCCTTGCATCTGGCATTCTGACATAACCCATTTCTAAAATCAGGAGGTTGCGCATACACATCATGGCTTGTAACCCATAATGGATTTTTCCTCCAGAAACTTGTCCAATCCCCTTTTAAAGGCGTCTAGGCTAGACGCCATCACCACATCCTGTGGCAAGGAGTTCCACAGACTGACCACATGCTGAGTAAAGAAATATTTTCTTTTGTCTGTCCTAACCCACCCAAAACTCAATTTTAGTGGATGTCCCCTGGTTCTGGTGTTATGTGAGAGTGTAAAGAGCATCTCCCTATCCACTCTGTCCATCCCCTGCATAATTTTGTATGTCTCAGTTATGT
The DNA here is from genome assembly GCF_035046505.1 of Tiliqua scincoides. Lineage (NCBI taxonomy): Eukaryota > Metazoa > Chordata > Lepidosauria > Squamata > Scincidae > Tiliqua > Tiliqua scincoides. The sequence continues at coordinate 79,987,464 of NC_089827.1, read as the reverse complement.
CCCCCCTCAGGCGTCTCTTTTATTGGCTGAAGAGGCCCAAACGCCGTAGCCTTTCCTCATAAGGAAGGTACCCCAGCCCCGTAATCATCTTAGTCGCTCTCTTTTGCACCTTCTCCATTTCCACTATGTCTTTTTTGAGATGCGGCAACCAGAACTGGACACAATACTCCAGGTGTGGCCTTACCATCGATTTGTACAACGGCATTATAATACTAGCCGTTTTGTTCTCAATAACCTTCCTAATGATCCCAAGCATAGAATTGGCCTTCTTCACTGCCGCCGCACATTGGGTCGACACTTTCATCGACCTGTCCACCACCACCCCAAGATCTCTCTCCTGATCTGTCACAGTCAGCTCAGAACCCATCAGCCTATATCTAAAGTTTTGATTTTTTGCCCCAATGTGCATGACTTTACACTTACTGACATTGAAGCGCATCTGCCATTTTGCTGCCCATTCTGCCAGTCTGGAGAGATCCTTCTGGAGCTCCTCACAATCACTTCTGGTCTTCACCGCTCAGAAAAATTTGGTGTCGTCTGCAAACTTAGCCACTTCACTGCTCAACCCTGTCTCCAGGTCATTTATGAAGAGGTTGAAAAGCACCAGTCCCAGGACAGATCCTTGGGGCACACCGCTTTTCACCTCTCTCCATTGTGAAAATTGCCCATTGACACCCACTCTCTGCTTCCTGGCCTCCAACCAGTTCTCAATCCACGAGAGGACCTGTCCTCTAATTCCCTGACTGTGGAGTTTTTTCAGTAGCCTTTGGTGAGGGACCATGTCAAACGCCTTCTGAAAGTCCAGATATATAATGTCCACGGGGTTCTCCCACATCCACATGCCTTTTGACCTTTTCAAAGAATTCTATAAGGTTCATGAGGCAAGACTTACCCTTGCAGAAGCCATGCTGACTCTCCCTCAGCAAGGCCTGTTCGTCTATGTGTTTTGAGATCCTATCTTTGATGAGGCATTCCACCATCTTACCCGGTATGGATGTTAGGCTGACTGGCCTGTAGTTTCCCAGGTACCCCCTCTTTCCCTTTTTAAAAATAGGCGTGACATTTGCTATCCTCCAATCCTCTGGCACTGTGGCCGTTTTGAGGGACAAGTTGCATATTTTAGTCAAGAGATCTGCAACTTCATTCTTCAATTCCTTAATAACTCTTGGGTGGATGCCATCAGGGCCCGGTGACTTATTGATCTTTAGTTTATCAATGAGGTCTGAAACATCTTCTCTTTTAATCTCTATCTGACTTAACTCCTCGGTCAGGAGGGGCCGTTCGGGCAGCGGTATCTGCCCGAGGTCTTCTGCCGTGAAGACAGATGCAAAGAACTCATTTAATTTCTCTGCCATCTCTAAGTCTCCTTTTATCTCCCCTTTCCCTCCCTCACCATCCAGAGGGCCAACCACTTCTCTGGAGGGTTTCCTGCTTCTAACATATTTGAAGAAGCTTTTATTATTCCCCTTAATGTTGCTGGCCATGCGTTCCTCATAGTCTCGCTTGGCCTCCCGTATCACCTTCTTACATTTCTTTTGCCACAGTTTATGTTCCTTTTTATTCTCCTCATTAGGGCAAGACTTCCATTTACGGAAGGAAGCTTCCTTGCCCTTCACAGCCTCTCTAACTTGGCTGGTTAGCCATGCGGGCACCCTCCTGGATTTAGTGGAACCCTTCTTTCTTTGCGGTATACACCTCCGCTGGGCCTCTATTACTGTTGTTTTAAGCAGCCTCCATGCACTCTGGAGAGATTGGACTCTTTTTACCCTCCCTTTCAACCTCCTTCTAACCAGCCTCCTCATTTGAGGGAAGTCCGCCCGTCGGAAGTCAAGGGTTTTTGTCAGAGATTTGCCTGGTATTCTTCCCCCAACGTGCATGTCAAAACGGATCGCAGCATGATCACTGTTCCCCAATGGCTCAGTAACACTGACATCACTAACCAGGTTCTACGTACCGCACAATATTAAATCCAGAGTCACCTGTCCTCTGGTGGGCTCCGTGACTAGCTGCTCTAAGCCACAGTCATTTAGAACATCAAGAAATCCGGTTTCCTTATCGTGACCAGAACACAAATTGACCCAGTCAATATGAGGATAATTGAAGTCCCCCATGATTACAACCCTGTCCCTCCTTGTCACCTCCCTGATCTGTTTTCTCATTTCAAGGTCCCCATCCGATTTCTGGTCTGGAGGACGATAGCACGCCCCCAGTATTACATCACTGCTCAGGCCTGGTAATTTAACCCACAGATTCTACGGTGGAGTCGGACCCACCTTCAATCTCCAGGTACCTGCAGAGAGCATCCAGGTACTTCCAGCATCCAGGTACAAAGAGGCTCCAGGTACTTGCAGAGAGCATCTATCCAGAATTGCAGTGCGGATTCTGAGCAAACAGGTCCACCACTGATATGGTATTTTCCCTTAGACAACTGCAGGAGAAATGCAGGGAACAACGACAGCCACTCTTTATAGCTTTCATAGATCTCATGAAGGCTTTCAAACTGGTCAGCAGGGACGGCCTCTTCAAGATTCTCCCCAAGATCGGATGTCCACCCAGGCTCCTCAGCATCATCAGATCTTTCCACAAGGACATGAAGGGCACTGTTGTCTTCGATGGCTCCACATCAGACCCCTTTGACATCCAAAGTGGAGTGAAGTAGGGCTGTGTTCTTGCACCAACCTTGTTTGGGATTTTCTTCGCTGTCCTGCTGAAGCAGGCCTTTGGAACTGCAACAGAAGGCATCTATCTCTGGACCAGATCAGAAAGAAAGCTCTTCAACCTCTCCAGACTGAGAGCAAAGTCCAAAGTCCAGCTGAAATGTCTGCGTGACTTCCTCTTTGCCGACGATGCAGCTGTCACCACCAAAGATCTTCTGCAGCTCATGCATCATTTTAGCAAGGCCTGCCAAGACTTTGGATTGGCAATCAGCCTGAAAAAAACACAGGTCATGGTTCAGGATGTGAACTCACCTCCCTGCATTACAATCTCTGCGCATGAACTGGAGGTTGTCCATGACTTTGTGTACCTTGGCTCAACAATCTTCGACACTCTTTCTCTCAATACCAAGCTAAACAAACTCATCGGTAAAGCAGCTAACACGTTTTCCAGACTCACAAAGAGAGTCTGGTCCAACAAGAAGCTAACGAAACATACCAAGATCCAGGTCTACAGAGCTTGCGGCTTGAGTACACTTCTGTACTGCAGCAAGTCATGAACTCTTCGCTCACAACAGGAGAGGAAACTGAACGCTTTCCACATGCACTGCCTCTGACGCATCCTCGGCATCACCTGGCAGGACAAAGTTCCAAACAACACAGTCCAGGAATGAGCTGGAATCCCTAGCATGTTTGCACTGCTGAAACAAAGACGCCTGCGCTGGCTTGGTCATGTCATGAGAATGGATGATGGCCGGATCCCAAAGGATCTCCTCTATGGAGAACTCGTGCAGGGAAAGCACCCCACAGGCAGACCACAGCTGCGATACAAGGACATCTGCAAGAGGGATCTGAAGGCCTTAGGAATGGACCTCAACAGATGGGAAACCCTGGCCTCTGAGCATCCCACTTGGAGGCAGGCTGTGCAGCATGGCCTTTCCCAGTTTGAAGAGACACTTGGCCAACAGACTGAGGCAAAGAAGGAAGGCCCACAGCCAGGGAGACAGACCAGGGACAGACTACATTTGCTCCCAGTGTGGAAGGGATTGTCACTCCCAAATTGGCCTCTTCAGCCACACTAGACGCTGTACCAGAACCACTTTCAGAGCACGGTACCTGAGTCTCCAGAGACTAAAGGATGCCAATGATGATTATCTAAAGCAGTATCTGTATATAAATATCATGTTTTCCACTGGTCATGTTTCCTAAGCAATGATGAAGCTTAATTGGTTAAACTACTAAGATGTTTTCCCCCTCCTGAGACTGTGTTGAAACAAATACAAGAAACTGTACACAGAACATAGTCTTCCTTCTTTCCTTTCTATTACTGTGGCTTCCTGTTTCACTTCTCTTCCTTCTCTTATATTCTGCAATACTTTTACCCCATTGCCAGCCCTGAAACAGAAAAGTTCAAAATCTAAAACTTTTGCTCACTGCAACCCATGTGTCCTGACAGGGGTCAGGGGGGAGGGAGTACATTGTACAGTACATAAAAACATGAGCCCCGCTGGATCAGGCTAAAGGCCCATCTAGTCCAGCTTCCTGTACCTCATAGTGGCCCACCAAATGCTTCAGGGAGCACACAAGACAACAGTACCTGGGCTCGGGTCAAAAAGGAAACTTGGGAACCAAATTCATATTTGAAGGGAGAAGGGAAGGGTCTCAAAAGAAGCTATGTACTCCCTTATAAAATTCTTCTCAGGGGCTATGTCCTGGCCTGTTTAGAGATCACTAAAGGTCCCTGCAAAATCCAGGAGCTAGAGTTGGTAGTTATAAAGCAATGCAATTCTTTTCATCAACTGAGAAGGAAGCACCCTTGTTTAGAGAGTAAATATTTGCGAACTGAGCAAATTCCAGATCTTAGGTGAGTAAAAAACAGAATACAAGAAGCATTCCATTTCCTCTAGGTACTATGGAAGCGAATGAGCTTCCTTAGGTTATTACAAATGGTTTCTCCTGAAGTCAGGGAATGCATCCCTGTGGCTGTGATAACTTTCTAGTAACTTGCATTCATGATTAAACCCACTACTACTACAACAGAGTACACAGCCAATTGTGCCATGTGTAGTTATCTTCAACAATATTCATACAGAAATTATCTATTTTAGAAATCATTTTTAACCATCCTACTAGAGTTCTGAATGAGGCTGGTCATCCACAATCATCCACATCATTAAGTTTTGGAATCATAAGCAATCATCCACATGCATTAAGTTTTGTATACAGAAAACTGCATTTTGCATCTCCTTATCACCCAGTCACAGATTTCCTATCTTACACAAATCCCCTCCTCCAATATCATACTATTCACATTAAGCAGAAAATGCACATGAACAATTCTGTGCACAGGGTAAACTGGATCAGGTGCCAGAAGGTCATTGATTCAAGAGCTGTTACAAGGATCTACAACATCTTACAGTCATTACTTATCCCTGAGTTTATTTAATAGGTTTCCATTCTGCAATGCTCAGCAGCAAGGACAAGAGAAGAAACTGGTACAGCTATTAGTACTGAAGTAGGTGACCCAAATATATTTGGTGAAAGAAAACATGTTCCCACTCAACATGCAAACCTGTATGGAGAGTGGGCACAGAGTAGTGGCTGGAGTGCTGGGCTGAGAAACCTGGGTCCAAGAATGGCTCCTTTCCGTTGACAACTACAGGTTGGCCCTTCATACTTACAGGTTCTGTTCTTGGAATCCCCAGATACCAAAAACTGTGGATGCTGAATTCCAGCATCCTAAGGCCCTGGGAGGCCATTCCAGGCCTACAGGACACTCCTTTAGACTCCATTGGCCTCAGAGCGCCTTGTGAAAAGCAACTTTACAATTTCCTGTCAGTTCCAGACACCTCTGCAAGGCATTCTGAGGCCTGGAGAGGCCAAGGGAGCGCCTTGCAGGCCAGGAACAGCCTCTGGAGAACTCAGGTAAGTACTATACAGTAACTGCGCAAAGGGGACCCTCCACATCCAGGGAGCTATGTCTGCAGCGAGTCAAATCTGCAAACACATGACCCGCAGATGTGGAGAGTCCGTTGTATCTCACAGAGTTACTGAGATACCTACAACATACCAATACATAAGATACAATGCAATGATTTAATATAACTACTGAAAATAGTTAAACCGTGGCTTAAATGTACCTCAAAATATTATTCTGTCTCCTGTATTACATACTGCATGCAGAGAAGTGAGGAAAATTAATACCACGACAACTCTGCTTAAGCTTTGATTAAAAACCTAGAAGCACAAACACAAGGAACACTGTTATTCTCTGGAATGCTGCACCTTGCTACTTGCAAAATGCTCTGCCAAGAACTCCCCTCCCCACTCAAGACACAATGAGGAGCCTGTTAGCCTGTCAGACTGCAAATTACCTTTCTATTAACACACACTATTGAGAAAAAGGGTCATATCCAATCTGATTTCAATGTTTGCTGTGACAAGAAGAGAAAATTTTAGATCTATGTTTTATGCAAACTGCACACCTCATTTTGCGGTCACACTTCTGAACTATAATAAAAACTTTTAATACATGCAGAAGACTGAGAGAGAAGGTGAGCTCTCAAAGTTAAGGCTATTGCTTCAGGATGAAATTGGACCAGAACTTTCCTTTCTGGCCTGCAACAAACTCAGCATTCAGTTACATTTTATAAAGCAGAGACACATAGGGCCCCCAGTTTCTCTCAGTGCCTATTTATTCAGGAACTACGCTTACCATCACTTGTTGTGTCCATGCCTGAGCCTCACGGTTTAAAGCATATTCACCCTGAAAAGGCCAAATTTCAATGAGTCACAAGTCAAGCACATAAAGCTGATTCAAGCTAAAAACTGCAGAATTTGACTACACCCAAGAGCCCAGAAGTTACCACATTTGTGACAGCATTGAGCAAATTATTCTAGGGCATATATTCAAAACATCTCCCCATCTCATGGTAGTTTCAGTTCCTCCCTAAATGATGAGTTGAGCACCTGTGCAGTAATGTGTGTATTGCACTGTAATGCAAACTGCGTACAATTTAAAGTCTACCCCAATCCTACATTTGCATAAAGGGTAACACAATTCCCAAAACTAAGCCTGTTGGTGCAATTGCACTTGCTCACATACACCCCTTATCACCCTACTGTTATTCTCTTCCTCCGTTTGTTATCTCCCAACTTTCAATATTAAGCATATTATTATTAACAGTATCTATATACCGCTTTTCAACAAAAGTTTATAAACAGACGGCCCAATCCTAACTAACTTTTCAGCACTGATGCAGCTGTGCCAATGAGACACACATCCTGCAAAGGCAGAGCAGTCATGGAGATCTCCTCAAAGTAAGGGGGTTTCCCTTACCTTGGGGCTGCATCTGTGCTGGAAAGCGGATTAGGACTGGACAGCAAGGCTACTGTCCTCAACAGTTAAGCCCCATTGAATACAATGAGACTTACTTCTGAGTAAACATGCATAGGCTTGCATTGTGAATTTAAAATCTTAGATGCTCGTTTAATTTAGGTTGTTCTGTGAAGCGCCACTTGCATTGTTGGTATCCTTCAGTCTCGGAAGACTATGGTGTCACGCTCTGAATGGTGGTTCTGGAACAGAGTGTCCTCTCCAATGCGCGAAGCCTGGGTAAAGTAGGTATGGAGGATAGGCTGTTACCCGTGCAGCAAATCCCCCCTCTCCATGTCGCTGAAATGGTCCAATGGAAAGGCAGAGGCCAATACGGTTGGTTACAGCGGCGTCCCAGGAGTTGCCAGAACGTGACTGTGTTCAGCCATGAACTGCCTCAGGGACTCCGGCTCCGGATTTTGCCTCGAGGTTGACTCCTGAAGCCTTTTCCACAACTGGATGTAGCCACAAGGCAGTGGAGGTTTGGGATCAGAGTTTTCCTTCTCTCAGATGAGCTGCCTTCCCAAGCTGACGAGCCCCATCTACCCGGTGGCTGTTTAGTCGCCTCTTACGACAAGTACAGCCAAACTGAGGGCCTATTCTTATCCCCAGCCCCCAGGGGAATTGATTGCATTGATGCTATAAAAAATTCAGAAGTTTGAGTCCGTCACCTGGTCTAAAATGTAAGATTGAACAGCAAATTGTGCAAGCTAAAAATGGAATGCTCATGTGTCAATTACAAAAAAAAATGACCATATTTGCACAATGTATTCTGATTTTATTAAGTGTTCTAAAACATAGCAAATCTACAACATGGGGACAGATGCAGGCCAACTTAAAAGGACATCTGCAAAGCTCTTCTGCAGCTCTTTTGTTTTGAGAACAAAATGGCTAATATTATAATGCCGTTGTACAAATCTATGGTAAGGCCACACCTGGAGTATTGCGTCCAGTTCTGGTCGCCACATCTCAAAAAAGACATAGTGGAAATGGAAAAGGTGCAAAAGAGAGCGACTAAGATGATTACGGGGCTGGGGCACCTTCCTTATGAGGAAAGGCTACAGCGTTTGGGCCTCTTCAGCCTAGAAAAGAGACGCCTGAGGGGGGACGTGACTGAGACATACAAAATTATGCAGGGGATGGACAGAGTGGATAGGGAGATGCTCTTTACACTCTCACATAACACCAGAACCAGGGGACATCCACTAAATTTGAGTTTTGGGTGGGTTAGGACAGACAAAAGAAAATATTTCTTTACTCAGCGTGTGGTCGGTCTGTGGAACTCCTTGCCACAGGATGTGGGGATGGCATCTGGCCTGGACGCCTTTAAAAGGGGATTGGACAAGTTTCTGGAGGAAAAATCCATTATGGGTTACAAGCCATGATGGGTATGTGCAACCTCCTGATTTTAGAAATGGGCTATGTCAGAATGGCAGATGCAAGGGAGGGCACCAGGATGTGGTCTCTTGTTATCTGGTGTGCTCCCTGGGGCATTTGGTGGGCCGCTGTGAGATACAGGAAGCTGGACTAGATGGGCTTATGGCCTGATCCAGTGGGGCTGTTCTTATGTTCTCTTTGAACATCTGGAAGTACGTACTATGTAAACACTATGTATTATTTCGGTCTTAATCTTATTGGGAAGATCTTTTATGGCATCCATTTTTTTAAACTCATAAATTTCATCAGGATGGGAACACAAGCAAAGTGGCAGCACATGTCATAACTCTGTATTTAGTGGTAACATTGAAGACAGAAAAGCAGTACCACACTAAACCTTTGTGTCATGTAATCCAACCCTTCCTAGAGGCTGGACCCCAGAGAGTTGGCTGCCACCTGATGCAAGGCCTCCCTTCCCTCGCAAGTCTTGAGGGTGTTAGACATTTTCAGCAACATTTTCAGACAGATGCATGTAGACAAAGGACAAGAAATGTATGGTAAATGGCACTGAATGGGATGTAAACAGATTACAGAAATGATTTCATGTTTTGAAAGACAGCAGCAACAGTCAACAGTTACCCATGTTTTACACTACAGTTAGGCACTATCCTACAATTCAGCTGCCAGTTATTTGATAACTGTGTGCAATGGTAAGTTGCATACTGGCATTTGATAACTGTGCCTAATTGCTAAATACGTTATGCACAAGGTGATAAAATCCAGTCTCATGTGAAAAGATGACCCAAGGCCAGTATTTTGTTCCTTATTAAAGTGACAAAGTCATGAACGCAAAACAAGCTATCAAAACAAATCACTATTGCAGAGCACTAGTGTTTTAGTTCCACAAACAGAGATAAAGTGATAAACATTTCACAGTCACTCAGGGCTTGTGTACATGTTCTATAACCCTGAGACAACCCCATAAAACAAGTCCGAGTCTCATTTGTCAAACCAAACAAAAGGAAAATGCCTCCAACTACAAAGGGCTTTGTACTTCACTTCTGACAAGTCACTATTAAGTAGCACTATGGACATCATTTTCATTAAGCAGAAGCCACTTCAGTTCCAGAACAGAGTGACCCAAGGACAACATTAGACAAAATATAAACTAGCCCTCCTTAGAATGGAACCTCTTTAGAATATAGTGGTAGTAGAAGGGAAAGAGACTGAACACTTGGACACTCTCTCACACAACAAACTCCAGGCCGCTGAATACAATCACTGCAGGGAGAAGAGCACGCTAGATCTCTCTTCCGCCACATAGCTTTCTAAGAGCTGGCTGTTTTTTCGCCACAAAGGCAGCTTTCTGACACTCCACTTGACATTTGTATTATGCTTTTTGAGCATGCAAAGTACTTCATATCCGTTATGATGTAACTTTACAACCCTATAGAAAAAGCATTATCACCATATTTTAGTTGGAAGGGACTGACAGACAGTGTGGCTTACCCAAGCCCACCTACCTCACAATCTTATGCCATGTTTACTCAGAAGTAAGGCCAACAAAGTTTACTAGGACTTATATCCAGGTAAGTGCATAGGATTGCACCCATAGTCACGTGCTACACTACACGGATTGCTTCCAAACTCCAATAAGGCCTTGCCTTTCATTTTTATTTCTATAAGAGACGAAACTCATAGTTCATAAACAGAACCATGAACACATTTTTCAGATCAAGTCAAGTCAATGCTTAAGAATTTGTGTGTCAATATATAGCAAAGGTATATTCCAGATACTAAAATCACTCTCTGCAGCTCTTCTCTTTACTCAGCATAATGATCAATCTGTGGAACTCCTTGCTCCAGGATGTTATGATGGTACCAGGCCTAGATGTCTTTTAAAGGGGAGCTGGACAGATTGATGGAAGAAAAGTTCATAACAGGTTAGAAGTTATGATGACTATGTGCAACAGCTTGGTTTTAGACACAACCTATCTCTGAATGCCAGGTGCAAGGGACTGGCAACAGGATGCTGGTCTCTTGTTGTCTTGTGTGCTCCCTGAGGCACCTGGTGGGCCGCTGTGAAATACAGGAAGCTGGACTAAATGGGCCTTTGGTCTGATCCAGCAGGGCTCATCTTATATTCTCAAATGCTAGTTAGATTTTCCATTCTAATATGTAATCTGCCACTCTTTTATTCAGTAATTTTTTTGCCTTAAGTCATTTCTGCCCAACATCACATATACGCAACAGGGACCAAATATACACATCTGTGGACTAGGCAAAAATGCCCTCATCCCCAAACAGGTCTAATTGCCATCTACAAATACAGAAGTGCTTGTGCTTTTTCTGATCATATGAAAAAATGCACCCTGCAATTCCCATTTCATTTAAGCAGCAGTTCTCAATAGGATTAACTAGACTATCGCATGTTTATATATAAGGAATGAATTCCTGAAGAGCACATTGCAAGCACGCACTGGTGGTGCCAGGTTAACAAGGACCCTGACAGAAAGCCCTACACTGGACCTCTAATAGCACCCAATGTACCATCAGATACATTATCAGACTAGAGGTGCCACCACTGCAAGTGGTACCAAGGACTTGGAGAACAGGCCAAGCAGCCCTCTGTCAGTTCTCACCTTTAATGCCACTTCTGCAAGCACACAGAACAAAAACCAAGAATATACAAGTTACTCAGCAACAGGCCTTTGTGATGCAGGGCTAGTTGCGGTTTCACCAATTTTTCTGAGTTGAATTCATATGTTACTAAACCACACACAGCACAGAGATTCAAGAACTATTCCCATGGTGTGTAAAAACCTTCACACTAACAGTAGCCCTTCTCAGGATATCACTGAATAAACAGCTGTAAGGCCACCTCACTTACCCCAACAAAGCAAGAGACTGAAATAAATACACATTGAATACTCCTTATCCAGAATTCTGAATACGGAATATTCTAAAACACAGAACTATTTTGAGCACCAACATGATTTTTTAAAAAACATTTTTTGCCTAAAGAAATAAAATTACAAATTGATGCATTCCATGCACAAACCTTGTTTCATGTACAAAATTAAAAATATTGTATAAAATGACCTTCAGACTATGTGTATAAGGGGTATATAAAACAAATGAATTCTGTTTAGACTTTGACCCCATCCCCAAGATCTCTCATTATGTGTATGAAAGTATTTTGAAATACAGAAGAATCTGAAATCTAACACACTTCTGATTCCAAGCACTTTGGATAAGGGATGCCCAACCTGTACAAGTTTAATAAATGTTATAGCTATAACAAATTCTGGAGGGGACCACCCCCTCCCAAAAAGCTCTTTTATTCCAATATATTCAAATGACAATGCTGGGACATTGTCCAGATCCCTCAAATTTCTGCCATGGTCACTGGCCTTTGCATTCAACCAGAACAGAGAGAACAACAGCAGCTCACCTTGAAGTTGCCTAATAGTCCTCTCAGCCTCTTCCATGGATTTTTAAGAAATTCCAATTTCAGTGGCTGTTCAAGAACACCAAGCCTAATTGTTATATTTAACTAAAAGGAATACCATTCAGCATCTTTTTAATGGGGGGAGAAAAGAATGTGCATTGCTTGTGAATTTTTAAAACCCCCATCCAGTGCCATGTTCATTAGGTAATGAAGTCTCAAATCCTGTTTGCAGTGCTAATGCCCATTTTGTCAGATGCAACTTTAAACAAATTGCAGTAATACACCCATGGAACTAATTATGTTCTCTAGCCTAGTGTTTCTCAAACTGTGGGTCGGGACTGATTACATGGGTCATAAGCCAATTTCAGGTGGGTCCTCATTCATTTCAATGTGAATTTTATTATTATATTAGACTTGATGCTACAATGGCACGTGACTGCATTTGAGGAAGTGTGACAGATCTGTACTTTTAACAGGCTACTATGTATATGCTTTTGACAATGATAGTCAATGGGGCTTACTTCCGGATAAGTATGGATAGGACTGCAGCATTTGGAATGTTTGGGGATTTTTTTTTAAACAGGTTGGGAGCTTTAAGAGGGTTCTTCTTTAATATAAATTGCTAAATTTATACTTATTGTAACTTTTAAAAACTTAAATTTCATCTTGTTGTATGGGGATAATAAACAATTTCCTGCTTAATGACATCATTTCTGGTTGGTCATGACACATTGTCATTCTAAAAAGTGGGCCCAGTGCTAAAACGTTTGAGAAACACTGAGCTAGACAAAAAGCCAGGACTGTTTTCACAAGCAAGCTAAGAGTAAATGTTGTCTACTTTTTGCATAGAGCAAAATTAATCTACCTGTCTCAAACAATATGTGCACAGTATGACACCAACTTAAATGATAGAATACGCATTATCAGAATAGCCATCCAAGTAATTTAAAAATCATTGAATCCTTTGATTTTCAAAATGCCAAACAGCCTCCTTGTGTACAGACTCTAGATAATTTTTCCCCCAACGAAAAGGATAATCCTGAATTGTATTGGCAACCTTCAGTCTCGAAAGAATCTGGTATCGCGCTCTGAAAGGTGGTTCTGGCACAGCGTCTAGTGTGGCTGAAAAGGCCGATTCGGGAGTGACAATCCCTTCCACACCGAGAGCAAGTGCAGTCTGTCCCTGGTCTGTCTCCCTGGCTGTGGGCCTTCCTTCTTTGCCTCTTAGCCTCAGACTGTTGGCAAAGTGTCTCTTCAAACTGGGAAAGGCCATGCTGCACAGCCTGCCTCCAAGCGGGCTGCTCAGAGGCCAGGGTTTCCCACTTGTTGAGGTCCATCCCTAAGGCCTTCAGATCCCTCTTGCAGATGTCCTTGTATCGCAGCTGTGGTCTACCTGTAGGACGCTTTCCTTGCACGAGTTCTCCATAGAGGAGATCCTTTGGAATCCGGCCATCATTCATTCTCACGACATGACCGAGCCAACGCAGGCGTCTCTGTTTCAGCAGTGCATACATGCTAGGGATTCCAGCACGTTCCAGGACTGTGTTGTTTGGAACTTTGTCCTGCCAGGTGATGCCGAGAATGCGTCGGAGGCAGCACATGTGGAAAGCGTTCAGTTTCCTCTCCTGTTGTGAGCGAAGAGTCCATGACTCGCTGCAGTACAGAAGTGTACTCAGGACACAAGCTCTGTAGACCTGGATCTTGGTATGTTCCGTCAGCTTCTTGTTGGACCAGACTCTCTTTGTGAGTCTGGAAAATGTGGTAGCTGCTTTACCGATGCGCTTGTTTAGCTCGGTATCGAGAGAAAGAGTGTCGGAGATCGTTGAGCCAAGGTACACAAAGTCATGGACAACCTCCAGTTCATGCGCAGAGATTGTAATGCAGGGAGGTGAGTCCACATCCTGAACCATGACCTGTGTTTTCTTCAGGCTGATTGTCAGTCCAAAATCTTGGCAGGCCTTGCTAAAACGATCCATGAGCTGCTGGAGATCTTTGGCAGAGTGGGTAGTGACAGCTGCATTGTCGGCAAAGAGGAAGTCATGCAGACATTTCAGCTGGACTTTGGATTTTGCTCTCAGTCTGGAGAGGTTGAAGAGCTTTCCGTCTGATCTGGTCCGGAGATAGATGCCTTCTGTTGCAGTTCCAAAGGCATGCTTCAGCAGGACAGCGAAGAAAATCCCAAACAAGGTTGGTGCAAGAACACAGCCCTGCTTCACTCCGCTTCAGATGTCAAAAGGGTCTGATGTGGAGCCATCGAAGACAACAGTGCCCTTCGTCCTTGTGGAAAGATCTGATGATGCTGAGGAGCCTGGGTGGACATCCAATCTTGGGAGGAATCTTGAAGAGGCCGTCTCTGCTGACCAGGTTGAAAGCCTTTGTGAGATCTATGAAGGCTATAAAAAGTGAAATCCTGAATTACACTGGAATATTCCCCACCAAGTGTTGTCCCTTTAGAGTTAAGTATTCAGTATCAGCTGCAGAGTACAAACACATTAGTTATTTATTAAAAGCGTAATGACGAGAATAAATTATTTATCCCTTCTCATTCTCAAGGCAATGTTAACCTAGTGTAACAGAACTCAACCATACTAATAGGAAAATAAAGACAAAGGGCTTGATGTGGCCATGCACACAATATATAAAACATACACAATCTGCCAGAAGAAAAAATAAGCATAATTTTGCTTCAATTTTTGCACACCAATGCCCCTGTTTCATGTATAATTTATTAGGTTCATAGTAATGATATTAAAATGCATACGCTATCAGCCTTCCATCTGTGCTGAAAGTAGCTTTCAAACGAACTACCCAAGATTTGTTCCTCTTCAAATGTTTTTTCTTAGATTCTAGATATCAACAACTTCTACAGAAAGTTGGTGTAAAAGATTTAAAGACAGACAAACCACAAAGTTCTCATCACAGGTTTTGTTTTTTTAAAGCCAAATACTGCTTCAGAAAAGCACTTTTAAAATTGTTACATTTCATTCCACACAGTCCACCATTCAGGACTTAACATGAAACTGAAAGAACTCATGACTGGGGCAGGCCATAAGGAGGGGTTCTGCCAACCTCAGGTTTTATAATGCTATTATCTTAAATCTGTAGTACTTAAACTGTATTAGTAAATAGCCAGTTACAAGGTATTAACTTTGCTACCAAAAGTAGGTCTACCATGAACAACTTATTCTAGAGATTGAAAATATGCATTGTAATGTATGCAATTACAAACAAGGTACTTATGCTTCATATCCTGATGCTGTGACAATTCAGCTCAGGTCACAGGCAATGTTTGGAAGACAAACTAAGAATGTTTAACTCCAGGAACAAACCTTTACCCTCACTCATTTTTGAGCAATGCTAATGCACTCTCTAGATTTAACACAGTCAAGTATTTTAATAATTACCACTGAATCACACAAATCATCCAAATATTTCTTCTAAGAAATGCCAGGATTCTTAAGTTCATTTAATATTATTATATTTTGCTGTATATTTTGCGACTTCAATGCTAGAGTTGGTGCTGATAACAGTTCGTGGCCCACTTGCTTAGGTCAGTTCGGCACTGGAAAGATGAATGAAAATGGCCAACGCCTGCTAGAGTTTTGCTGTCATCACGGTCTCTGTGTCAGCAATACGTTCTTCAACACGAAGCCCCAACATAGAGTCTCTTGGAGACACCCAAGATCAAAGCACTGGCACCAGCTCGACCTGATTCTCACCAGACGCTCCAGCCTTCCCAGCATCAAGATCACACGCAGCTATCAGGGTGCTGCCTGCGACACCGACCACTCCCTGGTGTGCAGCAGAGTGAAACTGCAAACAAAGCGACTGTATCACACGAAAAAGGAAGGAAGACCTCGCATTGATACCAGCAAGACCCGGGATCAGAGAAAAGTGGAGGAATTTGCACGAGCGCTTGAGGAATCTCTTCCAGGCCCAGTCGATGCAAACGCATCCAACAGATGGGAACATTTCAAGAATGCCGTTTACAACAATGCCTTGTCCATATTTGGCAAGAAGACCAACAAGACGGCAGACTGGTTTGAAGCCCACTCTGAGGAGTTGACACCAGTCATTGAGGAAAAGAGGAGAGCTCAAGCAGCATACAAGGCCTGTCCCAGTGAGCGCAACCTGCAGGTCCTCCGAGCTGCTCGCAGCAAAGTCCAGCAGATTGCCAGGAGATGTGCTAACGACTACTGGCTCCAGCTCTGTTCTGAGATACAGATAGCAGCTGACACGGGCAACATCAAGGGCATGTATGATTGTATCAAGCAGGCCCTAGGTCCAACGCAGAAGAAAATTGCCCCTCTGAAGTCTGCCACAGGCGAGGTCACCCAGGATTGGACGCAGCAGATGGAACGCTGGGCGCAGCACTATTCTGAGCTATACTCCAGAGAAAATGTAGTCACCGAAGAAGCGCTGAACAACATTGAGTGCCTGCCTGTGTTGGAGGAGCTTGACAGTGAACCAACCCTAGAAGAACTTCACGTGGCCCTGGACTCCCTTGCCTTTGGCAAGGCACCTGGAAAAGACAGCATCCCTGCTGAAGTCCTCAAGTGCTGCAAAGAGATCATCGTCACTGAGCTGCATGAAATCCTCTGTCTCTGCTGGAGAGAAGGTGGAGTACCTCAAGACATGAGGGATGCAAACATCATCACGCTGTACAAGAACAAAGGTGACAGGGGTGACTGCAACAACTACCGCGGCATCTCTCTCCTTAGCGTTGTAGGAAAGCTGTTTGCCCGAGTTGTACTAAAGAGGCTCCAGGTACTTGCAGAGAGCGTCTATCCAGAATCACAGTGCGGATTCCGAGCCAACAGGTCCACCACTGATATGGTATTCTCCCTTAGACAACTGCAGGAGAAATGCAGGGAACAACAGCCACTCTTTATAGCCTTCATAGATCTCACGAAGGCCTTCGATCTGGTAAGCAGGGATGGCCTCTTCAAGATTCTCCCCAAGATTGGATGTCCACCCAGGCTCCTCAGCATCATCAGATCCTTCCACAAGGACATGAAGGGCACTGTTGTCTTCAATGGCTCCACATCAGACCCCTTTGACATCCGAAGCGGCGTGAAGCAGGGCTGTGTTCTTGCACCAACCTTGTTTGGGATTTTCTTCGCTGTCCTGCTGAAGCATGCCTTTGGAACTGCAATAGAAGGCATCTATCTCTGGACCAGATCAGATGGAAAGCTCTTCAACCTCTCTAGACTGAGAGCAAAGTCCAAAGTCCAGCTGAAATGTCTGCGTGACTTCCTCTTTGCCGATGATGCAGCTATCACTACCCACTCTGCCAAAGATCTCCAGCAGCTCATGGATCGTTTTAGCAAGGCCTGCCAAGATTTTGGACTGACGATCAGCCTGAAGAAAACACAGGTCATGGTTCAGGACGTGGACTCACCTCCCTGCATTACAATCTCTGCACATGAACTGGAGGTTGTCCATGACTTTGTGTACCTTGGCTCAACAATCTCCGACACTCTTTCTCTCTATACCGAACTAAACAAACGCATCGGTAAAGCAGCTACCATGTTTTCCAGACTCACAAAGAGAGTCTGGTCCAACAAGAAGCTGACGGAACATACCAAGATCCAGGTCTACAGAGCTTGCGTCCTGAGTACACTTCTGTACTGCAGCGAGTCATGGACTCTTCGCTCACAACAGGAGAGGAAACTGAACGCTTTCCACATGCGCTGCCTCCGACGCATTCTCGGCATCACCTGGCAGGACAAAGTTCCAAACAACACAGTCCTGGAACGTGCTGGAATCCCTAGCATGTACGCACTACTGAAACAGAGACGCCTGCGTTGGCTCGGTCATGTCGTGAGAATGGATGATGGCCGGATCCCAAAGGATCTCCTCTATGGAGAACTCGTGCAAGGAAAGCGCCCTACAGGTAGACCACAGCTGCGATACAAGGACATCTGCAAGAGGGATCTGAAGGCCTTAGGGATGGACCTCAACAAGTGGGAAACCCTGGCCTCTGAGCGGCCCGCTTGGAGGCAGGCTGTGCAGCATGGCCTTTCCCAGTTTGAAGAGACACTTGGCCAACAGTCTGAGGCTAAGAGGCAAAGAAGGAAGGCCCACAGCCAGGGAGACAGACCAGGGACAGACTGCACTTGCTCCCGGTGTGGAAGGGATTGTCACTCCCGAATCGGCCTTTTCAGCCACACTAGACGTTGTTCCAGAACCACCTTTCAGAGCGTGATACCATAGTCTTTCGAGACTGAAGGTTGCCAACTACATATTTTGCTGTATACCATGCCCAACACACACTTAATTCTGCATCAATCAAGCTTCTGAGCTCAAATTATGGTGATTACATTTCCGCATAGTTATTTTGTATAATTTATTCCGCTTTCAAGATATAAAGGATAAGGGCAGAAGGAGGGCAAAGGACCAGGGTTCTAGATGGAGGAAATCAGAGAGCATTCATACAAGGTTCACAGCTAAGAAACCGCAGCTACAAATGGGTGCAAGTGTTGCTCTACACATATACAGGCTTTGGGGGTAACTTATGTGAGCCAGGTTTCTGAAAAACAGAAGGCTGACAATGCAAAATATGAGGAGTTGTGGATGCCTGAAGCAGGGTGGGGGAGGGGAGGACTGCTGGGGTTCTGGGAGGCAGACATGGATGTCAGATAGGTGGAAAGAAGTTCAAAATACTAAGGCAGTGCTATTTTTTTTTTTTTTAGATTGTGAGCCCTTTTGGGACAGGGAGCCATTAGGTATTTGATTTTTCTCTGTAAACCACTTTGTGAACTTTAGTTGAAAAGCTGTATATAAATACTGTTAATAATAATAATAATAATAATAATAATAATAATAATAATAATAATAATAATAATAATAATAATAATAATAATATTCAAACTGGGGCGTCGCAATGCCCCAGCCTGAGGACCCTGGTCTCTGCCACCTTAAGGGGCAGGGGCAGCCTAGAGGCAGGGGGAAGGCAGTGGTGCGACCCCCAGAAGTTGGGCCGGGCTCCCCACACCCCAGGGAGGCTGCAGGAGGCTTGGGTAAGTGCACCCAAGCCCCTGCAGCCCCCTGAGTGGCACGATCCTGGGGATCACGCTGCTGCCTTCCCCCCGCCCCTGCTGCCTCCTCCCCCCGCCCCTGCAAGGACTTACTGGCTCTCAAACCCTCCCAGAGAGTTTGAGAACCACTGTACTAAGGGCTTAAAAAAGTCCAAAAATGCTCGGTACCAAGCCCCCTATAGGAGATTATGGTTTTTTTTTATAACTTGTGAACTGGTTTAACTTAACCTATGAATTTATAGGGTTACCGGATTCAAAGGGGGACAAAGTGTCTATACCTTTAACCATTGTTAAAGAGGGAATTTTAGCAGGTGCAGCTTTTTAAACCTTTCCATGTTGAGCTACACCTGCCAAAATGCCCTCTTTATACAATGGTTAAAGATATAGGCACTCTGTCCTCCTTTGTATTTAGTAACTAACTATATTTTTCATCAGCTGTAAGTCACCTTGGGATCCTAACACAAGGATAAAAAACACAAACAAGACAAGGGGGGGGGGGGGGTCAACCAGTCAGCTACAGCCACATCCTTGTGCATATCATAGACTGGGTATCAGTCACACACAACACACCATATTGATATCACAGTCTCCTAAGCACTGCATACTGGATTGAATCACAGAACCATTTCTGAACTTGCACTAGGACAGTTTTTCTCAACATTTGCCCTCTGCCATATGACTTCACAACGTCCACCTATTTGAAGTACCACTGGAAGTAACAAGCACTGAAATCCCTGCCAGTTACTCCTGGACTCGGAGGCCAGATGTGATGCAACGAACATCAGTAAGAGACCAGTAAGAAAAGGAGGGCTTTTTCAAACAGGGGAAAGTGTGCTTTGGAGCCTCCTGCCACAGTTTGTTGTATTGCTTTCCTGCTTTCCTGGTCACACTGAGTACCAGGAGACTGTAAGTACAAGGGGATCCTGCAAGTACCACCAGACACCACTTCAACCACCACTGGTTGAGAAACACTGCACTAGGGTTGGAAAAGCCACAAGGCAGGCATCAGTAAGAGATTCGAGGTGGGTGGGAGGGCTTTTTTCATGCTTGGGGGCCTCCTGCCACGGTTTGTTGTTGCCATGGTTGCATTTCTGGCCTTGCTGCCTACCCTGCGCATGCCTGATCTCATCTGATCTTGGATGCTAAGCAGGGTCAGGCCTGGTTAGTACTTGGATGGGAGACTGCTTGGGAATACCGGGTGCTGTAGGCTTATACCATAGTCTTTCGAGACTGAAGGTTGCCAACCAATTTGCCAGGTGGCAGGGGTCCCACAAGTACCACCGGACACCCCCTCAAGTACCACTGGTCATACCTGTACCACTGGCTGAGAAACACTGATTGAGGCTTAGAAGAGCCACAAGACATGCACACTGGAACAGAATAGAGCTAAAGAGGGGATTCCAGGGGGTACAGAGCCAAGGCTGGAAGGGACCCCAAATGAGACCCTCAGGAAGGCAACCCAAAAAGAACCCTTAGGAAGGGTGGGGGAGGGCCAGGTGGGGGAAGGATCAGGTGGGGGGCACAGAGAAAGAAGAGGAGGGGGACCAGGTGGGGGAGGGCACAGAGGAGAAAGAAGAGGGGGCCGGGTTGGGGGAAGGGACCAGGTGGAGGGGAAGGGAGCAGGCGGGGGAAGAGAACCAGACTGGGGGAAGGACCAAGTGGGGGGCACAGAAAAAGGAGGGGACCAGGTGGGGGGGACCAGGTGGGGGGCACAGAGGAGGAGGCCATTTGGGGGAAGCGAGCCCCCTGCCACGCAGCGCAGGGGGCTGAGGAGAGGCCCCGAGCCAGGCGCCCACGCAGGCTCCAGGCGCCGCTGACGGCAGGAGGCAGGGAGTAGCGGCTGCTGCTCCAGTCCGGGGTGGCTGCCTCCCCGCCCGGGGCGCCGAGGGAGCGCCCCGCAGTGCCTCCAGACTCACCTGCTGCGAGCCGGTCCTCAGGCGGAGGCGACACAGCGACGACGTCTCACCTTCCTCCTCCTCCGGTCTCCTCAGGCGAGGGGGCGTTGCGTAGGCAGGGACGCGCATGCGGCGCGTGACGTGGCAGCCTCAAGCCGGGCGGAATTGGTCGACTGGAAAGCCAGGTAGAAAAGCCCGGGTGGGCGGAGCCTCAAAAGGAGCCGGAACAAGCTCTGCGGCTCCCCCTAGAGGTGGCATCCTGCAACTGCCGCCCTCGCGTGGAGAAGACTGCAAGAGGCACGAGCCGGCAGGAGGCAGGCAGGAGGCACCGGTGGCAGCACACCCAGCCTGGCCTGGCCTGGCCTCTCTGCGCACAAGGAGCAGCCAGGAGTGCCTTGTGTGGCCCCTGCAGGCTCATTGCACAGATACACCCCACGGTGCATGGTTGTGTTGCACGGGTGCCCCCCACAACGCTCACAAGCACCCCCATAAGAAGGACGCTGTGCAAACACTGGACAGAAATCTCTGGAGCCGCTTTTTTGTGGCCGTCTTTTCCCTGTGCATGGATGTGCAGGGCTCACAACCACAGTGGCGTAGCTAGAGGGGGGGCAAGGCACTATGTCTTGCAGGTGCCTGAATGCGCTGTGCAAGCAGCCCCTCCCCCTCACCTTTGGAGCCATTCCGGGCTGGGGGAGCAAGACGGAGGAGGCGCTGTCAAGTAGTCTGATGGATTTGATTTGTGCAATAAACTAAATTATATGTATTATTCTTCCAAGAAGCCACCTGAGAGGCATCGTCCTGGCAGCCACCGTGCATTGGGCCTGCTTCAGCTGCCCCCTGACTGTTTCCTCTTGGCAAACCCTAGTCCCATCAGGATTGGGGGAGGGCTCAGTGGGTTGCATGCACTCAGAATCTGCTGAGTCTTTCCATTGGCCTTTGCCTTGGTTCTGGGCAAGTGATGGAATTGGCTGCCACTACATCAGCGTCCGACCAGCATGGCGGGATCATCATCATCACTACCGTATAGGAGTGCACTTTTCCTTCTGTGTATGAGTCTGCCAGGATGTTGTGTTTCTGACTCTTGAGAAACTTGTATCAGCTGCTCAGTCAACCAATGTTTTTCCAGGGACTGCCAAGATCAAATGAAGCAGCCACCGTGCCCCTGAGCAAAAAGTCCATGGCCCAAATCCAGCAGAAGACACTGGCAGCAACTCCCTTCCCATCTAAAATGGGACAAGGTTTCTCAACCCAGGTGCTGATGACTGGAGGGAGAAAACTCTGGGCTGAGTCTAAACACCATCTGCTTTCCAGTTCTCTGCCCATCATCACCCAACAGGTGATCAGTGCTTTTTCTTAGGCAGGCATCAGCGAGGGGAGGGGAAAGTGGAACTCTGCAAGGATATACCAGACACTGTTGGAATCTTTCAGTCTCGGAAGACTATGGTATTGCGCTCTGAATAGTGGTTCTGGAACAGAGTGTCCTCTCCAGTGCGCGAAGCCTGGGTAAAGTAGGTATGGAGGATAGGCTGTTACCCATGCAGCAAATCCCCCCTCTCCACGTCGCTGAAATGGTCCAATGGAAAGGCAGAGGCCAATACGGTTGGTCTATTTTCCTTTGGCTAGATTGCACAGGCTTTTGAGCTTGGCAGAATTCCTTGTGGCTCCAATTACTGTTTTAAAGTTGCTGTTTGCTCTTCAGCAAACAGAAGACCAAAGGACTGATGCCTAACCCAAAAAGGTTGATGCAAATCCCTTCGGTGATTCCTCATTTGAACCAAAGGGGTCCTCCTTTGGATAACAAGTGGTGTGATAATTATAGATTAGAAAAGAGCCGGTTCAGCAGCTGCTGCTTGCATTTGTCCCCTGCTGTAACTGACAGCACTAGAGAACTTGGCAAAAAC
Source organism: Tiliqua scincoides (assembly GCF_035046505.1). Taxonomy (NCBI): domain Eukaryota; kingdom Metazoa; phylum Chordata; class Lepidosauria; order Squamata; family Scincidae; genus Tiliqua; species Tiliqua scincoides. The sequence continues at coordinate 79,964,771 of NC_089827.1, read as the reverse complement.
AGGCTTCCAGAAGTGGAAAGATAAGTTCACCCCTACACTTGTCAGTTCACCCCTGTGAGACCTCCAGAGCAATTAAAGCACTGATAGGTTGGGTGCCGAAGGTGAAGAGGGGAGCCAAGTGACCTGTCCTGAACGCTCCTTCTCTGGAAACATAGGAGGAACACAGAAGGCCTCACTTCACTATCTGTGACCTAATCAGTACCAGAGGTTAGTACATGTATCTGCCTTTGATTTTGTTATCTCTTTGTGCTCAGGTTCATCAGTATATGATTTCTTGAAATGGCATTTACAGTGTGCACATGTAATTTGATTCATTAAAAAATGCAGCAGCATCTCATTTACGTAGTGCTGTCATATTTCTGTGTGTAGGAAGAGATGATGTCCCTCTTGCAAGGTCCTTCTTCATCACCTATAATGGTTGGGTAGTCAACTATGCATTTAGGACTCGCACACATATTCAAAGACACACATCAGAGTTTATGGAGTAATTTGGCCAATATGATTTTGTATTTTAAAAAATCATTTTTAAGGGGAGATCCATTCTTGGTGGCTTTGTTTCCTGATAGAGGACTCCTCCTCCCCTCAAGACTAATGGGTAAATCTCAAACGTGTTTCAAAACATTGTGTGACCACCAAGTTTGGGTGGTTTTTGGGTGACCTGATCTCAAAGGAAGGGTGATGGGTTCTGTCTTCATGATATATATTTATACTACATTTTGTCACTAATTCTTAAGATAGGTTTTTGGTTTTAAAACTCATTTTATGCTCTTGGGATAGTCTGAATTAGAAATTCAATGAATAAGTGATCCAGCCCTAAAGTTTTTTGGGGGGTAGTGGTCCAGTGCTAAAGTTTTTTTTTGGGAAGTGGGCTTTATTGGCACTCATGGTGTGATCCTGCCATGTGTGGCTGAGTTCTCAAACATGTGAGTTCCATGTGTGGCTGAGTGCCGCCCTTCCTCCGAAGAGCTCAGGGTGGTGTACATAGTTCCTCCTCTCCTTTTGACTTCACAACAACCCTGTGAGATAGGTGAGAGAGAGAGTGACTGGCTCACAGACACCATAAGAACATAAGAACATAAGAACAGCCCCACTGGATCAGGCCATAGGCCCATCTAGTCCAGCTTCCTATATCTCACAGCGGCCCACAAAATGTCCCAGGGAGCACACCAGATAACAAGAGACCTCATCCTGGTGCCCTCCCTTGCATCTGGCATTCTGACTTAACCCATTCCTAAAATCAGGAGGTTGCGCATACACATCATGGCTTGTACCCCATAATGGATTTTTCCTCCAGAAACTCGTCCAATCCCCTTTTAAAGGCGTCTAGGCTAGACGCCAGCACCACATCCTGTGGCAAGGAGTTCCACAGACCGACCACACGCTGAGTAAAGAAATATTTTCTTTTGTCTGTCCTAACCCGCCCAACACTCAATTTTAGTGGATGTCCCCTGGTTCTGGTATTATGTGAGAGTGTAAAGAGCATCTCCCTATCCACTCTGTCCATCCCCTGCATAATTTTGTATGTCTCAATCATGTCCCCCCTCAAGCGTCTCTTTTATAGGCTGAAGAGGCCCAAACGCCGTAGCCTTTCCTCATAAGGAAGGTGCCCCAGCCCCGTAATCATCTTAGTCGCTCTCTTTTGCACCTTTTCCATTTCCACTATGTCTTTTTTGAGATGCGGCAACCAGAACTGGACACAATACTCCAGGTGTGGCCTTACCATAGATTTGTACAACGGCATTATAATACTAGCCGTTTTGTTCTCAATAACCTTCCTAATGATCCCAAGCATAGAATTGGCCTTCTTCACTGCCGCCGCACATTGGGTCGACACTTTCATCGACCTGTCCACCACCACCCCAAGATCTCTCTCCTGATCTGTCACAGACAGCTCAGAACCCATCAGCCTATATTTAAAGTTTTGATTTTTTGCCCCAATGTGCATGACTTTACACTTACTGACATTGAAGCGCATCTGCCATTTTGCTGCCCATTCTGCCAGTCTGGAGAGATCCTTCTGGAGCTCCTCACAATCACTTCTGGTCTTCACCACTCGGAAAAGTTTGGTGTCGTCTGCAAACTTAGCCACTTCACTGCTCAACCCTGTCTCCAGGTCATTTATGAAGAGGTTGAAAAGCACCGGTCCCAGGACAGATCCTTGGGGCACACTGCTTTTCACCTCTCTCCATTGTGAGAATTGCCCATTGACACCCACTCTCTGCTTCCTGGCCTCCAACCAGTTCTCAATCCACGAGAGGACCTGTCCTCTAATTCCCTGACTGTGGAGTTTTTTCAGTAGCCTTTGGTGAGGGACCGTGTCAAACGCCTTCTGAAAGTCCAGATATATAATGTCCACGGGTTCTCCCGCATCCACATGCCTGTTGACCTTTTCAAAGAATTCTATAAGGTTCGTGAGGCAAGACTTACCCTTACAGAAGCCATGCTGACTCTCCCTCAGCAAGGCCTGTTCGTCTATGTGTTTTGAGATCCTATCTTTGATGAGGCATTCCACCATCTTACCCGGTATGGATGTTAGGCTGACCGGCCTATAGTTTCCCGGGTCCCCCCTCTTTCCCTTTTTAAAAATAGGCGTGACATTTGCTATCCTCCAATCTTCTGGCACCGTGGCCGTTTTGAGGGACAAGTGGCATACCTTAGTCAAGAGATCTGCAACTTCATTCTTCAATTCCTTAATAACCCTTGGGTGGATGCCATCAGGGCCCGGTGACTTATTGATCTTTAATTTATCAATGAGGTCTGAAACATCTTCTCTTTTAACCTCTATCTGACTTAACTCCTCGGTTAGGAGGGGCTGTTCGGGCAGCGGTATCTGCCCGAGGTCTTCTGCCGTGAAGACAGATGCAAAGAACTCATTTAATTTCTCTGCCATCTCTAAGTCTCCTTTTATCTCCCCTTTCCCTCCCTCACCATCCAGAGGGCCAACCGCTTCTCTGGCGAGTTTCCTGCTTCTAACATATTTGAAGAAGCTTTTATTATTCCCCTTAATGTTGCTGGCCATGCGTTCTTCATAGTCTCGCTTGGCCTCCCATATCACCTTCTTACATTTCTTTTGCCACAGTTTATGTTCCTTTTTATTCTCCTCATTAGGGCAAGACTTCCATTTACAGAAGGAAGATTCCTTGCCCTTCACAGCCTCTCTAACTTGGCTGGTTAGCCATGCGGGCACCCTCCTGGATTTAGTGGAACCCTTCTTCCTTTGCGGTATACACCTCTGCTGGGCCTCTATTACTGTTGTTTTAAGCAGCCTCCATGCACTCTGGAGAGATTGGACTCTTTTTACCCTCCCTTTCAACCTCCTTCTAACCAGCCTCCTCATTTGAGGGAAGTCCGCCCGTCGGAAGTCAAGGGTTTTTGTTAGAGATTTGCCTGGTATTCTTCCCCCAACGTGCACATCAAAACGGATCGCAGCATGATCACTGTTCCCCAATGGCTCAGTAACGTTTACATCTCTAACCAGGGCCTGCGTACCGCACAAAATTAAATCCAGAGTCACCTATCCTCTGGTGGGCTCCGTGACTAGCTGATCTAAGCCACAGTCATTTAGCATGTCAAGAAATCCAGTTTCCTTATCGTGACCAGAACACAAATTGACCCAGTCAATATGAGGATAATTGAAGTCCCCCATGATTACAACCCTGTCCCTCCTTGTCACCTCCCTGATCTGTTTCCTCATTTCAAGGTCCCCATCAGATTTCTGGTCTGGAGGACGATAGCACGCCCCCAGTATTACATCGCTGCACAAGCCTGGTAATTTAACCCACAGAGATTCTACGGTGGAGTCGGACCCACCTTCAATCTCTACTTTGCTGGATTCTATCCCTTCCTTAACATAAAGGGCCACCCCACCTCCAACACGCCCCTGCCTGTCCCTCCTGTAGAGTTTATAGCCCGGGATTGCGGTATCCCACTGATTCTCTGCATTCCACCAGGTTTCCGTTATGCCCACTATGTCAATATTTTCCCTTGTCACCAGACATTCCAGTTCTCCCACCTTTGCTCGTAGACTTCGGGCATTCGCATAAAAGCATTTATACACGGAATGCCCCAGGATGGGCTGCTTATTCACTCCTTTGTCCCCGCATCCTCTCATTGTGCCAAACCGTCTATCACATCCCATCACCCTACCTTTCCCAATTTCTTCTCCTACCCTGCCTTTGTCTTGTTGTTCTCTAACCTCCCCATCATCATCCCATAGGGATGAGGAGTCCCGAACCGGATGCCCCTCAGCTCCTGTCGGCCTTCCCTCAGGGATCAGTTTAAAAGCTGCTCTGCCACCTTTTTAATGTTATGCGCCAGCAGTCTGGTTCCATTCTGGTTCAAATGGAGCCCGTCCCTCTTGTACAGGCCCCGCTTGTCCCAAAACGTTCCCCAGTGCCTAACGAATCTAAACCCCTCCTCCCTACACCACCGTCTCATCCACGCATTGAGACCCCTGATCTCCGCCTGCCTAGCTGGCCCTGCGCGCGGAACAGGTAGCACTTCAGAGAACACTACCTTTGAGGTCCTGGCTTTCAGCTTCCTGCCTAAAAGCCTAAATTTGGCCTCCAGGACCTCCCAGCTACACTTGCCCACGTCGTTGGTGCCGACATGCACCACAGCCGCTACCTCTCCCCCAGCACTGTCTACTAGCCTGTCTAGACGAGAAGTGATGTCCGCAACCTTCGCACCAGGCAGGCAAGTCACCATGCGGTCCTCACATCCGTCGCAAACCCCCCTCTCTATGTTTCTAATAATCGAATCCCCCACTACAAGAAGCCCCCGACCCCCCTCCCGCCGAGGAGTATCCCGAGTGCGCTCGGATACGGGCCCATCCCCTGGAGAAGGGATCCCCCCCCAGGGGATTGTTTCCCTCCTCTCCAGGATGACGTCCTCTAGTCCCGAGACTTCCCACCCGGGCAGCCGAGGAGCTGCACACCTGAGGTTGGGACGAAGCCTGATCGTCCCCGGAAGTCTCCCCACGGTCCTCCTCTGGCTGCCTGCGCTTCTCCAGGTTGGCCACCAAGGCTTCAAGGGAGCGGACGCGTTCCCTGAGAGCCTGGAGCTCCTTGCACCGAGGACACACCCATGACTTATGCCCCAGAGGCATATAATCATACATGTGGCACTCGATGCAGAACACTGGATAGCCCCCACCCTGCTGCTGGCTGTCTGACTGCATAGCTTTTTTGTTGTTGTTGTTGTTGTTGTTGTTTTATTTAGGGGTCCTTTTAAAAACCGTACAATGGATAGCAGCCCTTTTCTCTAGGGAAGAGGAAGGGCAGTGTATGGGGCCCTGGCCTCCTCGCCCTGCTGCTGAACTCGCCCAGATGCTAAACTCTTGTGCCTTACCTGGCACTTAGTTCCCTAGGCACTGGGTTCCCAGAGGCCACACGCGTCTGCAGAGAGCCTCACGCGATGGCCCGCCTAGCTTTATACTCCTGGCTGGCTCCTCCCCCCTCCTTCCTTCCTGATTGAAAGGGGGCTGGCCTTCCCAGGTGAGTTTACAAAAGCTCAGGAAGGCAAATGGCTGCTGATGGGCGTGACCTACTCTGCAGGCTCCTGAATGGACTGCTTGGATTAGCCTAATGGGGCTCTTAATGGGTTGGGAATTGGCCCTTCCTAGGTTCTTTCCCTCCTAGTTCTGTTCTCTTAGGCTGGACTGTTTTTGTAACCTCAAGCTAGTTTTTATTTGGGTTTGTTTAATTATTTATTGCTCTCTAGATCCTGTGTCCCAATTTACTGACCTGTTTAGGTTATGTTCTAACTTAGATTAAGTTTAACCTGGGTTAAGTATAGGTTTAATTTAAACAAGTAGAAAAACCTGCTTTCCACTTTATCCTCCTCCCTTCCTTCGATTAGGTGCTACCTTAGGTGCAGCTAACTTTCAACTTTGATTTAAATGCCTGACCCTTGGGCTCTTACTCACGAGTAGGACTCTGCTCTTACTCACAAGTAGCCCTATGTACCTCCCTTAGGTGCTAACTTTCAATTTTGATTTAAGGTTGCTTTAAAGGTAAGGTTAAGGTTAGAAGACAGGGAGTTAGAAAGACAAAGCGTTAGAATGAGTACACTTACCTCCTCCTCCTGTTCCTCCTCCTCTCCTTCTCCAAAACTCAGAGGTCTCCTTGCCTTCTCCTCGCCCAGATACTAAACTCTTGTGCCTTACCTGGCACTTAGTTCCCTAGGCACTTGGTTCCCAGAGGCCACACGCATCTGCAGAGAGCCTCACGCGATGGCCCGCCTAGCTTTATACTCCTGGCTGGCTCCTCCTCCCTCCTTCCTTCCTGATTGAAAGGGGGGCTGGCCTTCCCAGGTGAGTTTACAAAAGCTCAGGAAGGCAAACGGCTGCTGATGGGCGTGACCTACTCTGCAGGCTCCTACACCCAGAAAGCTTTGTGGCTGAGCAGGAATTTGAACCTGGATCTTCCAAGTCTAACATCAGAACCACTGCACCATCCCAATAATAATAATAACAGATCTCAAATTGTAGGCTATAACCAGTCCAGCATAGGCTGTGATAAAGTGTGTGTAAGTCAGTCAGTCAGTCAGTCAGTCAGTCAGTAAATGCCTCTGAATAGCCCAAGTCCTTGGGAAGGCCTTGATATTTAGAAAAGGCTAACCACCATCAGGTGAGCTGTGACTAACCTATACAATCAGATGCTGCTAATAACAACAAAACAAATGCATTCTTTACCTCTGGGTCACAGCTCCAGGTTCATCAAGGGAATGTTGCATCAGTTTGAAACCATCTATTTCTCCGGCTAAGGATTGTACCAAGGAAATGGGAAGTCATTTCCTGAGAATGTCAAAGCCTTAACTGGTTGTCCAAGGCAGTGATTGCTAGAAGATGTATTTGTTTTTTTTCCTATGTGTGATGCAGCATCCTTGCTAATAGCTTGTAAGGCGACCATTACTGGAGGCTAAGAAGGGCTCTATGCATTCAGTCTGTCAGCAGAATTGCCACATGAATGCAGGGCCTGCTGTCTGTGCAACATCCATCATCACCATATTTTATTACAAATAACAGCAACAAAAAAATATGTTTCAATCCCTTCTGGTTCTGTAAAACACTTGCAAAAAATGAAATCTGTGTCTGTTAAAATCACACCTTCCTGTGCCAATTATAATTACCCTCATGACACAGACAATTCATAGTGATAACTACAATCACATATTTTGAAGTCGATATTCTGTCACAAAATATTTCTGATCTGTTGCATTTTAGCCCCTGTTTTTCCAGAAGCAGTCAGCAGAGACGATGACCGTCACTTACTCCAGTAAAGTTGCCAATGCCACCTTCTTTGGGTTTCACAGACTTCTTCTCAAGTGGCGAGGGAGCATCTACAAACTGCTTTACAGGGAATTTCTTCTCTTTGCTAGTCTTTATACATCAATAAGTATATTGTACAGGTACATCTTTGTTTCTTTCTCTTGTAAGTCCTTCCACCTTTCTGGTGTCAAATGCAGTGCCCACTAACTCAGCCCAATCCTATGCAGGTCAACTCATGAGTGTACCTGACAGGGGGGTCAGGGGGTAGTGCCCCTGGGTAGCATGCCGGGGAGGCACCTCCATGCCACCATCCACTGGACCCATGGTGCACACTTGGCTGCTCAAAGTGGCCGCCAGCTTCTCTTGCTTTAAAAAAAGTGTAAGAAGTGGGCAGCTGCCCAGAGCGTGCTGGAAGTAATTGCAGTGACTTCATCTTGTCACTGCAATTGCTTCTGGTTTAGGGTAGCAGCATTTGCATTCCTGGCCCTGGGTGGCAGAAGAACCAAGAATGCAACTATGTCTGCTAGGAAGTAGGTCCAATTGTAGCCAATGGGGCTTACTTCCAGGTAAGTGTGGATAGGATTGCAGCCTAATATTAAATGGAGCCTAACCAACAAGGAAGTTTTCCTGCAAAGCACCATTGGAACTAACTAAAGTATGCAAGAGCATTCTATATTCTTCTGCAGCTCCTGTGCATTTTGTTTCGACCCGTGAGACTTGTTGACTTGGGAACTCACCGCCACTATTTATGGCTGACATTAACTATCAATGAAGTACTTTGCTGTCTTGCTGAATTTGGTTATAATCCAGCTCAATTGTGCACATTCACTATGGCCCATTAAACTAAGTGGAGCCGACTTCTGAGTAGACATGCACAGGCTTGCACTGTAAGCTTCCTATGCTGTCCTGAGAATATCCTTAAGCCCATTTCTGCCCTGTCCAGAGGTGTACACTTTTTATCCCTGTTGCATATATGCAACATATATGCATATATTGGGGGGAAATGGTTTAAAATTAAATCATTTTGTGTTGTTTTTTTATGTCACCCCATTTTTAAAAAGGCCGTGTACTTTTTTTCCTTACAGATTTTTTCTTACAGGAAGCCAGAAACGGTACTTTGAAAAGTTGTCCATTTATTGTGACAAATATGCTGAACAAATCCCAGTGACTTTTGTGCTTGGTGAGCATACATTCCATGATGTCTGAACCCACAGTGTGTCTTTATTAGGACTTGCCAATTTTTCCCCAGGAAAAGCAGATTGGGACAGAACTGTATGTTATCTCCTCAAACACATATTCCAAAGCCCATGTTTGCTGAGTAAACATGAAGGTGGCTGTGATGGTGGTGGGGGTCTATTTGTAAGGGAATAGCAGTGTGTTGAGCGAAGGGATCTTATAGCCCAACCTATTCTGCACAGGAACAGCAGTTCCAAATGGTTACCACCAACTCCTGTGCTGGATCCAAGCAGATTGGATGTCTTCTTCCCTTACCCGAGTAAAGCCCCAGCCTGCTCAATGGGGCTTCTCAAGTCTGCGCCAGTTATTTCACTATCATAGACTTGGGAAGCCCTATGTCAGGGCTGCCCAGGAATGCCTCCCCCTACCCTCCCACCACCCTCCCCACTTCCCCATGCCACTCGGTGCATACCTGCTTGGCAGTACCGGCCAGGGGTCAATCTGTGGTGTCAGCAGGCCTCCCCACTGGTGCTGCTTCTTCTCCAGGTGTCACAAACATGTGACATGTACAGCATGTTTGTGACACCCACCACCTGTACTGGGAAAAACAAACAGCCGGATGCTAGGCTGCCCTACTGCTGGAGTTGCAGGCCCAGTACAGGTGGTGGGGAAAAGGACAAAATCCACTGGACAAAAAGATAAATCAAGATCGGAAGTAGCCTTTATAAAGTTATGTGGTGAAGCCATCATCCCACCTGCCAATTCTCCCTCGTAGCTGACTTACCCAGTGCCCTGCACTATGCAACCCCATGTTGCCCTTTCGGTGTGTCATTCTGCCGAAAGCTGTAAAGTCACTATTCATTTGCAGTAAAATCACCATCCCTCGTAATAATATTCTCAAGGTGTTTTTCTCCCAAAAAAAATCTCTTTAAAATACTTATATGCTTCTTGTCTGTTTAGAAAAGCTTCTAGAGTTGTTTGTGTGAGAACAAAATGGGAAGAAGCATGCTCCTTGGCAACTCTTCAGGCTTGCCATCAATTCTTTATGCTGTGGTGGTGAAAGATCTTGGCATTCTGTAACCTTATATAGCTTGCAGTTGGCTCATGTTAAGTCAGGTCAGTCAGCAAGACACACACTGTGTCTGAAAAATACATAGCAATTTCCTGGACTTTCAGGTTGAGGTGGAATCTTTTCCTTAATGTGTTTCCTATAGGCAGTAAACCATGCAAACTGAAAACATCTTGCCTTGATCCCCTTGTTGTGGGGTACCATATGAATGAATGAAGGATCCGGCAGGTTGAAGCCTACTCTCCCTTCCTGTGGAAAGATTGAATATGTTGCAGCAGCACATACAATTCCCTAGCCTAGATTCAAACTGAATGATCTGTTCTTGGGCCAGCTGCAACAGTGAAAAGTCCTGATTCAGCTGCACACCCAGCATCAGTGCAGATTGTAAGCTTAGCTGCACACTGAATGTTCAACCACGATGTACCTGATGCACAGCTGAATCAGGAATTTTCACTGACGTCAGTGGTCTAAGGGCAGATTCATACGGCTATAATTTGTGCAGTATGTGCTGTTTCAGTGTGTAGTCACAGTGTCAGTGGTTGTTCTGGGAAAGGAGAAGTAAGTCCCATTAAATTCAATGAGACTTACTCCCAGGCAGAGGCAGAAGCACCCAGGGTGGTGACATTTGTGATGTCCCAACATCATGTGGCTTCATGACATCACTTCTAGTTCCTCTCAAAGGAGGAGGCGATGGCAGCTTCATGAGCTGGCTGTCACCCTTGTTCCTTCTCTTTTGGAGGCTGTCATTGAGCCTCAAAAGGAGAAGGAATGGGGGCAGCAGCCAGATCACCAGGTTGCCAAAATATGAGAAGGAGGCAGCGGTCTCTAGTGTATACCTGCAACCATGCCTGATATTTCTGCTGCTTCTCTTGCTCTGCCATCTTGGCTGGGCCTCATGTGGCACCCCTTCCTGGCCTGGTACTTGGGGCAGACCAGCCCCGTCCCCGTTTGCTATGCTGCTGTTCCTAGGAAAGTTTTATCAGAGTGCAGCCTCACAGTGCTTTGTGATAGAGAATTATTGTGAATCTAGGTGTATCTTAAACTGTGTACATTGTTAGGAGACCCAAATCTGTATAAGCTTCATAGCAAGAAATGTGAATCAAAATTTTTCAAAATCTCCAGGGTTCTATGTTACTTTGGTGGTGAACCGCTGGTGGAACCAGTTTGTAAATCTACCCTGGCCAGACAGACTTATGTTCTTGATCTCCAGTACTGTCGAGGGAAGAGATGAATATGGCCGCTTACTCAGGAGGACTCTAATGCGTTATGTGAATTTGACGTCCCTCCTCATCTTTCGTTCTGTGAGCACAGCTGTCTATAAACGATTTCCAACCATAGACCATGTGGTGGAAGCAGGTACCGTCTGTTTCTTACCCCCTTCTTCTCCATCTCTGTCCAGCTCTAGTGGCAGTAACTGAGCAGATGACAATCCTCACTGTATTCATGGTGCACAGCCATAAAAAAAATAGGGCCATCAAAAGCAAAAGCACCACTTTTACCCTCCTCTTAAGAGATGCTCCATCAATGAATAGTATCTGCTTTGGATGGTGCTATCTAGTGGCATAGCTAGAGGGGGTGGCAAAGCACTGAGTTTTGCAGAGAGCCGCACTACAGCGTGCAAGCAGCCCCTCCCCCTCCCCTTCCGAGCCAGGCATATGCATTTTGCACCCACCGCCCTGAATGACTCCAAAGGGGAGGGAAGAGACCAGTTGCACGCTGTGGTGAGCTTTCTGCAAAACATAGTACTTTGCCCCCCCCCCCGTCTACACCACTGTAGGTGGTGAGCAGAACGATCAACAGAGGGACAGAACAATCCTACATGATATGGAATTGTTTTACAAGAATTCCACAAGCCGGTGCTGTTTGAAGTTCAGAAGCTAAGAATCAAAATGCTGAAAAACCATCACTTAAATTTAAATATTGAAATTTAAATATGTGTGATTCTTATAGTGATCCCTGTGTGCTCCAATCATAATAAATGAGCATTTGTTCATTTAGGTGCCTGGCAGAATGTCTGTTCAGCCATCAACAACTCCCTCAGTTGTCTCAATCACAGTGGTTATCTTTAGTGTCAAAGGCAGGAGAGCAGGAGGGTTTGAAGTCCTGGCATGTGCATCTTTTTCCCCTATCTGGAATTCTACTTCTGACTCTCCTGCATACCACCTAGTTTGGCCCTAATGTATCCCATGAATTTCAATGAGACTTGGGTGCTACAACTTCTTATGGATTGAGACACTGAGTTTCATTATTTGGGGATGGTAAAATTCTGTATTCTTGTAGACCACGCTGCTCTCCAGACACCTGTCCAGGGGATCAGAACAATCTGACCCACCTCATAAGCAGCCATGTACTTCCTATAATAGAACTGGCATCTCAAAGCATTACAGAGTTTCACACATGGGCCTGGTTGGCATGAAGTTGTTGAGTTGCTGGAGGGGAGGTTGAGCAACAAGTGTGATTAGCTGTGTTACTTGATTTTTCCAGAATGAGTATGAGATAGCTATGCAGTAAAGTTTCTTAAAAAACACACACACACACACACACACACACACACACACACACACACACACACACACACACACACACACACATTGGGGACACATTGCTTTTTTAAATTACAGGTGAAATTTTGAGCATTGGATTTTTTAAAACTATATTTAAATATTTAAATAAAATTTGGTCAGGCCATGGGGAATAGATATCATTGTTTCAAGGGACAGATCCAGGTTATGGGCTGCCAGTCAGCCCTCCGGGTTAATAATGTATGGCTATTTGAAGGGGCACTCAGTGGAAAATATGAACACGTTCATAAGATATTCAGAACCACTTGTGTTCAGATGCATTGGTGCTCTATCAGCACCTGTTCAGAGCATGTATTCTCAGAGGAAAGAGGATATTAGAAGCCAGATATATTTCTCTTTGAACAGGTTTTATGACAGTGGAGGAAAGAAGATTATTTGATAATCTTCAGTCTCCCCATCTTAAATACTGGGTCCCATTTGTCTGGTTCGGAAATTTGGTCGCTAAAGCACGAAAAGATGGAAGGATCAGAGACAGTATAGATTTGCAGACGTTGATGAATGTAAGTAAGGAAATGCAGCAGAAAGTTATGAAAAGTACTTAAAACCTGAGCCTCAATTGTGCTTCATCCTCAACTTGTCTGTTCTGTCTAGACCACTAGCCAGTCTTGTTTGCTTTCCACCACTCCATGGATTACTGGGTTTCACACCCTGTGCTAGTCCTGTGATCAGGTGCACAAATCCAACACATTTAGCAGCCTTTAAGGGACACTGCATGCAGTCTGTGTCTGAATGTGTGAGCGCCAAGCTCTGAGACAGGCTGACAGTGAGCATCAGACCTCGACCAAGCTCTGAGACAAGCTTTGAGACGGACTTGATGAGGCAAGGCAATCTGCATTGCTCCTTTTTATGATTAGCTGCCAGGCTGTGGAGTCAAGTCTAGCAGAGTTCTTATGCAAGACCAGCAGGGCCCTTGTTGCCTCCCCAGGTCGCCTGATTCCTCTTGAAGTGACTGGCTGCTTTGCAAGTTCTCAGCCTGCCAATGTAAGGGTGGATGCTGTGAAGCAGCAAGTCTTTATCCAGACAGTCTCCCCTCCTTGGTCCTGGTTAGGGGCATAACTGACTGCACCAGTGCCTGGGGCAGTGATGTCACAGTCTTGCGCCAGGGAGAACCCAGAGATGATTGCCTCACAAGGGTCATCAAACTGTGTGTGGCAATGCAAGACACTGCAAAGTAAAATTTGGAAGTCCGTTACACATGGACAATATTTATGCAGTTTACTATAATAAAATGAAGTTCTTTGACTTCAGTGTTTCAACTCAAGATCTCCAAAGTCTTCCTCAGCAAGCAACTGCTAGTACTAGCCTGCTCTAGCAACCTGTGATATCAGATCAACCTAAGCCAATGACAGCCAGAGGCCATGACATATCTATCTCCCAAGCCCCCACCCTACTATCAGTGTCAATCAGCCAATAGTAGTAATTATGGTGGATATTTTGGATAGCATAGCTTATATTTTTCTTTCATTTTTCCCTTTAGGAGATGAATAAGTATCGGTCATGGTGTAGCCTGTTATTTGGTTATGACTGGGTCGGGATTCCACTAGTGTATACACAGGTACTAAAGTATAAAGCTTCACTATTCCCAAAGGCTGAGAAATCTTGGTCTCTAAGAAGTTTAAACCTAAGCATGAAGCTTTATGTGGCTCTCTTCCCCTTCTTTCACCAATGGTTAACTTTCTTCCAAGAGGTGCATGCTGTTGGGCATAGTTAGGGAAGGGAGACACCATGCAACTAGGAAAACATTAAACTGAGGTCAAACCACAGAAGTCCAACTTTAGAACTGCCCGCCCTCTGCCATGACGCATTTATATCACCCAGCATGAGAGTGGCTAGCACCTAATGCTGCCCCCAGAAAGAAGAACCAAGAACTCTGATCATTCTACAGACCCCCAAACCTCCCAGTGGCTTTGGCCCCTTTGAAGATGATTCAGAAACAAACTCAAAATGTGGCCACCCCAATGTCAATAGATGGAGTCAAGGTGCTGGTTTTGGCCTTTAGAACCATCCATTGCCTGGGCTCTGAATATCTGGGAGAGAACCTTCTCCCTTATGACCCCCTTTTTGAGGTTTATTCTCAAGGTTTGAGAGTGTCCGATTGGGAAATGACTAAATGCCTTGGGTTGCTGAAACAAAACTTCTGGCCAGGGTTTTTTTCCTAGTGATATTTGATAGAAACTCAGTAAGACTTTCTGGAGAAGTATTTTAACATGGGTTTTAATTCACTTTAGGTTGTCACACTTGCTGTCTACACCTTCTTCTTTGCGTGCCTGATAGGACGCCAGTTTTTGGACCCCGAACAAAGCTACGCAGGTCATGATTTAGATCTTTACATTCCAATCTTCACATTGTTACAGTTTTTCTTCTATGCAGGATGGCTGAAGGTAAAGAGCCTCAGTAGTTTCAAACGTTTGGCATTTTCTTGTACAAAATGGATGCCTGGGAATGAAATTTCTCAGAGTGAAAAGACGTCATGGGCCCTTTGTTAAGACTGCCATCTATCATTTTGCTGTGATCTCTAGTGCTGGGTCAACAATGTGTTTGGCACCCGTGTCTAACAGCAGGCTGCGGAAGAGAAATTTAACAATTGTTCTGTTCCCGTACAGCATTTGCTTTAAGAGCTGTTCAAAAATACCTGGACACCAGATGCTTGTGTGAACCCTCTGCACGGACTGTATTTGCTTTGTTACAAGAGGTTGAACACGTGCAAAACATCTGGAATTTGCAACTCTAGTTGTTTGCAATATTTCTGTATCTCTTACTCTACTTACCAATTCCAAGTCTTTTATGTTGTCCTGTTCATTATCAGCAATGTAAATGTGTCCAGCCACTTATAACCTTCCCTCACAAACAGCTCATTATCAGTAGCACATAATTTTCCAGTTTATATATAGCCCATTATCATTACTGGAAATATTTCTCCATCTCCAACCGCTCCCCACCCCTTGTACAATCTCTTTCCATTCTGCCTGCCAGTGGTGTTGCTAGAGGGGGTGCAAAGCACTAAAAGTTTTGCAAGGAGCCTCACCACAGCATGCAAGCGACCCCTCCCCTTCAGAGGCATACTCCCAAAAGGCCTTCCTGGTACTCTCCCAGAAGGCATACAACTCCGTTTTGCCCCCACCACCCAGAATGGCTCCGAAGGGAAAGGCGTCACTTGCAAACTGTGGTGAGGCTCCCTGCAAAATTCAGTGCTTTGCACTCCCTCTAGCTACACCACTGCTGCCTGTCATTCTGTGATATTCAGTGTTTGCAGATTTCTCTGCCAGTCTAAGCTGGGGCCTACTTTATATGCTCCAGGCTCGTTATGGAGGTCCATGAAAGTCAGAGGGAGCCCATAACATTTGCAAATCTTTAATAGTATGTGCCAGCCCAGTTGCATGAACAGTCTCCATAACTGGAGGGGCAGGAGGCACCAAGAACATGTTGCATTTGATGTGGAGGTATCATGTTACCTGCTTTGTTTCTCTTGAGAAAGACACCACAGGCAGAGTCTGAATGAATGATTTCAAGCCACCTCTTTAGGTGACATAGATCCAAGTAGACCCATTGGGACTGCTGTGGCTCTCTCCAAGGTAAGAGGAAGCGATTGCCCTTACCCCAGGCTGAGCTTCCTTCAACCCCAAACTCACGCTGGATACAGGGCAGGCCAACCGGCCTCCCCATTCCAGCGCATGTCAGGATTGCACTGCCCATTAAAGAATTTACTAAATACCATAGTTGTTGGCAACCTTCAGTCTGGAAAGACTATGGTATCGCGCTCTGAAAGGTGGTTCTGGAACAGTGTCTACTGTGGCTGAAAAGGCCGATTCGGGAGTGACAGTCCCTTCCACACTGGGAGCAAGTGCAGTCTGTCCCTGGTCTGTCTCCCTGGCTATGGGCCTTCCTTCTTTGCCTCTTTGCCTCAGACTGTTGGCCAAGTGTCTCTTCAAACTGGGAAAGGCCATGCTGCACAGCCTGCCTCCAAGTGGGCTGCTCAGAGGCCAGGGTTTCCCACCTGTTGAGGTCCACTCCTAAGGCCTTCAGCTCCCTCTTGCAGATGTCCTTGTATCGCAGCTGTGGTCTACCTGTAGGGCACTTTCCTTTCACAAGTTCTCCATAGAGGAGATCCTTTGGGATCCGGCATCATCCATTCTCAAGACATGACCGAGCCAACGCAGGCGTCTCTGTTTCAGTAGTGCATATATGCTAGGGATTCCAGCACGTTAAACAATTCAAGCTAATACTTATTGCCCCTCTGCTAACCAACAAAGCAGTTCATTACAAATGCAAGTTGTGCAGCACATGGAATGTTCTCATTAATACATCAGATAACTGAGCTACAGACCTCCGAATTATGAATGGCTGCATCGCATGTTTGCACAGGGACAGTATGTCCTTTGTGTGTTTTCATACAGGCGCGATAGCACAGCTTCAAGATACGTACATTTTGATTACCAGAGAGACCTCTGGAATGGAGCTGGTATATATGTTGGGGACTAAAGGCCCAATCCTATGGGTTGCATGTTGCACCCATGCTAGCTGCGCCATAAAGCACATTTGTGACAACCCAGAATTAAGGAGCACTGGTACATCTTTTTGTCAGGTTTAGGCCATCAAAACAGATATGATGCTCTCCACTGTAATGATCTTGAAGCAGTCGCTACAGAGCTGACCATATGATATAACAGCATGTTGGATTCCACAATATTTTCTTTTGAAGCATTTTTAATCACTCTGCCTTGCTGTAGAAAGGGTATTTAATTACCACATTCATCTATTCCTTTGTAAGTGCAGTTGTCGTGAAAGCAGGCTACTGGAAATCATTCATGGGCTGCCAGGCGCATGGCTTCTATATCGGACAATGGCTCTCTCACATGAGGTCTCTTTAATCCTGCTCTTCGTTGTCCTGGTTTAGTCGCTAATCTCCTTGGCTGTCAAAGCCAGGAGTCCAAAAATAGCACTTAATTGTAGTGTGTGGCATTCTTTTTCAGGCTGTGATGATCATGAGCCATATGCCTGTGGCAGGACAGCCATTGATGCAGCCAGGACAATGTTTTCCCCTGTAGTCACTCTCACATATATCGGTCACATTCGTTTCAGGATGCCCTGATGTGTGCTTGCTTGTTCACAAGTATCAGGCCAGCGAACTGGGCAGTGAGTCTTGTCATCCTCTTTCTCCTGGGCTGACAGTGACATCATGGTGTGTTGTGATCATCCTTGGAGGCCTTTCTCTGAATTCCCCCACCTTTGAACATAAGATGGATCAGCACAGCCCCAAGTTGCTAGGGGCCCTGGAGAAAGGTCCTGCAGTGGACTCCCCACGGCACACATCCCTTCTCACTCCCTGATGGTGCAGTGGGCTGTTCCATTGCTACCAATATTAAGGATTCAGGGTCATCTGGCCAAGTGGTCTTCTGATGGGCATGGGCTCTCGGCCAGTTCCCAATGTGGCCAGACTCTGTGCCGCCCTAGAGATGGGTAACAGGGACCCACAATGCAATTATGGTACTTTCTCCCCAGCGTTACTCACTTGGCATTGCTTTCAGCACTAGATGAAAACATTTTCATTTGCCCAGACCTTTTAGAGTTTGCAGGCATTGGAATCTCATGGTTTGTATTGTTTAATTCTGGGGTTATGTAGAGCTGCTGATTGTTTTTAACTTTGTGTTGATTTTATTGCAGTTAACCCCCCCCCCTTTTTTTAAGCTAATGGAAGCTGCTCTGAAAACCTTCCAACTGAAGAGCAGGGTAACGTTCTTGCAAAAAATGGTGAAATAAATAAATATACATGAAATCTCAATTCTTCTAGAAACTAGTATCATGCTGGGTTTGCCTTGTGAGAAACTCAGGGTCTAATTCTTCATTCTGTTATGGAGTTTGCTAGGTGGAATGGGAATGTAGGAAGCAGACAGCAATAGAATAAAAACACAACCCATAAATTTCTAGCCATCTTATAAACGGTTGTGCTATAAGTACCTGAGAGTAAACACACATTACCTATTCTGCTCATCCCTTTGAGGTCTATGACTGGCAATATCTCAATCAGTTTTGTCTCTAAAAGCCATACTGCACCCTGAGGCTATTAAAAAATCAGATAGTTGCTAACTGCCCAGCAAAGAGCTGAGTCCTGCAGTTTGCAAGATAGCGGCTAGTTGCCCTGCAAACAGCTGAGCTCCTGCAGTTTGCAAGCTTGAGTAAATATAAGGAGATAAATATTTTGAGCATCTTTTTTCTGGGATTTTTTTTTCCAAGTCCATCAATGACAGGTAGTGAGGGCAGGTGAAGGCTGGTCACATAATTAAGCCCTTTAAGCCTTTAGGCTATTCATTAGAGCTGTCTCATTATTAGAAATGGATCAGGTTTTTTGCAAACAAACAAACATTAATAAATTAATAAATAAAATATTTCTTTCTAGCTCACCGTTTTTTTTTAAGTCATGTTAAGCCAGGTGGGTCCTGATAGAGTGTCATTTTAAAGAGTGGATCCTGGTGCTAAAATCTTTGAGAACCACTGCATCAATTCAAATCTGAAGCCAAGAGCATTAAAGAGTGCAACTTTAGGTGATGTACCCACACACTTTCTTGGTGCAATTCTGCTTGCAGGTTGCTGAGCAGCTTATCAACCCATTTGGTGAAGATGATGATGATTTCGAAACAAATTGGTGCATTGATAGAAATCTGCAGGTGAGATGATCTTGCTTCTACTTATTACTCTTTTCTTTGAGTATGCAGATGATATAATCTTTATTTTATGCAATGGATCATTAAACCACAAAGCAGATCACACAGCCAGAATCCTCTGTTTTTTCACCTTTCCCAATCATGAAGCCATTCATTTACCATAAAATATCCTTTCTGTCTACGTAAGGGCACAATATCTACTTCAAAATGTATATTTGGAAGATGCCTACAGAGAGGTAAATAGAAATTTCCTTTACTTACCTCTTCCATGCTGCCTGGTCCCTGGCCAACCCTTGACATCCAGCGCATGTTTTGTTGGCAATGCTATATGCTCCAGGCTGGCCATGAATAGGAAGGGGCTCTAATTATATTATGCCTCAAACAGTGTTCCAAATATTCTAATTTATAGTTCTTCTCCCAGGTCTCACTTCTGGCTGTTGATGAAATGCATATGAATTTACCCAAAATGAAGAAAGATATGTACTGGGATGATTCTGCCGCCCGCCCACCATATACACTAGCAGCTGCCGATTACTGCATTCCATCCTTCCTCGGATCCACGATCGAAATGGGGTAGGTACCTCTGCAATTTACTGCTGTAGTTTTATATGGAAAGATGATTCCTCATTAGCCCAGTGTATTGACACACACTGACCCCTGGGGGCTGGGGGATAAGAATAGGCCCTCAGTTTGGCTGTACTTATCGTGACTAAACAGCCACCAGGTAGATGGGACTCGTCAGCCTGGGAAGCAGCTCATCTGAGAGAAGGAAGACTCTGATCCCAAACCTCCACTGCCTTGTGGCTACATCCAGTTATGGAAAAGGCTTCAGGAGTCAACCTCGAGGCAAAATCTGGAGCCGGAGTCCCTGAGGCAGTTCATGGCTGAACACAGTCACGTTCTGGCAACTCCTGCGACGCCGCTGGAACCAACCATATTGGCTTCCTCCTTTCCATTGGACCATTCCAGCGACGTGGAGAGGGGGGATTTGCTGCATGGGTAACAGCCTATCCTCCATACTTGCTTTACCCAGGCTTCGCACACTGGAGAGGACACTCTGTTCCAGAACCACCATTCAGAGTGCAATACCATAGTCTTCCGAGACTGAAGGATGCCAACATGTTGACACACCGTTCCTATAAAGATCAGCGTTCTAAGCATGACTAATTCAGTAGAGATTTGAAATGCATGAGCAGAGCAAATACTAGATGATTCCATCTGGATGGCCCTCTATCTTCATAATATCTATTGTAGTATTTATAAGGTGCTTAATGTATTAGTTTATTTGATGACCTGCCTAAATAGGATGCTCAGAGTAGCTTATAACAAATAAAACAAGAAAACAGTAGGTAGCAGCAGTACATAGCTAAAGTGCGTACAAAGCACTAAATTTTGCATGGCACCTCACCTTGGTGTGCAGGTGGATCTTCCCCCTCCCCTTCAGAGCCATTCCAGGCCACCAGAGCAAAACAGAAGTACTCCTGTTGACCTTATTTGGGTTTTTTTAAGTATTCCTGCAGCCAGAACACTTGAAAAAACTCAAAAGATGTAAACAGGAAGTGCTAACATCACTTCCCATTGACCTCCTTGGAGTTTTTTTAAAGTGTTCTGGCTGCTGGAAGGTAGCTTGAAAAGCACTGTAAGCTGAGGCTTACAGCACTCAGTTTAATAAAAAAAACTCATAGACAGTAAACTTTTAAATTACTAAATGGGTGCGCAAGGGGGTTCCCCCATATCTATGGATATGAAATCATGGATATGGGATCCACGGATACAGGAGTCCAGCTGTACATAGAAAGGGACCACACAGTGACCTCTTCTTATGGCTGCATTGTCCCGAGTTTAGTGTGTGGAAGGAACCAAAGTGTGAGCTTCGCCTATGCAACCTGGAGGTTTCTCATTTTGGCATGGGTGGGAAGCCACACTACATCAGCATGAAAGATTCCTTCTGCAGATAGACTATAGATTATGCACAGGCAAGTCCTCTTGAAATCAGTGGGGCTTCTTCATGTCCAACTAGTCACAGTATTTCAGCTCTGTACTGTACACACTGCAACGCCGTTAAAAATATTTTCCTATTTAATATCATGCTACTGCCCCAATACCAAACTCCAAATGCTGAAAAGAAATGCCATGCAAAGTCCTGACTCCTTTCCTGCTTTCATCTTGCAGTCTGGCGGACAGCCAGTTCCTCCATGGAGAAAACTGGCACAGGGATGATGGGAGACCCAAAAGGCAACACTCTGTACTGAGAAAAATGAAGCGATTTCTGAGTGTCCGTGAAGAGTCCCCTTCCCCGAGCAGGAGAAGGTACCAAAGACAGTCCAGTGAGAACTCAGTTTTTTTCCCATCTCATGAGATGCGCCACATTGGGAATTTGCAAGAAATGCACTCTAGAGGGAGACGTTTCCCCTCCAATGGCTGGAAAAACCATGAAGGACCTGACCGGAACATGAAAGTGCATGGGAGCGAAGATCTAGGAGTCATTCGAGAAGCCAGCAAGTCTGAAGCCCTAGAGACATGCTCCCAGTTCAGCGTGGATGAGAGTACAGCCCAGATGGACTCACTGGGCTCTGGAAAGATTGTCCCTGAAACCGAAAAGAAAGAAGCCAGGCCAGATTCACAAACAAACAGCACTCCTAATATTCTGACGGGAAAAAGTTCAAGCAGTCCAAGTGAGTCACCGACGGACTCTGAAGGACTCACCCTGATCCTTTTTGAGCCACACCATAGTCCTGTGGATTCTCAGGGATCTCCTTCAGAAATTGCACCACCACTTCTGGAAACCAAACCACAGGATTCAGCCACCAGTGAAAAAGCTGGGAAGCAACCAGACCGCCCAGATAATCAGATGTGGCTGTTCCCAAGCGTTCACGATCACCAGGTGGCACCCAGCGCAACAAGTGAACCTCTGTCAACCGAGTCTGGAACACCCTGTATCAAAAACAGTGTCAGCCCTGAAAGCACCACTTCTGCAATTAAGTTTGGCATAAGCCACTTACTGGAACAGCTTGATACTAAAGAAACTGATATCGTTGACATAGTTTAATGGTGAGAAAATTAAAGGAATAGCTTCCTTTGGATAAAACAGTGCAAATGTTTGAAACCTCCCCTCTTGTGTTTTTCTTGAACAGACATCAGTTCAGACTGGGCAGGCAAACGGGAGATGGGAGGGTGTTGGGGGAACCACATCTATCTTCTGTATGAACTCCGGTGGGGGTCAACCCTCAGCAGGTGTCATTTGTTTCTGTTCCTATAACACTGTGATTGATGATGCTTCACCTGGGAATGTTCTTCAGTGCTGTTCAGGTCAGAAAAGACATGAGATTCATTGGATCTCTGCTTACAGGGTCCTGTTGGAGTGAAGAACCTTTTCATTGTTGTGTGTGCCTCCGCCCTTTTGTATTCTCCTGTGTGATCTGTGTGCTCTGCCATTTGTCGGGACAATTGTGTCTTCACTGCTTTGCCTCCACCAAGATCAAGATCAACCCTGAACATCCCTATATGCATTTCTAGAAGTGTTTAGAACTGATAGCAGAGCTGTGATTAGAGAGTCAGCAGCGAAAGTAAGAAACTCTCATGTCAGGTCTAGTTCGACCTCAGTTATGCACATTAATTTCCCAATACAAACAGGCCAATTCTAACTAAATCCCCGCTTGGTGATGCAGTGGCATCAGCGCAGGCTACGCTGCATCCCGCAGGGGAATTTTGGCTGCTAGAGGACTCATCAAGGTAAGAGGACATTTGTCCCCTTGTCCCAAAGTAAGCCCCAGCAGCACTGCCTGTGCCTGTCATATTGCTTGTGCAAGTCTGCATTGATCTGTGCAAGCAGATCAAGTCTAGGAAAGGGGTCCAGCATGTCTGGCACTAACTGTGCCATACTCATGTAAGGTCATGGGGCACCTATAATAATGAAAGCAAAATCAAAGCATGCTCAATGCATACAAGCTGTCAAGGTCATCTTCAGGATTGCTGTCCTCTTGCTCTGAGGAAGGACTATCCTGTATATGTGACAGGCAATGATAATCCTTTAAAGTTACGATGTCAGCCTCACTAGAGATCTCCTTCCAAACCAACTGTCATATGAGGAACTGACTGTCTTTAGAGGAGAAATCAGAGTAAATCAGAGTAAGAGGCAGTGACTGCTATTCCTTGCAATCCCTTTGGAGATTTCCACCCTATTACATTTGGATTTTCCACCTTTCAAGCCTCTCGACAAAGAACAGATCCTTTGCATAGCACAGTTAACATCTACCACTCCCCTTTCCCACGACGAAATCCATAAGAGGACACAAATTGAATGATGTCATTTGCAGCAGAAAACAAAATGGTCAGATAAAGTGAGAACTGCACAAACCCAGCGGTCATTTTCTCAATCAACTTTAATTTATTTGTACATCTGAATCTGGAATCAGATCTAACAAGCAAAGAAGGCATCGTTGAGAATTTCATCATAAGAAATGCTATTTTAATTGTGGCCTCTTGGCCACAATGGCTCTGGACATATTTGACCTCTGCAAAAATAGGTTTTCATCAGAAGTGTGGTTTTCATCATGGGGACCAGCACAAACCTGGGTTTGAACGTAGAAGATTCGTGCCATTTTTCAGGAGTAATAGTTAAATTGGTCATGGAACTTGACATCTCTCAAATTCAACTTTAAAACTGCATTGACTGTATATGGAATACTGTATATTCCATTTGTAAATGGTCTCTTTTTCACTACTCAAGTGATATACTTACAAAAAGAATCTCTTTTATCATTCTACTAAATCATTTAAGTAGCATTGAAGCCCAAAGTGCCCATGCTTATCACATTGCAGCCCCCTGAACTGGTTTCTTCTTCCCCTCGGCACAATTAAAAGAAAGAGAAACTCCAGTTTTCCAAGAGCAAAGTTCTTTCTCCTTTTCCATTAGGATACCAGCTGAGTTCTCCCACCAATAGCCCAGTCCTAACCTGTGCTGGCACAGACAGGCTGAGTGGCCTGCACTGTATCCATGGCAGGCTAGGAGCTGGTTGGAGGAAAACTTGGGGTAAAAGGATATTTTTTCCCTTACACCCTGTAGCACTCCAGCCAATCCTATGGGGCTACTCAGATCTGTGCCAGCAGATGCAATTGCTGGCACAAAACCAAGCATCCCTTGTAAGGCGGATTGGGCCAGGGACTGGGGTTAGGATACAGCCTGCCCTGCCACCGCCGATCCCACCCCCTCCCGGGCCCCATCTGCCTCCTGGGCTGCCTCCCTGCCCAAAAACACCCCTGTCCACCCCATTCTGACCTCCCATCACTCTATCCCAACCCCTGTGCTGGTCTGCCCTGGCCTTATCCCCTCCAGGACAGGATCCAGTGCTAGCAGACCAGTGCATGTCCTTGAACCAGCCCAGCTGGCTTGAGAGTAGTCGTGAACATGCTTTAGACTAGAGCACATATGCAACACTACTAGGCCAATGTAGGGGGTCTGTGCCAGCCTATCTCTCAGGTAGGATTGCGTTAGAAGAAAAGAGCCATGCCATTACATGCATCCGCTGGGTAAAGGCCCACGTTACTGGCTGCTCTGGTAGGGTGCTTGATGCATTCAGCCCAAATATACATTTCTTCTCCAGGCCTAAGCATCAAAAAACTATGAGTAAGAAGCTAGCTGGCTGACTCACCAAAAACCCTCCCATCCGCTCACATCCCTAGGGTGATTTTGCACTGTATAAAACATTTCCTTGTTTGAATGAAAAAGGCAATGGACAAATGAATGTTGATGCAGGATTTTTTTTTTTAAGTATTAGAAAAGGCAGGAGGCTGGAGCAGGTCTGGCAGACGGACCAGCATTCAGTTCACTGGTAGTCATGGCTGTCCTTTCAGTTATGAAGCAAGGCTGACCCCTTGGCAGAGGGATCCTGCTGTTGGCTCTCTTTTTATATACTGCCTGACTTCACCCGAAATGACTTTTTCAGTTGTACATGCAAAAGCCCTCCTCACATGCCTGCTAGAAACATGGGCATTGTATCAAACATGAATTCCCTACATAGCATCACACAGCTGAAATGACCCTGAGAAGTTGCAGTACAAACCAGGACAAAAAGAGAAGATGATAACTGGAGAAAAGCTATCCTAACACCCGTCTGCGCCAGCAGAGTCTGCATTCAGCTGTCACAAACACATTGCAACAGTGCAGAAGTCAGTGGCGCTGTCTCGCCTGCACCAGATCCAGACGGAGTTTGTGCCAGATCAGGTAAAGGTTGCTCCGAGCTGTGCATTCCACTGGCATAATGCACTGGCACACTGCAGCTGTGGCACCTGCAACACCACTGGCGCATACAGCCTGGCCACTGCTGCAAGTGGCGTGGTCAGAAAAAGGACAGATCAAGCCTTCCTGCCAGAACAGGTAAGGCTGCCCAGGGTTTGGGAGGGAGAAGGTGGAATGGGGTAGGTAGAATGCAGAGGAAATGGGGCAGGGTGGGTGGATTAGGCCTGGGAAGGGGTCAGATTCAGCAAAGGTGCCCTCCAAATCCTAACCCCTTCCCAGGCCTGATCTGCTTGCACAATTCAATGCGGACTTCTGCCAGCTACTGAGCTACCGCAGGTCCAAGTTGGTCCATGGGAGCTGCTGGGACTTGCCCCTGGGCAAGGAACGAAATGTTTCCTCACCCTGAGGAGGCCTCAACATGCTAAAACATCCCCGCATGATACAGCAGAAGCCGCAGCATCACACAGGATGTTAAGATTGTACTGGCCATTCTAGATTTGGTGGTTTGCAGTGTGGCTCTTCAAGACTGGGGCGTCAAATAAGCAATTTAATAATAAAAGTGCAGCTCAACTACATGTACACACAGAGGGGGATCCAGGTTCAAAACCTGACTTCAGAATTTCAAGCCCTCTCAACATTTTCTCTTTGCCATTCTCCACCCAAACAATGAGAAATGATTTTTATGAACTGCATACAGAGTAGAGTTATAAACATTATGCAAATTTCTCTTTTCCCATTTCTGCCCTCTGGGGTCATACAGTTGAAAGTTTCACTTTATGAGAAGTTTCATGATGCCTTTTCACTTTATGAACGGCTTTTGCAAATCCAACCGTATCATTCCCATGATTAAAAATGCAATAAAAAGTGGACATAAATACATCTCCAAGAATCCACATAGGTTGATGCTGGATACCAAGTTCCATACCCTGGAAACCACTTATACACACAACACCATCAAGTTCTGTTCGTTCCTGTGAAACATAAAATCAAATACCTGTTTAGATGCTGTGGTTCTACTAGGGTTGAGCTGAAACTGACATGTTTCGGGATCTGTAAAACATTCACTCCTTTTGACATTTTCATGAAAAGTTGCAAATGTATTTGCAAGAGAATGAGCACTGGGAAGAAGATGGGGTGGGGGATGTAGCCCATTGCAGTGGTTCCCAAACTGTAAGCCACAGTGCCTGAGGGCACCACAGCAAGCTCATGGGCACCACGGGATGTCCCCAGAGGCTCTCCTGGGCGTCACCATCTTCGACTCATGAGGTCTCACATGATCCAAGATAGCAGCACCCAGGAGAGCTGGGAAGAAGAGGCCACCATGAAAGAAGGGTGCCTTGATCATGGTAAGTTTGGGAACGACAGCCCTATTGCCAAGACAACCAGACCTCACATTATGTCTAGCTAATGTACAATAGGATGACGATGCACATTCAGATATATAACCACATCTACATCCAATTAAAAGTAATGCACTACAGGCAGATCAGACCTACATCTCAATGTGTATCACCATCCACATTCTGCCCCAACAAGTCATTCATAACTACATATGACTCAAAGCACATCAGGATGAGATATGCAGCATAGATCAGCAAGGCAAGAAGCATTACCCAGTTATTTGGGCAATGTAGACCCATTTTCCCCCACATTCAGAGTAAGAACCATGGAAGGGTGTAATTTGACCTCAGTAATGTTATCACACAGCCAAAGTGGATTGGTTAGGTGGTACTGTGATGTCATCATGTTCACTGTGCTATCCCTGATTGGCTGGGTTGATTTACTAGTGGAAAAGAAACACGTTTTAAAAGTGGCAGTAAAGCAACAACTGCCTTACTGGGGTTGTAAATAGCATTAAAAAACTGACCAGCAAGATAGGGAAGTGTTCACAGGCCTTTGTACACCCCTAGAAAACCCACTTTTCATATCAAAAATCGAACCTGTGAAAACTCAGCCCTGCACTGGCTTCTACTACATTGTTCGGGAGACTGTGAGAATTGAGATACATACCTTAATTATATATTGCTCTGCTGTTAATGTGAAGTCTCTGCCTCCAATAGTAAATGTTATCTGTGGCATACTGGACAGTCTTTGGCAGTCTGCAATGTACTGTAATGTACAAGAATTTACTCACTGAACACAGAACCACTGTCATTCAAATAAGCATATCAGCCACATCAAATGACAAATCGGTTTTAGGGATTGGGTAACTTCATAAATGGGTCATGAAGGTGATGGGCAGAAATCCCAGTTTGTATTGGCATCGCTGGAGGGGGTGCAAAGCAAAGGGACCAAAGGGGGCCCAGTGCCCCCTGAGGCACTGCAGGGAGCCTCACCTTGGCATGCAAGCGGCCCCTCCCCCTCCCCATTTTGCTCTCATAGCCCGGAATGGCTCCAAAGGGCCACCCTGCTTTGCTGGATTCAGAGCCCTGTCGGGCCTTGTGGCCTGACACAAGGTATCTTTACTCTTCTCTGACTAAATAGCCACTGCAGAGTCGAACAGCCCCAATTTGGGGCTTGTTCCCTTACTCGTTATGAATGTCGCTTCCCCCCGGGGGCCAAGGCTGCCCAGTGTGCTCAGGATACTGCGGCAGTTATTTTGGCACCGCAGCAGCCCCATGTGCCTGGCAGCTCAGGATTGGGCTGTTAGATAGGATTGGGCTGTCTGTGAACTTAACAGTTGTCCATTGTAGAGCAGAAGATCCCTCCTGCTCATGGGGAGAGAAAGGAACACACCTCAAGACATGCATAACTCATTGGATCAGATGAGACATGAACAATAATACAGGGATTAGATCCAGATTTAGGATGTTGCCAGTTTCTAGAACAATTGTGGCAACACTCCTGTCAGATATGTCTGTGAAAGTCAAAGAAACAAGGCTTGTCAATGTCAAAGATATCAAGGAGTCTTAAGACACCAAGACGTTAATTGTGGTGTAAGCCATCATGGGCCGTCAGATATATTGTGCATTTGAGAAACTGGCCAGTGCGGGCTCTTGCTATAATAACTCTGTTGGCCTTTAAGGTACCACAAGTATTTCAAAGAATTTTAGATTGTGGCAGAGAAAGCAACCAAAAGTCTTGGAGCGCTTTAAGCCAACGCACTTCAAAATGAACCATCAGACCCCTGGACCCAATATGTACCATCTCATCATCAGATCACACAGTTTTTCTGCAGGGCTTACCTGCCTCACAGGTCAAATTACCTCTCCATATGAAGTTGGGTAGGCTTATATTGTTGGGTAGGAATGTATTCGTGTAGCCTTTTTATTTCTGCAGGTGGGCCAGTGATGAGGGAAGTCCCCGAATCCACAATGGCCTCACAGCCAGAATCACTCAATAATTTTTGTCCCTAAATTTTCACGCTGGGGAGAAAAAAGGGCACCAGTGTAGATGCTCTTCAAACAGATTGTGCATGGGAAAAAGAGCACGACATATTGGCAGTTAAAAGATAAATTCTTCAGATGAAGTTATCTTATGGAGAATTCTACCTTGGTACCTAATTGTAGGCAATTGTCTGTTCTAACTTTGAATATTGTAAAACACATTCACGCGGCAAATAACTGCTTTGTCTCTTCATGATTGAAGCAACCCTATCTTCTGATTTCCTGATTCTTAAGGGCAAGAATATAATCCACAGACATACGGAGGGAAAGAGTTAGACTTTTGTTTTACAGTCTATCAGCCATTTCTTTTAATATAGATTTTATTACTTTAATATTAACAGGAAATTCAAATTTCATATACAGGCGTGTGTCACTTATCAACCTTCTGCTTAACGAGGGACTGTATATGAAGCGATCAGGTCTCCCATAGCTTGAGGCACAGTGTCAGTTTACACAACAAAGAGGCTCTTAATGTAAAGAAGAGGCAATTGGTCTCTAGTAGCTTGTGCAGCCAACTCAGAAGACACTTCCTTTTCTACATTCCCACACCAAGGTTCCTAGTATTTAAACAAGCAACTTACTGGTTAATATGAATCTGCCAGTATCCTTTCTCGGTGACCGGAACCCAGTGGATGGAACCTTTGTAGAGGGAATGATCAATCCCCCCAAAGATCAATTCACCCCCATTTTCAACGTCATCTCTAAAAAGATGAAACATTCAAGATAAGCGATTCAATAGACAACAGCAAAACATGCAATCCTGGTGTGACACAGAACAACCGAAATGGAACCAAATTCTGCCATCTCAGAGATGTGTATTAGTCTGGAAATGTCAAGCATCCTTGTTGTGAGTAGAGCTGGCGAAAAAAAAACACACCCTCAAAATTAGCCTGGACAAGAACATCTTTGAGATTACTGGAGATTTTATACTTATTTGAACTTGTTTCAAAGTTTGCATACATTTTCATAAGGATGATTGAAATCACAGGGGAGACCCCAAGTTTTAACTACCTGTCATTATATCAAAGTAGTTTTCAGTACTTAAGGGCCATGAAATCCAAACCTGAAATGCAACTCAAACACAGTTGGGATGACTTCAGGAAACTCAACAGACAACCTCATTTCAAATTACAGGTGTGACCTCATTATCTGCGGGGGATCTGTTCCAGATTTGAGCCTCTTCCAGTTTGACAAGCAACCTGGACTTTCTGAACACTGGCCTCCATGGGCCTTAGAAGGCCTGCCAGAGACCTGAGAAAGGCAGTTTGCTCATCAAACTGTGGCATTCCCCAGTATCCACTGCATCCACAGTGAGTCAAATTTGTGGATGCCAGAGATATACATCTTATCATAACATCTTAGTCAAGACCAGCAAAAGAAAGTTCCCTGGAGGTTGGGGCTTTGAACTAAAGTTCTTCAAGATTGTAAATGTCAAACCACTGATGTAGTTGGAGAAATATCCCATAAATACAAAATAAATGCAGAAAGAGTGATTTGTCACTACCTCTCATTTCCCTGCAAGATACTGACCTACTCAAGAAGAAGGAGAACACTGGTTGCTCTACCAAACCTTGCATCATCAAGTTGTCAAATACTGGCACCACACCATCAACCGTCAAGGAGGAATAGCCCAAGCCCAGCACCCCATCGAAGTGGGCATAGGTAAAGGTTGGGCCAGGCTCAAAAACAGACTCTCCGAAGCCCTGGTTTGCAATGGTCATATTGCCGATCTGTTGATTTATTTCCCAAAATGAAAGGAGAGGAAAATGGATTTGGTGTTTTTTTCCTTGTGTATTGCTTCTTTTATGAGTGTCTTCAGATTGCTGATTATATTGTAATAATAAATTATTGATTTTAAAAAAGAAATGAAAAATGAACAATTGCATTCCAGCTGCAGAATAGTTCAAGGCAGTGGAGTAGCTCGAAGGGGTGCAAAGCACTAAGTTCTGCAGAGAGCCTCACTGCACCATGCAAGAGACCCCTCCCCCTCCCTTTCTGGTGGGAGGAGCAAAACGGAGGTATATGCCCAGAAGGCATCCTTGGAATGCTCCCAGAAGGCATATGCCTCTGCTTTGCTCCCACAACCTGGAATGGCTCCAAAGGGAGGGAGGAGGGGCCCCTTGCATGCTGTGGTGCAGTTCCCTACAAAACTTAGTGCTTTGCACCCCCTCTAGCTACGCCACTGGTTCCAAAGAAGTACCTTTTTCACCAATTTAAAATATTATTCATTTCACAAAATAGCTATACTCATGAACCTCTCCCTCATATAATAAAAAATTCTACTTTAATATCCAAGTGTAATTTCTCTTTAGAAAATACAATAAAAGCCAACCACTTCATTCAAATATTTTCAGTTTCTGTTATTCTGTACATAGAATGTTTGCAAGAACATAAGCCATCTTTTTTTTTTATCTCATTATCTCATACTCTTTGCCTTGGTTATCAAGGTAAAGCAGAAGGTCTAACTGTAACTCATACCTGTAACTGTAACCTATAAATCCAAACCCTGCTAACTGAGCAAAGAAGCACTTTTTCAAGGGGTGCTCATCTTATATTTAGCAGAGGAACAGCCCAATCCTAACTAAATCCTTGGGCAGTGATGCAACAGTACTGGCACAGTTTCTGCTATATACCATGCAGGAACTCCCAGCAGTTGCCATGGGTCAACTTGGACCTGCGCCAGCTTGATTACTGACACAAGCCCAAGTTGATCTGTTAAGGGGGATCAGGCCTGGGAAGGGGGTCAGGATACGGTGTGCACTGACGCCACCAAATCCACCTCCCTCCTGGGCCTGATCTCTTCTGCTGGAGGCTTCCCACAATGGTGTATTGGGCACTACAGTACTGAAGGTTCAGGATTGACTTGGCCAGGCTGAGGCTGGGCCACTGCCCCACCTCTGATGTCACTCCTGGATGTTGCAGTGCATCAAAGACCAGGCTTGTCACTCCTGCCTGAAAGCTGCCCTGGTGGCACAAGGACTAAGGCATCTGGACTCTGCTGCCAGTCTCCCAAGTCGGATTCCCTTACAGGTGCCAGGAAACCAAAGAAAAGCAGGCCCCTAAAAGGTAATAACAGTTTGAGTTTCACGCACTCACCTTCAGTGTTTCACTGGCATCAATGCCCATCAGCTGTCCAGTACCATAGTGTAAAGAAAATGGATTCCCTCTGTGCGCATAGGATTGTGAAAGAAATGACTTGAATTTTGGATGCTTCCCTGTGAAAACAAAGCCCACTCAAAACCCTGGTAATAAGCAGGATTCCCCCTCCTCCAGTGTAGGTATCACTTTTCAGTGCATCACAAAGACAAAAAAGGAACTATTCAATAATACCTAGTCCAATACCAAGAACATGTCACTTTTGTTGTTCCAATTAGAAGACTGTGACCTTGGGGTTTTTCCAATGGCCAACACAATGATCGACCACTTTTCTTTAAACCATTCTCTTAAACCAGACTTTTCCCTCTTCCCTCTTCCTCTATAAACCTTCCTTTCAGGTATCCTTGCCAGGTATTTTGCGGAGAGCTTCTTAAGGATGGCCACAGTGATATTTCATTTATGTAACTTGCAGCACAATCCTAGGGGTATCACCTATTTTCTTCAGTGGCTTTTACCTATACTTAAATCATTGTACCCAGTGGTGCAGCTAGAAGGGGTGCAAAGCACTAAGTTTTGCAGGGAGCCTCACCGCATCATTCAAGGTGAGTCATTGACTCACCCCCCTTTCAGAGTCATTTCGGGGGGTGGGAGCAAAACAGAGGCATATGCATTCTATATTATTTAGTTTGTGAATCTGGACTTTCTTGAACTTTCCTTTGCTGCTCCTTGAATGCAGAAATGATGCAATACACCGATGGAACCCAAAAATTGGAGGAGCCGATGTCAAAGATCACAGTGAATTTCTGGGGGGGGGGGGGTGCCAACGCTCACCACGCCATAGTACTGGGCCTAGAAGGGAAATAATCCAAGGAAAACTTTTTCCTCTAATAAATGGAATAGAGTGGGGAAAAAATACAAGAAAACCAGTAAAGCCCTCCACTCTTCCTCCAGGTAATAGAACCTAGTCCGGGTCAGTTAAATGAAAATGCTAATCTTCCAACCAGGCTGTACAGAATGCACAGAACCAGCAGATAGGAAGCTTTTGAATAAAGGCACAGTAACTCCTAAAGACTCTTAAACCTGCATCGCATTTGCTCCCCACACTGGACAGGATGGTGGTGCAATCGCATTTTATTGTTTAAAAAAAAACAATTACCAAAAATCAGGTCTGAAAAAAACACAGGAGGACAACACAGAAATCTCTGCAGTCCACAGTCGAGTCACACGTTTGATTTTGTTTCTCCAAGAAAAGTGAATGAACAAAGGAGAATGGCAACTACACTGCTGTGGATTTAGCAACCCTATTTTAAATACAAGGAGTCTTGCCCCGTGCCTTTGCCAGTCAACAGAGCAGGATCTCTGGCTTGTTGTCCTTCAGGCCAAACTACTGACCTCAAGACTCTCAAGGTCAGAAATGCTCTCCAGATTCAGATGCAGCCACCCACAAGCCCATCCTAGCCTTGAGATACAATCACTGTGTATAGCCTGCAATGGTCCCCCCTGCCCAAGCAGGCTATATAGCAAAGTAGGGGGATCACAGGGTCAACATTAGCGGCACCAGTCCATGGGGGTAGAAGTCCACAAACCTCTAACACCACCTTTCTTTACAGTTCTTAAAATTCGGAGAACAGAAAATGTCTGTTATCAACGTGTAATACACTTGCTGAGACTCATCTTCTTCGGTGGTGTAGCCAAAGGGTGGTGTGGGTGGTGTAGCCAAAGCACTAAGTTTTGCAGGTGCCTGAATGCACTGTGCAAGCAGCCCCTCGCCTTTGGAGCCCTTCCAGGCGGTGGGAGCAAAACAGAGGTGGAAAGCTCTGAAGGGGAGCAGGGGGGGCTGCATTGCACCCCCTCTAGCTACGCCACGGATCTTCTCATATGCAATTATGCTTCATTAAGCAATTCTTAGTGAGCCTGAATAATACCGAAGGGGAGTGAATGGAATCTCTGCTTTGTGGACTACACAAACTACCCAAGTGGATTCAGAAACCAGACAAAGCATGCTGGGCACCAAGAGGTACTCATGAGTGCCCCAGTGACCCCTGGCGTCAGGAGTTTATCAATCTTCCACCCCCACATCAACCTTTGGAGCAGCACAGCAAGAGTCTCACACTCTATTTATAGGACATGCTGTTTCCACCACCTGCTGCCGATCGCAAAGTGATATGGTCTGCCAAAAACATTTTCAGCATTCTGCTGGTGTCTGATTAGTATTTTCCCTGCTTTGATTAGTGATGTATCTTTTGCATATTTAATGGACTCAGCAAAGTCTAAAGCAAAAAGGCCTGAGGAGTTGGTTGGAGGCTACTCAGGTGAAAATCTGGGAGTGATTTTCACTGCTTCTTGCACCAAAGAGCCCAGGACCAAGCTAGACATGACATGAAAGATGCTGTTTGGCCTTCTGTGACTGATTTTTTTTACTCATGGGGCCAGTGGCATAGCTAAAGGGGGTGAAAATAAGTTTCACAGGGAGCCTCACCGTGGTGTGCAAGCAGCCCTTCCCCCTCCCCTTCGGAGCCATTCCAAGTGGGGGGAAACAAAATAGAGGCAAAAACTTAATAATAATAATAATAATAATAACAACAACAACAACAACAACAACAACAACAACAACAACAACAACAACAGGTATTTATATACCGCCTTTCTTGGTCTTTATTCAAGACTTTATTCAAGGCGGTTTACATAGGCAGGCTTTATTAAATCCCTATTAAATAGGGATTTTTACAATTTCAAAGAAGGTTCTTTCTTTCAAGAACGACTACATTCAAGGTGTTTCATTCCGAAACACCTTTGCACCTTTGCATTAGTGCTTTGCACCTCCCTCTAGCTACACCACTGCATGGGGCTAATCAGCAGCCTTAAGAACACTGATCCCGATCAGGACTGGGTTATGGAGAAAGGGGAGCTAAGTTTCACTCAGGATTGCTATCTGTGTGTCCGGCCTATTAGTTAATATGCAATTTTTAAACAGAGCGGCTTGAAAAAACAAACAAAAATGGCAAGGGAGGCCACATTTTTGATAGTGACACTGGACAATCTTTAAAACACATTTCGCTCAAATGAAAGGAAACCGTTTTCCATGCCTGTAGCCTTCTGTACACCAGTTTGGGAAGGCGTTGCTTTTTCCATATCTGTCATCCAAAGGCATGCCCCCAACATCCCACTCTTCTCCCCTTTGGTCACAACCCTTGCCACAAGACCTGTCTTCAGCCTAGCTGACTCCTCAAGCAAATATGAACAGATCTAAACCCAGATCAGCCATAAATTCCTAAACCAGAAATCTGAAGCAGTTGGCAACATTCAAGGATAGTCACTGTTTTTATTCCCAAGCCCCCATCCTCCTTCCCTCTGAAGTCTATTAAAATAAACATGTGCTTAACAGGTATTTACAAGGCCCCTACTATACCTTCAGAAACATAATCATGACAATCTATTCTTGCTGACTTGAGTTATACGTAGAGGTGTGCGTTTCCAGTGAATAAGATAAGTTTACAACTTAAGTCTTACTGGACACAATGGGCTTACTTCTGAGTAAAAATAACACTGTTTTCAAACACCTCTAATTACAAGTGTTGATCCCACTTTGTTCTGGAATGAAACCAGATGATCTGATGTTTTCAAGGCAATTAAGGTTTAATTTACAGCACAACAAGAAATACTTCTGGGGAAGTACTACTGGCTGATTTATAAAACATACGTAAATGCATGCCTGTCTATCCATTATACTCTATAAAGATACATGCTTTGACAAAACCTCCTTGCACTTTTTTATCCGATTGAGGTCCAAACTCACATTCAAGTAATTATAGAGCTTTTCTCTTGTAAATCGCACCAAAAAAATGTCTGGAGGGAAGCAGTGAAGATGCTTCTGCGCAAAAACATCTGGTTGATTGGTTTGCAAAAACTGGTTCAGTTCTCCTCTTCTCCGAAGCTGTCCACTGATTGATTGAAATCGAGTTAGAGGGATCCTGAGTGAACAACAGAAATATGTTGTGGGTGTGACATACAATGGGTGACCAGGTTCCAGGCTTTGTCCTTGTTTCCCACTGTGGGCAAGTATCTAATGTCAAGGAACAGGTGCAGTCACAGGGAACAAACTGAGGTCACAATCCTGTACACTAATGGCTTCCAAACTGAGTGCCATGGCTGCCCCAGGGCGCCATGATGAACTCACAGGGGCACTGTGGTATGTCCATAGTGGCCTCTTCTTCCCGGCTCTTCTGGGCACCACCATCTTGGCTGGGCTGAGATTTTATTGCTATTATTATTATTAAAAGATTTCTACCCCACCTTTCCTCATTGGGCACCTTTGCCCAAGGTGGCTCACAACTGGCACCATGACCAGGTAAGTTTGGGAACCAATGCTATACACACTTACGTGAGAATAAGTCCCACTGAATTTAATTGGAATAATTTTTGAGTAGATATATATAGGACTGCACTGTTAAACATTGATCTGTGAATTGGGATTTCCCTGCTTCAAGTCTCACCTCTACCATGAATTCACCAGTGGCTTTCCCTCTCAGCTGCTACTTACCTTCCAAGACTGTTGTAATACAGGCGAAGTACTTTGCATACTTAAAAGTCACTGCACGAATACTACTATTTAAGGGATGCAATGCACCAAGCAAGTCACCTGCAGAAGCCTCATCAAAATGAATGGGACTTGTGCACAGATCTGGATGGGGCCTTATGCAGACTCCATCTGTTTCAGCTGGGATGTTCTCTAGTTGATTTTGCCTAAGGCCTGCAACATCTTAAGAGCAAATATATCACTCCACATCATGCACGCACCAAGAGTTCCGTTGAAGAAGTTCTTGAAGACACAGACGAGATTCCTTTGCAAAAAGGCAGACACTCAACCAAAACCACAATCTATTGGATATCTGAAATGCTTCCCTCCCTTTCGAGAGCTGTGATGAATGAAATATGAATCAGCACAGCTGAAAGCACCCTCATGGCTTCGGCTCAGTCTAAACAAATACGAGACTGTTTTTCTCTAGTCCCTCTTTATACCTCATTGAATCATAATCAGCTTTTCATCAGGTCAATCAATGGCTGGAGGTCAGCAGTTGGTAGAACATTTGTGATGGGCTGTTGAAGTAACCACTGATTTGTGCAAATACTACAATCCATTCAAACTTATTACAAAAGTGAGATATTGTGGGATAGGTGATCTCCATGAATGCTTTAAGCTTTTTCTGCCCCAAAGTTGTACATATGCAACAGGGATAAAAAGACTGGGAGAGATCAGCTCTGAGTTGGACCCCTTCATTCCAGGTGGGGGGGGAAGCAAAATTCAGGCATTTGCATTTTCTTTCCCCACCCGGAATGGCTCCGAAGGGGAGGGGTCGCTTGCACACTGTGTTGAGGGTCCCTGCAAAACTTAATGCTTTGCACCCCTCCAGCTATGCCACTAACAATATAACTTGAGAAGTTACATTCCAGTTGAAAAGGCAATATTCTTTTTTATTGATATCTTATGAATTCAGTTGGTTGTGATGATAGCTAATTTTAATAGCCAAATCTTTCTTCCTTATTCATCCATCTAGGTATTTATATCCTGCCTTTCTACCTCGGAAGTGCTCCCTAAGGGCCACTAAGTTCTTCTAAGTCTTTTCTCTGGGTTTTGTTTCTACTTTATTAATTTAAAAAAAACATACACTTAGGACGTGATGTTGTGTGTGAGGGAAGCATTCTTGCAAAACGACGTACTCTGGGTCAGTTTTTCAATGCTATGATCTCACTAGCTCATTTTAAGGAGACTTTGGCTTTGCCAACCAAAGTACAGTGATCTACAGTCATAGGGACCTTTGATAAGCCGGATTAATAGTTAAACTATGAGCCAGCGTTTTTTACCCCCCCCCCCCCAAAATAGTCAATCAGTTAAAAATATTTCACTTAACAAGTTATATATTTATGAACTATCATATTTCTAGTTTATCAGAATGAAATTGGATTCTCCTGCATATTCAGAAAAAAACATAAATTTTACACATTATCTATTAACATTGTTCAGTTTTGAACTGGGAACATTCCTCTATATACTAGTGTTCCTTGAACTTTCAAATTTGGTGCAACCTTTCTGAATGTACTTTGCTTTCCAGACCAGATCCAAAGACGAGTACACAGAATTCCACAGATGCACCAAGTCTTTCAAGAGCCCGTCTTCCCTTCGTCTGATCCTTCAAAAGCTTCTCCCCAGAGTTGGAGAAGCTGCCTCTGTTTGCTTTGTTCCCCTGGAATATTGGGAAGAGGAAAGGCAGCCACATAATCCTGGAGGCCGCAGTAAGGGTACCAGCTTGAGGGAGGTCATGGTATTTTGTCTTTTCCCCTGTATAGCTGGAAAGACTGGGAGAGCTTACCTCAGAGTTGGACCTCATGAAGCCAGAAGAAGCAACTGCTTTGGGTGGTGAACTCGGGAAAGTGGCAAACTGCCAGGGGGTGCCCAAACCTCCCCAACCTGCTGTCTGCCTGGTTGATCCCCCCGGTTGCTATCCCAATCTTTTCTTGCTCGTTCTTGGACAGCAAGTGAGAAAAGAACTGGGGGGGGGCTTACCTCCTTCTCCTCCATTGCTACCAAAGACCACAGTGGTAGAGCTGGAGATAGCAGCCACTGTGATTCTATTTCCAGTCACTGTCCTTCCAAGAGTGATTGTGACGACAATCAGAAAGACAGTTGCCTTCCTCTACCGCCTCTGTTCTCCTACCTCTTCTTCTAGACTGGATAGGCAGGAGAATTCTGGGAGCAGAACCTTGTCCACTCCTATGTTTCTCCTCTCTAAGGATGAAGTGGAGGCGGCAGGGCTTCAAGCACAGCTTCAGTTTAGGCCAGATCTGTCCCTGCTAACCATTCAAGGGAGGAATACTGGAACAATTCCGTCTAGGATGGCCAAGCTGATGCTGAAGAGTCCTGCTGGGTCAGTCCAAAGATCCATCTCATTCAGCATCCTATTTCCCATAGTGACCCACCACAAGTAGGGCTGTCAGGGAATGACCTGTATAGGTCAGAAGTATTCTCCGCCATTACAAATTACCTCAGCGGCTGACTGAGCACCACTCTGGGCTGCTGTTCAAAGTGGTGCTCAGTGGCTGTAAGGGGGGGCAGGAGTCCTACTCTGTCCCTCGCAGCCACTCTCAGAGTGGCTCAGCCACCCGCTTGTACTGCTTTAAAAAAAGCGGAAGAAGCAAGCGTCATGATTGCTACCCCCAGAGGACTGCCCAGGAGCACAACCTCCCTACGTCTGTCACGTTTCCCCAAATGCAGTCACATACCTTGGTAGCATCAAGTCTAATATATTAAAAATAAAATATTGAAATGAACGGAGACCCACTTGAAATTGGCTCATGAACCCACCTAGTGAGTCCCAGTTTGAGTAACACTGGTCTAAATCATCACCATATCTTGTGGCAATAAATGCAGTAAATTAATTCTGATATATATCCTCTTGCCTGTCCTGAATCTCCTGCTAATCTGTTTAATCAGAGGATCCCACAGGGACCTTGCAGAAAAGTGTTATCCCTTGCTAACTGGGTAAGAGGCACTTTTTCAAGTGGGTGTCACAAACATCACCCCTGGGGTAGGGAAGGACCAAGGGAGACCCCAAAACCAGCCAGGCCTCAACCCTCCTCCGCCTACACCACCTTCCACAACCCCCAAGAGCAATGCTTATTTATTTTTGCTCACTCCAAGCCCCAGGTCCCATCATACATGTCCCTGGTCAATCACTGCACCCAATGTTTTATAAAAGATTTTTATTAAAGCTTAAGGGAGCTTCAATTGCTCCAAAAAGACATAACTACATGCATCACAATAGCTTTAAAAAC
The DNA here is from genome assembly GCF_035046505.1 of Tiliqua scincoides. Lineage (NCBI taxonomy): Eukaryota > Metazoa > Chordata > Lepidosauria > Squamata > Scincidae > Tiliqua > Tiliqua scincoides. The sequence continues at coordinate 79,925,465 of NC_089827.1, read as the reverse complement.
AAGAAAGATCTTACCTAAATAGAGGCTAAAACTACCATCTTACAGGTCTCAGTATTACTTCCAATATAAAAGCTGTGAGCACCCTTCCCCCTGCTCTCTGTTTTCAGGCACCCAGGTTTTATTCTTTAAGTTATTAATACCCTACACCTGGTTAACCAACACCCAGCCTAAACCATCTTAAAGGGAAAGGGACTTGCCCCATCCTGTGAAACGCGCCTCCCAAGTTGGAAGAGATTCCAGCCAAAACTGGAACTATTCCAACCCACGGAATGAGATCCACATTAAAATTAAAACCATAAAACATTTCGGTATCCCGTAAGACACAGTGCCTGCACTATGCTTATACTAGAACTGTCAATCATCATCTTATGGACCCCATCTCCATGACAATGAATTGGCCACAGAATTTAAAACTCCCTGAATATGGGAAATAGAAAATGAATAAACTTGTAAAATCAAAGACCACCTTAATCTGAAGGGGACTATGATCACTCTGGATCTGAAAATGGGTGCCTAAAAGAAAATGGCATACTGTAGTTATTGATACAGATCTTACAGGTATAGGAACATACATACATAAAAGGAACAAAAACCTTACATAAAGGAAGAAAAATCCCTCCACAACTTTTCCTTTACAAAAATATAGCCAATATTTGGGGTTACAGAAAACAGATTGTATATCACAACTCTCTTCCTTCTTCAATATTCCACCATGAGCAAGGTTGTCAGTTCCAGATGTCTTCCATTGTATTGAAATCACTGCAGCCAAAAAGCCTCTGCAAAACTCATAGTCCAACTGGAGCAAGAAAATCAACATACACACAGCTCCCATAGGGTGCACTTGCTGGAACCAAACCCAAAATGTACACAAATAGCTTTGTAGCTGAAAAGAAAGTTTGGGAACAGAAAAATTTCTGCCAGGTAAAAGATCTTTTAAAGCCACTGCTTCACCCTTTATAATTTCATGATGGTACTTACAATTTAACATCTGACACACCCATCCCCCTCCACCAATTACTGGGGAGAACACAGGTATTTTTAAACATTCCAACACTGGCTTACATAGATCAACTACAGGGGTTAGAGACTGCTTTCCCATTTGCATTGAGAACTGTAGAGTCCCTAATTCTCCCTTATTTAGCCTGTTCAACGTTTTTGCTGGTAAAGCAATGTCCTGAACTTTATGATCTTGAAAAACTTTACTCCCACTCTCTGGACATGAAGGTACACCCTCCCATCCTGCAACTGCCTCTTGGGCTAGTTCAGCAGATCTCAGTCCTTCTGGCAATAATACAGGTTCAGTCATTTCATAACTGTAAGGGAACAGTTCTTTTGAAAAGGCTTTTACTTCAGTTTGCCACAAAACAGACTCCAATGGACCATCCACACCTGGAAAAAGTTCTTCTGAGGAGTCCTTTGCTTCAGATTGTGTTAAGGAAAGTCCAGACAAATCATCAGTATCCTGGAATAGATCTTCCACAACTTGCTTTACAAAAGACAAACAAGCAGTTGGGATACATGTCTCTATCTCCTTTAACTCACTGAGCCCTTGAGAGGTACCTTTGTGCCTAGCAGAAGTAGAAGAAAATGCTAATAGCTCAACAGCTGCAGCCACTTCCACAGACTCCTTCTCTCCTGCACCCAGCACAATCTGTTTAACCTCTTCTTTCCTGGAAGCCTCCTTCCCACTTTCACTTATGTTCTCTTGGGCCACAACTTGGATCTTAGAAGCAACCATTCTATTTCTGTAAAAGTTCTTATAGTCAAATTCCAGTTGCATCTCAGGCAGACTTGCCATCTTTTCTGTAAAAACTGCACTCAGTTGCCAACATTTGGTATAGTCTAAACCAGACTTACACATTCTCTCCTTTGCCAACTCCATGGCATGCAGCTTCTTCACTGGTTCCGATTCCCCCTGCTCCACTGGTTGCCTCCAGTTTGCAGAATCAGACACATCCATTCCAGATGCCACTTTTGGTAACTCCAATATATCATTAATTGGTTCCATCTCTCTTTCTTGCCATTGCAACTGTGGGAAAGTAGCTTTGGCAAATTTCCGCCACTGGACTAGCATTTGAATTTGATTTTTCAACATCTGCCGCAGAATTTGTACTCTGGCCTCTGACCCTTGCAAACTAGTAGTAGGCATCAAACTGTCCACTGCCGACATCATTACACCACCTTCTTGCTTCTGGGACAGACAAAACTCCAAGCACTCCGTTTTGGGTGTAGGAAAATTCCACAACAACTCCCAATCACTGACAGGAAGCTACACCGCTTCTGGGACTACTTCAGCAGCTCCCTTATCTGTCCTAATCTCTTGTTGCATTCCTCACTCCACAAAACAAAAAACAGCTACTGTAAAATGCATGTTAACCAGTGCAAATTGACCAAGGACCATGTATCATTGGTTAGCACCACCCAGTTCTATTCCAAGTGACCAACAACACTATTCCTTCTGTACAGGTGTGCATCACCAAACACTGGTGACTCACCACACCCACCTAACAACTCACCACTGGAGGTACCCACCACTAATTACCATGCCAGACACTTAGCAGAGTCCACTACTATTTACCGTGTCAGGCACTTAAGAACCCTGGCTGCCACCATGTAACAAACATCACCCCTGGGGTAGGGAAGGACCAAGGGAGACCCCAAACCAGCCAGGGCTCAACCCTCCTCCACCTACACCACCTTCCACAACCCCCAAGAGCAATGCTTATTTATTTTTGCTCACTCCAAGCCCCAGGTCCCATCATACATGTCCCTGGTCAATCACTGCACCCAATGTTTTATAAAAGATTTTTATTAAAGCTTAAGGGAGCTTCAATTGCTCCAAAAAGACATAACTACATGCATCACAATAGCTTTAAAAACAAGAAAGATCTTACCTAAATAGAGGCTAAAACTACCATCTTACAGGTCTCAGTATTACTTCCAATATAAAAGCTGTGAGCACCCTTCCCCCTGCTCTCTGTTTTCAGGCACCCAGGTTTTATTCTTTAAGTTACCCTACACCTGGTTAACCAACACCCAGCCTAAACCATCTTAAAGGGAAAGAGACTTGCCCCACCCCGTGACAGTGGGTGCCCCTCTTTTATTTAGCAGGGGGAGAGTAATTGGCCCACCTCACCCCAGCAGTGTCTTTTTTGTGGTTGTCTGCTGGCGTTCTTTTTGCATCTTTTTAGATTGTGAGCCCTTTTGGGACAGGGAGCCATTTAGTTATTTGATTTTTCTCTGTAAACCGCTTTGTAAACTTTTGTTGAAAAGCGGTATCTAAATACTGGTAATAATAATAATAATAATAATAATAATAATAATAATAATATTAATAATAATAATAATAATAATAATAATAATAATAATAAAAACTTCTCCTCATTCATCTACTTTCTCCTCAAATGCCAAAAATCTCTCCCATACCCCAAGGCAACCCAAGGCAATACGAAACATGGAGAACATCACACTCTCGATAAAGTTCCGTGCATATTTGACTTGACCCACTTGACCTCACCCCAGTCCATCTCCACCACCTGTGTTGATCTCTGTGCCACATCTCTCTTATCCTCTAATAATCCCTCTGGGAAAAGAGAACAATGTCACATCCTTACATGTTCTTTACAGAGCTGGTCACAAAAACATTTATTGCAATATATTCTATTTGTAGTAGTTGAGAGCATGTACATCAACAAGTGGGTAGACAAGTCCTTGACAGCCTAGCTCATGCATGCCACTATCAGGTGGCTGTAATACGTACAAATGACTGTCCCTTAAAAGTTGCGTGTCCTAAATGGATAGAGGATTCTGGCCGATACTTTTGATCAACCACAGTACAATTTTATAACTTCACAATAATGGCTTTGCTTCCTTTCCGTGCGAGAGCGGTTCCAAAATCATGTCCGCACTACTCATCAACAGACACTCATTCACTTATCAGAAACATTTCAGGGCTCTTAATGATTGTTGCTATGTACAGCATGTACATATTACAGTGGGAAGGAGGAAAAGCCAGCAGACCACCACAGACTGCAAAAAGCAGGCAGTCCCCCCCAGTCCACAAGGCTTATCCTTTTGTAGCAAAGTAACTTCACCAATTGTTCAGGATGGGCAACACTCTCAGAACCATCATTGCCTTTATCCCTGCTGACAGCTGCCAGAAATACCTCCTAGGAGACCTTGAAGAGATGCCAATTGATAAAATGTTGGATCTGAGCGGCAGGCAGCTGAGGCGATTTCCTTTGTGCATCTGCTCTTTCAGGGAGCTGGTCAAGCTGTACTTGAGTGACAACAACCTGAACCATCTACCCTCTGAACTAGAGCAGCTGCAGAACCTTCAGATCCTGGCACTGGATTTCAACAACTTCCAAACTCTGCCGCCTGTGGTGTGCAAGCTGAGGCAACTGTGCATCCTTTACCTGGGCAACAACAAACTGGAGGACCTCCCGATGGAGCTCTGCCACCTGCAGAATCTCAAGACCTTATGGATAGAATCCAACTGGCTGTATCATCTGCCCAAAGTTGTGTGCGAGCTGAGGCAGCTCAAGACACTGCGTGTTGGATCCAACGCACTCTGCTCCCTGCCTGGACAGCTCCAGCATCTGCGGGAGCTTCGGACCATCTGGCTCTCAAGCAACTTCCTGACCGATTTCCCATCGGTGCTGCTGCACATGCCCTTTCTGGAGGTCATTGACATGGACCACAACAACATCCATTACTTCCCCAGCCTCATGCACCTTAGCAGCTTGGTGATCTACGACCGTAACCCCTGTCAAAACGCACCCAAGGTGGCTAAGGGAGTGCATAGGGTCGGGCGGTGGTCTGAAGAGAGCCCTGAGCCAAGGAAGCGATCCGGGATGGGCAGGGACAAAGGAGTTGAGGACATCACTTCCCTTCTCCCCCCTCCTCCTCTTTCCTGCAGACAGTCTAGTTAAGGAGCAACAAACCCTTCCTCAGTTGACACAAGACCACAGTGCTGGCAGCCTGCCACAGATCCCCTTTCAGTCAGGTTGTATCCCAGCAGTGAAAAACTTTGCCTCTGGAGTGGTTTAAAGGGGCTAATGTTGGTTGTTACTGACTATAATCTTGCATACAGTTCTCCATGTATGATTTCACTTGATTTCTACATTATATGTGTATGCATAACTCTGAGGAATTGCAGCAAGGGCATGCGGTGGGTGGGGAGGCAGATGAGGCAGAGCCTCCCCACCGGAGTCCTTTGAAAACCACCACTGTGTGTGAGGTGTGCAAGCACACACAATCCATGCGTACAGTGCATGTGCAACCCTTGCACACCTCACATGCAGCAGCACTTTTCGAAGGACTCCAGTGGGTAGGCTCTGCCTCACCTCCCACCCCACTCACCACACATCCCTGAATTGCAACAAGCAATGCTTGGGTAAGATAAACTTCAAACTGTAGCAAGAATCAGTAGCTGCAATGCTTTCAATACCTGCAAAAGCCTCTCTTCTAAAGAAACTACCTGGAGGAGCAAAAGCACATCTGAAACAAATTGGGGGAGTGCAACTAAATGCAACAGCTGGGCAAACCTGATGCTTTGTTTTCTGCAAAATGAGAACTACAACTGTGACAGCCCTCAAGCAGTCTAGAGGTGTTGATGTAAGTAACGCATTACCTTGAATCTGTTCTGGTTAATACAAAGCTTTGTGCTTGAGTGGCCACAGAATCAAGCCCTATAATTACCAGGGGATACTGAAGACAACATACAGTTCAGCAGCACACCAGTTAACACAGTCCCTTTCCCCAGGGGAAAGGGCTGGGGCAGCTAGCATAAGATCTCTACCATAATTTGCAACACACTCACCAAATTAACATTGCCAAGATTCTTTGGTGAAATCATAACTAAAGTGGTGCAAAGGCAATATTCGTAGGTATGTTGATAACATAGGCTTGTTGTCTTTTAATTCTTCAGCATTAGCCAATCATAAACGTGGCTACAGATGGTAAGATTCATGCACCTTCACAGTAATGTTTCTCATTTTTTTTAATAGGAAGGAATTAAAGCCCCAGGTTACAACTGCAAATATAGCTAGGCTTACGTCAGTGTTCCAAGATATGATCAAAACAAAATGAGGAAAATGTTATTCTAGTTTCTTACGTAGAATTAATGGAATTGTAAATTCTGTGCACCAGAATTAATGGAATTGTAGTTTTCAAGAAGGCACTATATTTGGTATAACCATGTTATGAATCCTCCGGAACCTGGCCAGCAAGTTTTCTCCTTCACCCTTGATCTTCCTGCCTAATTCTTCTCTGCAGTCTTGTCCAAATTTCAGAGGAGTTGCAAAACTTTTCCAGCTGCTGTGATTTTAAATTTTTGTTAATTCGGCAGGTTTTTTTTGTATTATGAGCTACTGACTTCTTGAAAAAGTGGTATAAAATCTTTTTCGTGACAATCTGAGGCATAAAATCAGACGACAGGGAATCAGACAGGGAATTCTACCCCCCCCACAAATGCATTTTAGATTTAAAAAGCTGATTCTTAAGTGTTGCATGATTCAGCTGTCCAAACTCAACTGCTTGTATTTAATATCAAACCATAGCAAGGGGAAGTTGCTTAAACCTTGATTGTGGAAATCATACATCTCCAAACTGGAGACCGCTGTGTGAAGGGAAAGGTGTCCCTGGTGCGACCAGCACGTACTGTTCTGCCAGGGAGCCTTTCTTCTCTGCCCTCGGATCTCCCTCAAACTGCGCTCCAGCCTGCCACGTCTGCCTGGAAATCCAGGTGCAGTGGCTGCTGGGGTGAGGGAACTGGAAGTGGTGGGCCAGAGTACAGTTTGGGGGAGACTGGCAGCAGGGAAGGATGGCTCCCCCATGGAATGGTAAATGGCATTCACATGGGGGAGAGAAAAGGCAGCGTGCTGAATCCAACCTGCAAACTGGAGATCCCTGATCTAAACTATAAATTACAATAAGCAAAAAGTTTATCATTTAACTTTCTAGCTAACATACTTTCTCAAAATCTAGAAAAAAATGGCACTTTTCATTGCACAAAACAAGACTTGAGGTACCACAAATACTAGCAAATATATTGCATTTCGATTTTTGTAGCGTGTAATCAGCTTTGTCACATACATGAGATATAAGCCTAAATTAAATCTTGGAAGAGAAACTGTTCACAATGAGGCTAAAGAAAAAACAGCACACAAGAGATAGCCCTTGATAAAACTGAAGTTAGAGGTGCTCCTGGCCTGAATTTTACTACAAGTTCCAAATATGTACCCATATCTGCTCAGACAATCTATTGTGTGTGTATCCATTCCATCACTTGCAAATAGTGACATTTTCCTCAACAGGACAAGCAGAACAATCTCTGTGTAAGGGAATACCTGTGTATAAATGGCCATGAAAAATGGCAGCATTCAAAAGTTTGTGTGAACATTTCCAGGATATTGTTATCTGAGGCCTTAACACAAAAAGGATGCAACAGTTTTTAGCTATTTGCACTCAAGTCCACTTAAATGACTAGATTATCATTGGTAAGGTTTCAATAGATACTCTTCAGACTTCAGTTACACTCCACACACACACTGCCTTTTCTATAAAACACTAACTCCATGGTACTATACTAAAGAAAATAAAAGGTCAATATAGGCACCTGTAACTTTTATTGCAGAATACTACAAAGGGAATGGTGGGGAAAATGTAGATGTTGTACATTTAAGGACGAATTGGTCTTTTAACACAATATAAGTTAAACCAACAAAAAAATTATCACATGTCAGTGCTGGATATGCCACTCTTTATTCTGTAATCCATTAAAAGCAAAACACTGACTACTTTGCAAACTTCTGGTCCAGAGGTTGTTGCTGACCGTTGAATATCTTAACATGGGTAACGGTCTGGTACTCGTTTTCTAAAAGAAGAGGCAAAGTCAGAATTTAGTATAAACAGATTTCAAAAATTCTCAAAATGACATTGAGCCTATAGTTCAAGTTATGCTCGAGTAATACAGAAGTACTTTTACATATTAGCTAGTAAAGCTAAAAGCCGTCAAACATTCAGGTGATCACCACTTAGAAGACAGACATAGTCTGTCTTTAAAAAGCAATTCTTCTGTTATTTTAAGCTCAATGCATTTTCACAAGAACTGAAAACGTTTTACATTGTTTTACCTTGGAGCTGCTTTAATAATGTCATCGACGCGGAGAATCACTTCTGCTGCTTCAGCAGCACTCAGCAAAACTTGCCGTTTCACTTGAAAGCTTTCAACTACTCCCAGACTTGCCATGTCTCCAACTGCACCCTGCTTCATATCTTCAAGAGAATTTAAAACTATTAGCTTCCTGCTGTGCAAGCCATATCAGCAAGCAAGCAATTTCCAGAATAATTTGCTTTCGCCATCTGGACCCTTTAAAATGAGCTCTCTTATTATTCAAGCTCTACCTAGTGTATGTATTCTGGTAAATATGGGGCTCTATATCTGTGAATCCTGTTTCCGCGGTTTCACTTATCTGTAGATCAGAGATCCACACGCCCCCCTGTGCACCCTTCAGAGATGAGGGGAGCTCTGCAGGGGCATGCCTGTACGTAGGAAGAATAAGAACTGCTGCATAGTTTACATACTATTTTAAATTTGCTTTAACAAACTGTATAACTTGCTCAAAGCTTCAATGAAATTCAAACTTACCAATGCAAAATTAATTTCATATAATTTTCATTGTTACCCCTGAACAGCACCCCATGGATCACTAGCAGTTTTAAAAAACACAGCAAGTCACAATCCTAGGCATGACTACTCAAAAGTAAACCCCACTGAGTCAACGGAACTTACTCCCAGGTTAAGTGCGCATAGGATCGCAGCCTAAATCTCTCCACAAAAATTCTACATAAAGACACTCACCAAGTCCGTAGGTAGTTTTCCCTTCAACATGAGCAGCTCGAAGCTGGGCAACCAGATCTGCGCTGTCATAACCAGCATTATCAGCTATGATGGTTGGGAGCTAGTAAAATGAGGTTGTTATACATTAGTTCTGAACAAAGCTTCCAAACTACTTGGTCAGTCCCATTCTCCCCTCTCTCCCCCCCCCAACAACACACACACATATTGCAGCTTAGCAGCTACTGGAGATATCACTGACCTACTCTATTTAAAGGTTAAGAAAGTTTAAAGGAGGACAGTAATAGAAATTTTAAAAGTAATAGTAATTTTAATTGGTGGAGACAAGACAAAGTCTGGTTATTTTTGAAGCTATTTTGGTTCCGGCATGTGAACTGTTGGAAGTAATGAAAAAAAGTAAGAACAATATTTTCTTCTAAGATGACTGGCAGATATTGATTCAATGAGTCACTTCTCTAGATACATATACTGCAGTTCTGGTAATATGAAAAATCTAATCAAGTAAAGGACTAACATTAAGCTTACCACTCTTAAGGCTTTAGCAAAAGACTCCATTGCAACTGATTCTTTGCCTGGTGTTCTGTTTGCAAGCTCTGTAACAGCATTAGCCATCAGCATCTCTGAACATCCTGTAAGTTAGAGGAGTCCAGATATTTTACATCAATCTCAGCAAGTATTAAAGATAATCCCTGCATCAGTGAAAAGTGTGAAAATAAAAAGCTTGACTATTCACCTCCACCGTAGACAGTTCTCGTATCTTTTACAGTCTGAGCAAGAACACAGAGAGCATCATGCAAAGACCTTTCTGCCTCGTCTATGATCTGCTGTGTTGCACCACGCAGAACTATGGTGCATGCTTCACCTAGAAAGTTACAAAATCGCAAAGAAAAACATTCAAAATATTTGAAATTAAAACAAATGCAGTTCAGAAATTTCAGTCTTCCACTAACTGAGCTACCAAGACCTGTCAAATATTACTTTTACACATGGGTTGGTGTTCTTCCCAACTGGCTCACATACTGCATTGGTAGTATCTGAAATTCTACACCACGTGGGTCTACAGCATCTACAGCATCTCAGGATCCCACCCTTCCATCAGAGCTACTGATGCTTGTATGGAGAAATACCCATGATGGGAGAGGTTGAAATTAATGAAATGCAGCTAATGAGGTTCAGCAACAGCCAGGTCACAAAAGCACCTTCTGAACAAAGCTTAAACAAAAACGGGGAGATTTGTACTTACCGTGAATCCCCCTTCTCAGTGGTCTCCATGGAGATCCCACTGGAGAACATATGGATATCCTTAATTTTTAACCTAACATTAGCACTTGATATTTACAAGGTTAGGCAGTCATCAAGAATTCAACATAATCCTCTGGACTGGACAATATCTGTTTGGTTGCCTATCAGATGTACACTGTAAATGGCAATACCGTACCATCATTTATAGTACAGGTTGGGAACCCCTTATCCAGAATTCCAAAATATTCCAAATATTCCAAAATACAGAACATTTTTGAGCACCACCTTTTTTTTTTAACTTTTTTGCATAAAAAAAAAAAATCACGAACTGTTTCATGCAAACAATGTTTCATGTGCAAAATTATTGTATAAAATTACCGTAAGGCCATGTGTATAAGGGGTATATGAAACAAACGAATTCTGTGTTTATACTTGGGCCCCAACCCCAAGTATTGGGGTATTATGTATTACCCCACATTATGTATATAATTAATGTAATTATGTATTACATAATGTATAGGTACATTATTATGTACATAATACATAATATTATGTATATTATGTATATGTATTATGTATATATATTGTTATGTATATGTATATATAAGTATTACATTATGTACATGTAAGTATTATGTATTATTACGCATATGTATATTATATGTATATTATTATGTATATGTAAGTATTCCAAAATGCATTCCAATATCCAAAAAACTTCTGGTCCCAAACACTTTGATAAGGATGCCCAACCTATACTTCCAAATTAAGCCTCAAAAGATGACAGGTATGAATCCATTTCCAACAGTATACCAAAGTGACAAACTAGAGCTACAACTAGAGCTACATAGATATTTTACTTCAATATGATGTACTAATTACTGAATGCTGTCATTATTGCCGATGGTAATAAAACCCAACACTGTGTTGTATCCTAGGTTAGGGACTCTCCCACTGAAATTAACAGAATTTACATCCTAAGCATGTCTACTCAGAAGCAAGCCCCACTGAGTAAAATCACTCCTGTGAAACGCTACACATCTGTCAAGAGTTCTAAATGATAACAAAACCTACCCATGGCCACTCCAGAGAAATGAATAAGTTTATCTTCACCAATCATGACTTCTTCGATAAGCTTACAGCTTCCTAGCTTGACTAGCTCCGGGTGATCAAACGTTGAAGCAATTTCACCACCTGAGAATACAAGCTCATGTTAATCTTGCTAATTAGTATGAGACAGTTTTTGAAATTAGCTTTTTTATAGCACTTGGAAGTTGAACTTCCTAAAACTGCAACATGCTCTACTACCAGCACGAACAAATGTCTTTTCATACATTAGTTTCTCTCGATTAGAAAGAGAAATTTACACAATGAAACATGACAGTTACGGCTGGCACAGTGTTTTGAGTGTGTGAAGCACTTCACACACATTATCTAGATGTTGTACTTACAACAACCCTGCAAAATAAATATTATCCCCATATTGCAGATGGGGCTGAGGAGAAATGGCTTGCTAAGGTGAGTTCATGGCTGAGGCGAGACTCAAACAAAAGCCCTGACTTGCAGTCTCTTAGGCTGCTGTTGCTGTGCTATCCTTCATTTTCCAGTGTAAACTGAAGATAGCACTCTCTGCTTTCAAGAAAAAAATATTGTAGCCAACATGCACTGAAAATATTTGGAACTGTCCCAATAATGACTAAGTAGTCCATTATCAGCCAAATTCAAGGTACACAGAGGTTTGGGGATTATTGTATTGGGATTATGGAAACAGATGGTGCCACTCAGTGTGGACTCTGCTGTTCTCATTGTGCCCTTGGCTTAGAACAGGTGTGTGTTGGTGTTTTTTTTCTTCCTTTCCTCGCAGGTATGTTGCTTTGATGATGGTTACACTGTAAGGCTGACCAAAAGCCCAAGCGCCCAATCCAATCCAACTTTCCAGCACTGATGCAGCCACGATGCAGCCCCGAGGTAAAGGAACAAATGTTCTCTTACCTTGAGAAAGCCTCCCTGACTGCCATCCCTGCCCTTCCCACAGGATGCAGGATGTAGTCATGTACTACTTCAGTTTACTGCTAAAACCCTGAATACAGTTTAGGGACTCCATGGTGTTCCTGCTGATACACCTCTGGGAGTTGGACATTGTCAGCTACTACAATAAAGTCATTTGTTCGCTTTTGAAACTACTCCCTCAACTTAGCCTGAAAGTCACTGAAAATACAATCTGAGCTCTAACCCCACTTTCAGCCATGCACGAGAATAGAATAATTTTACACTGTACACTGTACCTGTAACAAGAGCCAGACGTTCCACTCCAGCAAAATCAGCATGTTCAATGGCCATAACACCAGCAGCAGCAAACATCTGTTCTGGGTAGTTATAGATCAATTGCCTGCAATTTAGAAAATACACTTATTCTGCCTTTATAGTACTTCAATGCACACACAAAGAGGGTACTTAATATTCAGAGTGCTGTGGGACTGACAAATAGAGCGATCCCCTACAAGAATATCAAATCACTGGGGTGTAACAAAAAATCAGCACAAAGACATTTCATCACATGCCAGCTAAAATAACAGGCTCCCTCTCTAAAATTATGCGTGACTCACAGCCTGATCTCCTGCCCAGGCAATGTACATGTGCACGTTGCAGCGGCCGGGAGAAGCCGGCCAAGTAGATCCAAGTAGACCCATAGGGGCTGTAGGGGAAGTACACTGGATAAGGGTTTTTCAGGACCCTAACCACAGTAGATAATAACTGACTGCATTTTACAGTAACACATACCTGTTGATAAAGCAATTTATTCCATGCTTCAGAATACGCTCAACCTTTTCCTTCATTTTCTCTTTTTCTGCTTGTTCAATTTCTGCTACCTTTGCAGTAGAATCTACTCTTACACGGGAGCCAAATATCTAAATTGATAAAGACAGCAACTGTCATTCATAAATTTAAACTGTTTTGATTGCTTTAAAAAGATTTGCCCCACAAAATAACCTACCTTAATTTTATCAGTATCCATGCCAGTATTTGCAATAAGTATCTTTGCATTTTCAATTCTTTTTGGCTGGTTGACTCCAATTTTTTTATCCAACAGAAAACCTAAAGTGGAAGAGAAGAACCAAGCTTGTGTACAGCATTAGAAGGAGCATTAGAAGGTGCAGACTTAATAGCAAAGTACAAAATTTATTTTGCAACAACATAAACTATTATTTGGGTGACAGAAACAAAATGGGAAGAAAAACTGTTTTCTATCCCACTGCCTAGAATAAAAGTAGTTTTAAAACTCAAATACTTATGACAACTATATCTAGAGGTGGTTGTTTCCGGATTAGAAAGATAGGATTACAACCCAAGTCTCATTGAATACAGGCTTACTTCTGAGTAAAATAAATAACACCATTTTCAAACACCTCTATTTATATACCATCTTTTCAATTGTATTGGAACTCAAGGGGGCATACATGGGTTCCCAAGTGGTCATCTATTCAGGCTCTGATCAGACCTAGATCTGCTTCACATAATGACCTGCATAATGGGATTTGACTTGAGAACATTAACCTACAAATAGGCTAAGTCAAAGTAATGTATTCAAAGAACAAGTTCTGAGCAATTATTTGGACTTTAAAGCTCCTTAAATAATGACAATTTGAGGCTAGCTCAGAATTAAGGGCAAGTTGAAGTTAGTTCAGATGCTCAATTCACAACAGCCTTCAAGTACAATAATCAAAGTATCTTTTAATCAAAATGAGCTATGGAATCTGCTGACCAATGATGCAAACCAGAACCACTCAGGAAGAGCTGCAATGATGACCATCACTCCAGGGACCACACTTTGGGTGCAAAGTATTATTGGGGGTGGTGGGGGGGAGAGACTTGCCTTTAAAAATTGCTAAAGCTAAAAGAGCCCTCACTGTTTCCTTCCAGTAACTAACATGCTTGTGTAGTGACAACCTTGCTATTTTACCACCACACTAAGCAATGAAAGATTTCCTGCAAAACAAATCGTGGCTCTCACACACAGTTCAATGAAATGGCTGTCAATAAGGGAAATGGTACCTTCATCCAAATAAGAGTCTATCAGACTACCACCGAGTTTCTTGATAACATGAATAGCTTCCAGGTTACCAGATCCCTTCAGCCTCAGGACAGCATCCACTGCAAGTTTAGCAAAGTATTCTCTATGATGAGTAAGTAGTTTTGAAGAGAGAGTTGTTTCGGCAATTTTCATTAAGTCAGCACGAAACTGGGTTTCATCTTCCCTGAAAAGCAGAAACAGTGAACATAAAATGCAGTTACTATTCATTCAAAAAGTGAGGCCCTGATTCACTGAGCCACACAGCAAGTTCTGTATATAATAGCAGGCTTTCTAAGTCTCCACTCTTTAGAACAGCAGCCACCAGTAGCAAGAACTTACCCACGATTGTATTAGCCTGTAGCACAGTACAATATGTTAGAAACATGTGAAAAAGCCCAAAATACATATATGAGCCCTCAGGCATGTTTAATGGTGCTTGTTACACTGGGCTGTATTCTGAGTAGCAAGGGCTCAATAGCATCCATGCTGCCCATCATGCCTGGCCCCTCCTTAGCAGGGCAATTCTCCAGTCCCCCTCCCCCTTAAAAATACAGCTCCTGAGAATTGGATTGCAGTGCTGGGACGCAGACTGCAGAACAAGGGGGATATTCCTGATAACTGTGCAGAGGTTGCACATTTGTATTATATGGCTTTTAAAGATATTGTGTATTTTTCCACAAAAAGACCACAGAGCAGGTTACACAGCAAAAGCACTGAGAAAATGGTTGCCTATCTAAAAAGCTACAAGAGAGACACCAGCAAAAAGGTACTAGCAGAGACACTATGCTGGGATGAAAAGAGATTCCTCTCTCTCTACTAGAAAACACTTTAAAAGTCTCTCATTCCCAAGTGGCATTAACTCCTAGTATCATGCACTTAGTATTAACAGGGAAACAAACATTACTACCAAGGCAAGAACTAACCCATGATCCACAGCAGATTTCACCAGGGCTTCTCTTGCTGCTTTTGTGGCTTCTCTCCAACCTGCAATGATGATTTGAGGATGGATCTTCCTTGCAATTAATAACTCTGCCTCCTATTTAAAAACACACACACAAATGCAGTTTATCTTAACGAGCACCTGAAATTAAATACCTATAGCTTGTTCTTCAGTGAGCACATGCTACTTCAGGATGTATTTCATTTTTTGTCAGACACATTCTAATTGCTTCAATGGCTAAAACAGTAGCCTATGGATTCAGAGTTGTCCCTGAAAATGATGTGGAAGTTTTGACTATCTACAAAACTTGTTTCTGGTACATCTATGTTCATTTACAATATAAATTAAAAAATGAATTTACAATTTACATTTCAATGGAACTTATTAACTTATCATACATTTTTATGGAGCTGTTTTATTTCAAATTACACAGTGCCAAACTAAAAACCTAGACACAATTAGGCTAGTTTAGATTAAAATATCAGATCAGAGGATTAAAACATATCAACATGCTGAGATATTTTTACGTTAGTAAGATAAACAATGCATAGATCCTACAATGTTTTAGGATCTATACATTTGTTTTAATTATTTTTGTTTTTTTATTTTTAATGTTTATTTGTATTTTACTCTGTTTATATTTTAAATTTGATTGTTAGTCGTCTTGGGTGCCTCCCTGGGGCATTTGGTGGGCCGCTGTGAGATACAGGAAACTGGACTAGATGGG
The DNA here is from genome assembly GCF_035046505.1 of Tiliqua scincoides. Classification (NCBI taxonomy): domain Eukaryota; kingdom Metazoa; phylum Chordata; class Lepidosauria; order Squamata; family Scincidae; genus Tiliqua; species Tiliqua scincoides. Next base: position 79,909,621 of record NC_089827.1, on the reverse strand, counting down.
CCTATGGCCTGATCCAGTGGGGCTGTTTTTATGTTCTTAAAGGCGGAATACAAATCTAATAAATAAACAAATAAAACAAATGTAAATATCAACGTTTTATTACCCTTAGCAATTCAGCTGCAAGAACAGTTACTGAAGTAGTTCCATCTCCAACTTCATCATCTTGAACCTTTGACATATCTGTAAGAACATTAACATTATCAGTTTTATTACTGAAATATCAAATATTACTCCAGTAAAGTGGAGACCTGGTACAGGTGCTACAAATAAAAAGCTTTAGCCACATTGTGTACATGCTCATGGGACTAAGAGGTTGCACGTGTTCTGCTTCTACTCAAATAGGTCCTTACTCCACTACCTCTGTCGACTAGCAAGAGCAGAATTAAGAAAAGCATCGGTTGCACATCCAGCTTTTCTTGACATAATTTTGACTGCTCCTGTGCAGAGAGGCAGCAGGATATAATGGATACAGGGTCAATCTTGGATCAGGGAGATGTACTGCATTTTTCAAAGAAAACAGAAAAGCAACAGCCTTATACATCAAAATCATTAGAATACATTTAGTCAGACGTACCAACCAAAACCTTGGCTGCAGGGTTGTCGACTCCAATAGCTTTTAAGATGGTTGCCCCATCATTGGTTATTGTCACTGTGCCCTCTCTTCCGCTACTCAGAAGAATCTTGTCCTGTCAGATCCAAATTTCACAATATTAGCTATTTTACTCCCAGTGATAACAGAGACAAGCACAATGTAGTTCTGGACGTACAAATATCTTACCATTCCTTTAGGCCCCAAGGTGCTTTTAACCAAGTCTCCAATGGCAATAGCCCCAACAAAAGATGACTAGAATTAAAAAAGAAAAAGAAAATTCACACACAGAACAGGGGCTCAAGCTTTCATATTTCTCACATGAAGCATAAAATTCCTGTCAATTCAAATTACACTTACCAGTCGGGCTGTCTCTGCTTTCTCTTCATCGGCACCAGCCTTGAAAATGTTCACGGGAGCTAAGGACAAGGACGCCTGAAATAACAGCAGTCGTGGTAATTTTTCACACATAGCAAATACATTGTTTCTGAAAACAGAGTCTAGCAGTACCATAAAGACTAACTAATCTGTTTCAGCAGAAATTCTCACGGGTTGCTGTTCAGGGCAACAAACTCATGAAGTGAATCTCAGTTAATATTTCAAGTACTTCAAAGTAGCAGATTTGTGCTTTTTCTATCCTCTCAGTTTCACAGACGGACTTCTAAACAGGCAACACTTATTAGGGTTCGGGCCAGACAATTAAACCCTATTCTAACTTCAAAGTTCTACCAACCATTTGCTAGTCAAGTTGTTTTTGAACCACTTATGTCTTTATAAGAGCTGTGTCACTGTGTTTTAACCCCCTGCCCCCAAGCTCATGAGTGAGACTACAGAGAATACTATTATATAATGGAGGCAAAGCATCTCCCCATCAGCAGGATTTTCAACTGTGTTTTCAGCTTGGTGCCTCCCAAACCTATGCTAGACAAGGAAGGAAAGAAAGGATAACACAAGGGTTACGCAATGGATAGGATAACACAATGGAACTGGAAAAGGGGCAGAAGAGAGGGACCAAAATGATGACTGGGCTGGGGCACCTCCCTTGCAAGGAAAGGTTACAGCATTTGGGGCTCTTAGGGGAGACATGATTGAGACATGCACAATCATGCAGGGGGTGGACAGAGGGATGCTCTCTTCCCTCTCACACAGCACCAGAACCAGGAGGAAGCCACTAACACTGAGTGTTGGGAGAAACAAGTTCTTCTGAGTAGACCTGCATAGGAGCTCTGAGGCTGCAGTGCTATCCACACTTTCCTGGGAGTAAGCTGCATTGATTCTAATGGGCTTACTTCTGAGGAGGCCTGCACAGGAAGGGGGTCTGAGGCTCCAAAAGAAAAGCCCTGCTGGATCAGGCCAGGGGCCCACCTAGACCAGCTTCCTGCGTGGCCCACCAGATGTCCCAGGGGGCACACAAGACAGCAAGAGACCTGCATCTGGCATTCTAAGGTAGCCCGCTTCTGAAATCTAGGCCAGATGCCATCGCCACATCCTGTGGCAAGGAGTTCCACAGACCAGCACCTCTGGCCACTCTATCCAGCCATCCTCTCTGCACTTACCTGGGAGTAAGCCCTGCTGACTGTAATGGGGCTTACTTCTGAGTAGACATGCTTAAGTGGGGCTCTGAGGCTGCCGCCCTGTCCCCACTTTCCTGGGAGGAAGCCCCACTGACTAGAATGGGACCTCTTCTGAGTAGACCCGCATAGGATGGGCTCTGAGGCTGCAGTCCTCCCCACACTTTCCTGGGAGGAAGCCCCATTGACTAACATGGGGCTTACTTCTGAGTAGACATGCATGGGAAGGGGAATGGGACACGCGCGCGCGCGCGCGCCCGCCCCGCCCCGCCCGAGGACACTGGGGGGCGCCGCAAGGCCCATAACGGCCGCCTGAGAGACTGCTGGAACCTTCCAGGCCGCGCCCTCCCGGCCGCCAGGCGCCCCCCGCCCCGCAGGCGGCGGCACGAAGCCCTCCCGGGGGACCCACCATGGCGACGACGCTCTCGGGGCCTCTCGCTCGGGTCTCTCCGGCCGCCTCGTGCCTGCCGCGCTCTTGAGCCGCGGAGACCAAGGCCGGAAATGGCCCTCCGTCACCGGAAACGGGCCTTCGCCGCGAGGGGTGGGTGGCATGCCGGGAGATGTAGTCCCTCCGTCTGCGTCGCTTCCCCGCTGGTGTCACTGCAATACGACGGGTGGCCGCTAGAGAGCGCCGGTTGACAGCAGCGGCTTCTTGGGGACCGCTTCAGCCACCCAGAGGATGCTCCGGGCCCTGCAGGGCTGGAAGGAGGCGCAGGACTGCCTTGAGCCTTGGAAGGCTGGTGGCTGCAGCCCTCCACCAGCCATGGCACTGCTTCCCCCACTGAGGTCAGGACCCACTGGTGGGTCACGGCCTGACTTTTGGTGGGTCGCCAAAGGCTCATGGAAAGGTCAGACAACTAGTGGCCTTCAGGCCTGAAGTTGCTCCAAAAATCAGATAGCAGCCGGTGACCATGACAAGAGCTCGGCTCCCGCAGCACGCAAGGCAGCTGCTCACTGCTTCACAAGGAACTGAGCTGCTGCAGTGTGCAAAATTGTGTCAACATTTGGAGATAAATGGCTGAGGGTTTTTTTTTCTGGTTATTACTGCTTGTAAATAAATAAATAATTTCTTTCTATAGCTCCTTTTATTTAAAGTCTTTTAAATCTAGACAGATCCTGACAGAACAGCCATTTTCAACCACTGCGCCATGGCACATTGGTCCACAGGTGTGCCACGGGAGTTTGGGGGAGGGTCATTTGTTAGTTGGGCCATTGGGGGATGTGAGCCCCCTGCTGGCAGTACAGTGTGCTCTGACAAACGTCCAAAAACTGATGGTGTACCTTGACAATGTTAACACCTTGTCAGTGCACCGTGAGATGGAAAAGGTTGAAAATTGCTGCGATAGACTGTCATTGGGTCTTGGTACCAAAAAGTTTGAGAACAAGATCTGTTGTTTTGTTTAATTAAAACGCTAGTCCCTCATTAATTGGGCAGATTTTTTAAAAATTTTTGCTAATGCAACTACTTACCAATCCAAGAGGTGAGTGGTGCCAAAAGACATTTCTCCTCCCTCACGCACACAGGAAGATATGTCTCTTCTTGAGATGGTGACCACTGAGACACATGAATGGGCACATCACCTAAAAACATAGAAAAAGTTTTAGTACATAAGACCAAAGATCTACCTACTCCCAACAACCATTTGCTCCAAGTGGGCACATTTTCCCACCCATCCTCTCCATAACTATTGTTTTAGAGCCCAATTATATCCCAGCAATGGTGCAGCCACAATGCAGCCTTGAGGTAAGGGAACTAATGCTTCCATAACTTGAGGAGGCCTCTGTGACTGCCCCACCGCCACAGGATGCAGTGCACATCTCATTGGCATGACTGCCCCGGCACTGGAAAATTGGAAGGGATTGGGCCCTTAGGCAGTAGCATAGCTAGAGGAGGTGTAAAGCACTGTACCTGAATGCACCATGCAAGCAGCCCCTCCCTCTCCGAGCCATTCAGGGCTGCTAGAACAAAACAGAAGCAAATGCCGCCTTTTTACTGTAGCAGCCCAGAATGGTTCAGAAGGGGAAGGGCCATTAGCACGGCAAGATGAGGGGCCTGCAAAATTTAGTGCTTGCACCTCCTCTAGCTATGCCACTGGTTTTAGGTCATGCACAATGGTTGGCAACCTTCAGTCTCAAAAGACTATGGTATAAGCCTACAGCACCCGGTATTCCCAGGCGGTCTCCCATCCAAGTACTAACCAGGCCTGACCCTGCTTAGCTTCCGAGATCAGATGAGATCAGGCATGTGCAGGGTCATGCACAATATGCTGATTTAATCAGTTACTTAATCAAAACTCAACCAACCAAGGCTGCAATCCTATGTACATTTTTGTGAGAGCAAGGTTCACTGAAGAGAACAGGACTACTAGATCAATACCGTATACGTAAGGCTGCACTGTCAAATTTATCAAATTACAGGACTTTAGCTCAACTCACAGGAAAAACAGGTTTCTTATTTTCAGCAAGGGTACTATATAAGCAAAATATGAAGGGCCAAATAAAACATTGGTTCTATACAAAGCTTGAAGTTCTAACTCCCATGCATCCGTTTTTTTCCCTCCTTTTCCTTTATTAGTTAAAAAATTATTACATAATATGAATAAAATACATACAGGTTACAAAGCATACTTCCAATATTAACAGTCTATGTATGCATACATATCACAGAGAGGCTTTCAAGCGTCTCAAAAATGATCCATATGTAGTTGCCATCTATAAGCCGTTCAAATGTTAAAAGGGCCTCAGTCCATTGGCTAATAATAGGGAAGGCACACATCCTTTCACTGTTTTAGTGTAAGCCTGTTAGCCACAGAGCATAAAATGTCAGTTTCCACTGACCTGCTGTTAACTTCCATAAAACAGGAAAATAATTCAAAAGAATAAAACCACCAACAAACAGCAATGTAAGTTGTAATACAAAACTAATACAGCCAAAACTTCTTCCCAAAAGAATACCATCTCTGTGCAAGACCACATCATGTGCTTAAGTGATGGTTTAGGTCAGTGCTCCCCAGACATACCTCCGCCGTGACACTCTCCTGCTGCAGGTGCAGCGCTTGGGACCTGGAAATGACAATGATGTGTGATGTGAACGTCACAGACAGTAACTTCTGGGTTGGAGACCATAGAATGACCCTAAAAGCAGGGGTAAGAGGCCCAGAGCAGGTGGGCTGGCCCTTCCAACAGCAAAAACCTTGCACACAACTATGCCTGCCAAGCCTCTTAGCGCTGTTTTCATGGTTGCAACAGGCGATAGCTTCTGGGCAGCAAGCATCCCATGATACCCTTGCACATTCGCCATGCTGCCCCAGGAGCCATGCCTCACAGATTGGGGACCACTGTTTTAGGTAATTACAATGCCAGCAATTGGAATCTTTGGTTAAACCTTTACTATAAAGGCATTATGATGTTCAAAAAACGCTAAAAAAATTTCTGAATTTAAGATCCAGTTATTGTAGCTAAAGTAGCTGATGCCCTTTTTCTATCAATTATGTAAGAGGATTCTCAGCATTCTGGCCAAGATGAAATGTGGCAGACATGGGCTAAGATGCACCCAAGGGTGAAACTCTCCCAAAGACCCTGTTGCATGTTGTTATTGATGAGACAGCAGTTAGAGAGCTGGGCACTGATAGCCAACTGTGGCTGTGGGGCAGTTTGGCCATTCAAAGGTCAAGGTTGGGCAAGAAGAGTGTAAAGCAGAGACAGGAGGCAGCATCTTGAGATGCCTTGTCCTTGTTGCAGGAAACTTTCTAATCTACCCCTGGAGTATGCAAAACTCTATAAGATGGCTGTGCAGGGCTGGCTGTGGAGCGCCCAGCAATGATGCTATCATCAGGCTCTGAAGCACTGAGGGGGCTGCTGTGCAGGGCTTCAAACAGAGCTGCGCAGCCTGAGAGAAGGTTGGCTGTAGGGCAAGTCACCCACTTTTGCACACTGCAGCAGTACTCTGAAACACAGTACTTGCAACAGAAAGGTTGATGAGCCCAGAGCATGCCATACAGAAGTACTCCCACAGGACAGATATTTTACAAGGCTTTCAGAGGAAACAAACTGTGGGGTACAAAAACTGGCAACTACCACAAGAGCCAGGTGAGAAATTCCTTAGGAGTCTTTTGAACTCCTGGATCACCTGCTGCTTATCCCTTCCCTAAACATACGGCCTCGCCCTATATACAGTACAAGCTTTAGGTTGGGTAGTTTTCAATTAAACAGGAGGGTTTAACTGAATTCCCTAAAGCAACTAACTGTTCAACACTTTCCTTCATATTATATGACAAAGAACTTTGGGACATTATTCCGCTTTTGCATGTAAAATCTCTTACTTGATCTAGGCCAGCACAAAAATCTGACTAGAGGAGCCAAGAGCAACGCTAGAGTCTAAATTTCATAGGGCAGAGGGCCGTCATGTTGGTTTTGTCACACTGCAAACGTAAGCATCATGTATGTTATAAAGACCAAGCCACCTGGCACAGCTCCATGTCCACCACCTTCAACACCTAGGCCACAATGAGGAAGTACAATGTGTACTTAAAATATATTTTAAAATATATAATATTTAAAATAAATTATATTGTATGTAGGTTTGAAAATAAAGGAAAAACGTACACACACAAAATGCTTCTGAACTACATAGCCAATCCCCCACCCCCAAGGAACAGTGCACACTCTTACATAGTAAAAATCAATATTTTATTGCCATGCTACAATTCTTGTGGAGCTGGCATCGACGAGGGGACAATGTTGTCAATATTACCGAACACATTTTAAAACAGACATCTGGTAAGCTCAATGAAAAATACAAGCCAAAATTAAAATGGTAGTATATGGATGTTGAAATCAGATACATACTATGCATAGTATATCACCACTTTCTTTTAAAAGGAAACCTGGAATGCTTGGGGGGGGGGGGAGAACCATACCACCAGGGCAGGATGGTAAACACATGATTTGATTATTTTTTTCAGGAGCATTTGGCAATGGTTATACCCAACTCTTTAGACTTTTTTTTATAAAATAAAACTCTAGAAAGCTACTTTTATACAAAGTTGCTATACTGATGCCTTTATGTAAGAAAACATTTTTATAATGCAAAATTAGGACATAAAATTTTACAGTATTTTACAATGTAATGACAAAGTAACATACATATACAGTTTTGGCTTTTATAGAAATGTATATTTATGCATTTAATAAATGCATTTGTGGCACACTGGTGATTACTGAACTATTATTGTCCATTTTCATGCTAAAACAGCAGATCAGTTGTACATAACTTCGGAACCACAGTACAGTTAGAGAAGCAAATGATGTTTTAGAAGACAGTTTCACGTAATGCTACAATGGAATGAAATGTTATACTTTAAAAATTAAAGGAAAAAAAGAAGAAAGGCACCATACTTGCTGGTTGGGACACACCATATTGTGGTATACCAAATGTACACTACTTCCTTTTACAAAATGGAAGCATTTCCTATACATTCAGTAGCAATCAATGTCTTACAAAACAAGACAGTTGCCTGCATTGAAAGTTTGGCAAGTATCAGGGAAAATACATAATTAGTACCATATATATGTACTTTATATAATTATGTTCTGCTAGCATTGGAAATTAACAGGGAGTTAGAGGCTGATATCCACTGCTAAACAAAAAGCAAGATATAGAAATTCCTGAGTGAAAGCTCCTCTCCATTTTTAAAATCATTTGTTTCACACATAATACCTCAAAATCAATACATGAAAACAAGAATTCAGTCAGTTATTTCAACTCTAATGGCAAATAGAAACCTCCTCAATTTTTCATGTAACTGCATGTAGTCCTACATATGCTCAGGTCATTAGTTGAAGAAGTCTGCCAGCCACATCATTCTGCTAGAAGCAGACAGACAATTCCTGCTAGCAGAACTTCAACACATAAGCTATGCCCAAGAAGACTAATTCCTCCCTCTTCTAGGGAGGGAGCGAACAGGTGAAATCTTATGGCAACACACCTATTCCTCCCTTTACACCCACTTTTTCACTGCAATCAGATAAAGGATGGAGAAAAATATCACCACCAATCCTCCAGAGTAATCCTATATATTTCTACTCAGAAGAAATCTCATTGCATTCAATGGGGTGTATTCCCAGGAAAGCATATAGGATTGCAGTCCTAATTTTGACTAAATTTTACACTGTCAGTTCTTGGCTATTGGCACACTTTATAGAAGTTGTCGGTCTGTACTACCATGCCTCAAGCTGGACATGTGCTTAATCCAACTGATATTCACATTCCGTGCTCCACTGCAGGTAAGGGTCTAGCCCAGTAGTTTTCAAACTCTCAGGGAGAGTTTGAGCCGCTCTAGGTTCTTGCGGGGGCAGGGGGAGGCAGCGGGGGCAAGGGGAAGGCAGCTGCGCAATCCCCAGGATCACGCCACTCAGGGGAGCTGCAGGAGCTTGGCTGCACTTACCTGAGCCTCCTACAGCCTCCCGGGAGCGCAAGGAGCCCTGTGCGATCGTCTGCAGGGCTCCCCGCAGCTTCAGAAGTAAAAGTGGATCAATTGCACTCCACCTCTGATTTAGCAGGTTGCAATCACTCCACTTTCACTTTCAAAGCTGTGGGGAGCCCTGCAGAAATTCACGCACCCCCGGAGGCTGTAGGAGGCTCAGGTACGTTATTCGGAAAAGTTTATTTGGAAAGGAGGCTTTTCATTTCAGGACAGGCCCTTTACGAATACCTAGGAAGATTGCCCTGTGCCAAGAGAAACAGTGTTCTAATTCTTAATGACAGCCACACATTTCATTAAGTGTACACAAAAGGTACAATTTAAGGATATAACAGAAGATCTGTATTTTACCAAATATATCGTTTACCAACATTAAAATTGCTAAAGTATTTTAAAATGCCCTTTGTATTTTTTTTAAATCAAACACTTAATGGACTATAAAGACAACATGTAAATTATTAAATTTCACCCTCATCCTTCCTCACAAATACTGCATTCAACTATAATAAAAAGTGTATTAGGATAGTAGTCTTATCTGACAAATATCCTGGCCACACTCAAAAGCAATAATTATGAAGACTTTTAATGCCTGTGGCCAGAATCATTCTGCTCTTTTGTTTTGATGGGTTGATTCTGGTATATGTTATCTAAAACAAGAGATCAGGTTTGAGGATGAATATAGAAGAAATGAAAGAAAGGTTTTTTTGCATATAAACCTCGAAAGTCATCAGGAACTGTAACTATGTATTATTAAGAGTTCTAAGTCAGAATAACTGTTGGGATCTTGTTTGGAGTGTGACGTGATCTACTCCAAAGATGGGCCTCTGTGCCTTGAACAGTTGTGTAGTGGATAAGTACAGGCAAGTGAGTAAAGCTGCACCTGCCAAAATTCCCACCCCTATGCAACTAGTAAGATACAGGAAGCTCAGAGCCCAATTCTATCCAACTTTTCAGGGAACAAATGTTCCCATTTGTCCTCCCTTGAGGAGGCCTCTGTGACTTCCTCTCCACCCCAGGATGCAGTGCGCACCCTATTGGCACAGCTGCACCGACACTGGAAAATTGAATAGGATCTGGCCCTCAGTCCCTTTGCAACTGGTCACACTAATGCAAGGTTTTACAACCTTTTTTTTGGCACAGACCACTTCTGTGAGTACCATCTGAGTGAGATGAACAAATGGTGTGAATCATTACAAGGCAGCTTCCGATATAATCTACATAAATACAGCCATCAAACATTTTACTATTGCTATGCAGATACCACCAGATGTGAATGCACAATAATTCAAAAGACAGCAAAAGCCTAGAAATAGGAAGCACTAGTAACTTACCAAGAAAGATTACACTCTGGCTAGTATTTGTGAAAGGGGGAAAAGAGTAATATAGTGTCAAAGTGTTTGTTCAGATAATATTGCTAATTCTAGATGTCAAAATATAATTCAGACATTTATAATTTGCTTTCAGTGTTCAACCTTTTAAAAATCTTTTTATTGTTGCCTTCCATTTTGGGGAATTTGAAACGGTGGTTTATCAGTTTCAGCCCTGCCTAGATGACTGCAAAGGATAAACACAGAAATGGAAAAGAAACCATCAGGATCTTAGGAAGGAGAGCCCAAAACCCTAACCCTGCAAAGTTAGCCACTGTAGAATGAGGTGACATGCAATACTGTTTACGTCTTGCCCACTATCAGTTTGTCTATCAAATATTGACAGACTTCCATCTTTCTTCAGTAGAAAACTAACTCACAGTACAATGGAAGACACTGTACCAGTCACAACTGAAATTCCAGGTCACATATCTTAATCACGGATGTGATAAATGAACTTTGCTCAACCTGTGCACGCTCAGGCTGTGTTTGTTCTAACACTTTTCACAATTCATTTCATCATTCCTCAGTGGGCTAGCAATAAATCTTGGTGAGCCTTCAGTATGCAATTGCACTCATGCACTTTTGACCTTTACCACATTGTGTAAAAGTCCAGTAAGTTTAAAAATGGAGGTGGGTAGAACAGGACACTAGACAGACTTGAGCTGGAACGTAATGAGCCTGATTGCTGGAATCACAGAGTACCCAAATCTGGAGATTATGGTCAGGTTCTCAGTTTCTATTAAACAGGTGAACTTAGTAAGAAGTCTAAGCAAATGGGTGCAATGGTGCAAATTCATTTTAAACCAATAATGAAACCTCATTTGGAACTGAGGAGAGACAGAATATTGGCCACAAAAAGGAAATATTCAATCTGTACCAATGATGCAAAATGCTTTAGCCTCTAACACCTTTTTTGCAAGAAACCCAAGAAATTGAGCACCAACACAGAGTTCACCGGAAACAGCATAAATTGTGTCCACTATACACAACAGTATCAGTGGCAGATTCAGTAATTTTTTTTTAAATTACACAGACACCGCCTTAGAGCAAAATGAAAGAGAAAGACAATCTGCCCCTGCTTAGTATCTGCATTCAATATGACTATTTTTACCAAGCTTTAACAGAAATAAATTAGCAATTTCACTGGAAAACTAGTAAGATGATAACACGAGGCAATATTATCCTCTTAACTCACATTTTGGTGGGATGTGATTTAATTGAACTGATGAAATTAACTCAAAAGGGTGCCCTGACCATGGTTGTGCATGCACTCTGAGTCTTCAGGATGACTTCACAAGCAACAAAAGGTGACAGTCACAGAATTTGGCATTCTGAGAATCAATTTCAGCTTTTCCTCCCTCATTTAAACAGGCTGCTTGGTAGCAGAAATAAGACCTGGAAATGTAAATTCTCTAGACCAGCGTTTCTCAAGGTCTGTCCTCCGCCATACCATTTCACATGGTCCATCTATTTGAAATACTACCAGAAATAACTGGCAATAACATCATCACCAGTTACTTCTGAGTTGGGGTGCCAGATGCGACAAACACCAGTAAGAGCCTCAGGGTGGATAGGGGTTTTTTTTTCAAGCCTGCCCACCAAGCTGAGCCTCTTACCACTATTTGTTGCATTGCATTCCTGGTCTCACTGTTGGGTGGCAGAGTTCAGGGGTTCTGTGAGTACCACCAGACACCACCTCAAGTACTATTGTTGTGCCCGTACCACTGGCTTGAGAAACATTGCTCTAGACCTGAGAGGCAGTCAGAAGGATTCCCTGTGCTCTAAGAACATGGTTTCAGGACTTAGTACAGCTCTCTGTCCCCATTTCTGAACAGTCTGCCAATGTAAGTCCAAAATCAAATTCTCTTTGGAACCATTGCCCTTTGAAGAAGAGCATGCAAAATAAGGATCTATATGTAAATACAATTGCTTTGCATAATGTGGTTCTGAGTATCATGTGTAGCTCTGGGGTGGAACAATTTAAGGAGAGGTGGATCTATCATTTTACCTGGATAACTGAACACAGTTCTAAGAACTGCATGCACATTTGTTCAATCTGGTTCAAGTTTCGCAAGTGCAGTAAGCCATGCCATTTTCTCTTTACATGTCACTACAAAAACAATTATGCTATACAGACCTTAAATGAAGCATTATTAGAACAAATATTGTACCTTTTGGAAATAATGAAACGAGGGGATAACTCGCAACTAAGGTTACAACATGAAGGCACCAGAGAAACACAACTTATGTTCTTTTAGAGCATGTTTCTGCAATAAAATATGGATAAGGAGTACAACTGAAAGGATATTGCCACTTTTCTGCAAGATACTGTGGAGGAATCACACCGCTGTTAGCTATTATCCCCCAAGGTGTGTGTATATAAGGTTGTGATGCTCTCCTGCTAAGCACTTTTGCAAGTTCAATGCAAACATTAATACTGATGATGAAGTAAAAGGAGCCCCAAATCTGCAAATGACGAATCTCTTATCAGAACTTTGATGAGTCTCCAATAAAGTGCATATCTTGTCATTTGATAGCAGCTGGTTAGGCACACTGTACTGCCCCAATGAATATACAGAAACAGCCATGATGATAAAAATGAGGGGACAGAAAATAAGACAGACAAGATCTATCCATGTTTCTTTCCAACAAACATGCAGGGATATATAAAGAAAAAAGGGAAAGGAAAAAAGCAGAGAGGACTGTGATCAAACATAGACTTTTCCAGAATGAAACAAACTACGGTCACATCCTCTTTCCTATTCCGCTGTACTGTACACTTCACAAAGATTATTTTACTTAAGCAACGCCCTTGAACTGTATAGGATAGAACACTGCCAGTCATGTTAGATGCAGTACACCTAAATAAGTTGAAGGACCTCCATTTTACTCAGATAAGTATTTTTGCAAGAGCTTTTAGAGAAGTGTTTATAGTTCCATAGCTTCTTGACCAAAATCGGGACCATTTTCATTCAAAGGTTTTTTGTTTTTTTTTAAACTTGCAATATTGTCACAATTGACTCTTCCCTCCATTAATTCTATTGCAAACTACTCTAGCTCCATATCTGAATAGCTTCCCACATAATGTGAGCAGAAAGCTATTTCAGACACAGAATAGCTTCTTATGTATTCCAGAATGAAGACACAACATTACAAGCAGTTTGGGGGGGGGGCGTGTTTCTCTACATAAAGAGCTCAGACAATAGATTTAAGGTATCTTTCTTCTCAACAACTGCAGGAAGACGTTTTGATTTTTAATGTATTTTAATTTCCTTCACACAGTTTTGTTCAATTAAAAAAGGCATGTGTCTCAACCTGTAGCGTTGAAGAGAAAAACTGGGGGACAATGTCAGGGTAAGGCCTCAGCCTCTTCTTGGACTTTAATTATCTCAGATTCCACCACCCTTCAGTATCATGAGGTAAACTGAGGATTGTCTGAAAATACACACATGCCACCAAGGAATAAAAAACACATGAAAGAGTTAAGGACTTTCTTTCACAACTCACAAAAAACTTCCATTTTGTAAAGGTTAAGCTCAAACTGAATTTAAAAACCAGATGGTACAGATCTTTCAGACAGTGATTTAAGGGGAAAAAACATTTGAGTTATACTCGTGATTTGTGTTCTCTTACTTACAGAATTCACATGGGTACTGGATAGACTAATTTTTTCAACTAATTTTTTCAATTTTTTACTATGGTCACTTGAACCTGGGCCTATGCCAGTTTATTCAGAAGCAAATCCCACTGAACTCAGTGAGCCCAAATCACAAGTATGTATAGTACCCAAACGTATTGCTACTCAATTATGTTCAAGGAATTTTTTTTTATAGTTTTCATCAAAAAATTATATTTTTGTTTTTAAATTTCTGCATGATAATGCTTAGCCTAATTCTTTTTTTCTAGTTTCCCAACTGGTAAAACTAAGAAATACTTAGGTATCTTTGGACCCAATCCTATCCAACTTCCTAGCACTGATGCAGTTGCGGTATAGCCCCAAGGTAAGGGAACAAATATTCTCTTACACTGAGAAGGCCTCTGTGACTGCCCTGTTGGCATGGCTACATCAGCAATGTAAAGTTGGATAGGATTGGGCCCTTGGGGTGCAGCTGTTTGCAGTGCCATCTATCACACTGGGTAGACTTGCAGTTATGGTCTGAATCAATCAAAGGCATCAATATTTAAATTTCATAAATATACCAAATAGTGCCATTTTATGTGCCAAGTTGCACATTATATTTTTCATGTTCTTGAATGAGTAGTAAAGGACAGGTTTTGTAACAAAGTGAATTTTGCATATACCCTAATTTCCCCCAAATGTCCATTGTTTTCCACACACCCAGAAACTTTTCCTGGCCCTGCCCTCATAATTTCTGTAAATAATTAACATCCCTATATGCATGATACCAGCTTACATCCAATTACTTCTGTTATAATTGTATGTTCAGGTTAGTCAGTGCTGCTATAAGTCTTCTACGGTGCTGGCTGTTCAGTAAGCTTCTTTATCTGAGTCTGAGGGATTACAGACCAGGTAAGATCAGGAGATATCAGTTGTATTGGGAAAATTAAGCAATAGCTATGCTATCAACCAATCTATTAAACAGTCATGTTCACAAATCCATGGATATTAACTTTCAAAAATGCTCTTTGATGCTCAAAGATTTTAAGTAGGTTCTGGTCCTATGACTTACTGCACCAGCAAACTGTGTGATGCCTGCCGTGCTAGCAGTATCAACACAATATCACTTCCAAAGAGAAAATATTACGGCAACATAACAAGCATTTTATGCTGGCATCTTGGGTAGACATGCCAATTCAGAGGGGGTTAGGACTGGGATGTCAGTCTCAAAGAATATATGAAAACTGCTAGAATGGAACCATCTTACTTTTTTATATCAGTAAGTCAATGGACTTGCACTGCAGTCAAACACAGCATTCTGGTTAATTGTTCTCTTCTGGAAGAAATTAAAAATAAGCTCTCAATATGCCATTTAGTCTCTAAGAAGATATCACAGCCCTTTGTCCTCAACCACTTATAATGTACCCTTCCATTTGTGCAAGTAATGAAGAAGGAAATATTGCCAATGGGTCTCTGGAAAGCTTTTCCATTGCAATATGAACACTGAAAAAATGAAGCACAAAAATACACTGAACAAAGACTATGTTCAAAATTAACAATTGCAACCAAGACTGTACAGGACAGATGGACACACAAATGATAAGCAAAGAAGGGAAGTTAAAAGAACTAAAAGCAAAAAGATCACACCATAGATACAATACAATTGTGAATCACATCACAAATGCCTTTTGAGCCTAGTATCTGAACAACTGTACAGAAAAACTTGAAGCTGCCACTTGAAAATCTGTTGCAGACCTAAACAAAGTTTGATTGAAAGGTTCATCAGACTCTGATGAAAGAGAACATGGTTGTGACCTCTCACATACTGATAGTGGCAAGTCAACCTTGAAGCTCTTTTCTCAAGACGATATGAAAACACAAATCTAATGAACATATGAACTGAAATCCAAAAAGCCCTGTTACACTAGCTTATAGTGCTTCTGGGTGCAGATGGGGGGAGGTTTTTTTTTCATTCCAACTGGATGATTCCACAGGATGATGCTACAGAGTGACCCCTGATCTTCCGGAATTGGGGGGGGGGGAGAGCTGCAGTGAGATGAGAATCCAGAAAAGTTATCTGCATATGGAGACCACCATATGTGATCCTTTGTATTCTGGCCAGATAAATTATAGCCCTTTTGCCATGCACATACCACAGTACAACTCTTAATACCACAAAATGGCCAAAAGTACAATTTATCAAAACGTATCCCATTTTCCCCTGAACGGTATTACCTGCTTCACACTGATTACTATTCAGTTCATTTTGTTTGATCAAGAAAACAAAATTCTATTACATGTTTTTGCAATTCTAATTGATTTTACAACAGAGCATTTTTTTCCAAATTACTAGTTCCTGGAATCATGGACTAGTTTGTGGTCTTAAAGTGCATATGGTCATTAATTTATGGACTGTTTTAAAACTGAAACCAAGTGCTAAGTGATATATTCGTAATATATGTTCATGAAGTTTATCATTTCTTCAGTTTTTCTTCCTCCCAAGCCAGCCACTCCTAAGAAAGGGCATCCTAATTATTATAAAATCCTTTTAAAATTACTAATTAGCTTTATTAATAGGCTTGCACTCATCAGCACCATGACAAGCTGCTCCTATTGAGATGGCTTGAGGATGACAGCTGGTTGTCTGCCCTCTCTCATCAGCTAAACAATTGGTTTGTGAAGCAGGAAGTAATTTAGTCCAAGGATGCTAGATAAAAGGATTTTGTAGCAGAGCCAACTTAAACTGACCAGAAAAAAATCTCTCATTTGTGCCACATGCAGCAGGAAGATGAAAATCTACAGAGCCAGAGAATGAGAGACTACAATGATCTGCTAGTATTGCAAGTTTCTGGAGTCACACAGCATCATAATGCTTTCAGTGACTTTAGGCACGTAGTCAGTGTCAAAACTGGCATGTTACTCCAACTTTCAGTCAGTGAAATAGGCACTGTAAAAAGATGGCACAGCTTCCACAAGCTGTTACTACAATTGTAAAATGAAACAGTGTTATTTAATACTCTTTCTACTTAAATTCCCTTTAGTTAAGCAAGCACAAGAAATAGAAAAAAAATCTATCCCTCTAGGAAAAGTGGTAGTGTTCGAAGATCTGAAACTGAGCAACTCATTCAATTAAAAAAAACTTCACAAAGGTGCAAACAATTTAACTAATGCTTTCTGGGCTCACATAGGCAGGTCAGTGCTGTTATGTCTCGTTTTTCTAGATGTGCCGTCGTCACGTGGCAGTGCTTTCTGCAAGCTTGACATAGCAGCTGTTCTTTCAATGTCTATCACAGCATATAGCTCTGTGCGCCTGGTTGGAGTCTGTGGAAGTGGCGTGGTGGGAGTTTTCGGCGTTTGAGGGTTGTCAGAGTCACTGCCACCTTCCAAATCCACCTGTATGTAATTGAGCTGCCTGTGTTCCGAACTTGGTCGCCTAATATCAAAATTAAAGACTGTCGGAGTACAGTCCCGACGCCTTGCATATTCTATTTTGTGAGCACTTGATGGCACTGTTACATTCTCTGTATTGACATAATTATGCATGGGATCTAAGTTATTGTGATAGCCATTCAGAGAAGGGGTCTTTGGTCCTAAACTCTCATCATCCCCTTTGCTTAACTTGTGAGCTTCCCAAACTGGAGGCAAAGAAGGCAAATTTTCATAGTTTAGCAATGCAGTTCTCCTCTGAGCTGAATTGTTGATATTCTGAGTGTCAGAAGTACTGGAGGAGATCAGGCGACCTCTCCGGAGCCCTGGGCCACTAGGGATGGATAACCTATTTACATTTTCATATGCTAGTTTATTGCCAGAGGAGGCTTCTTTACGTTCATCACTGTCATACCCAGTGTCCCATTCGCTGTTACTGCTCCCGCTAGCTTGAGTACTGTTCCCGCTCATTTCAGTACTGTTCCCACTCAATTCCAGTTTTTCTTTTTCCATTAGCTGCCTCTGGACAGGCGTTGGTCCCAAAACAAATCTGACCGCTTCGGGTTCCAGTATGACCTGGGCATCTCTGTTCTCTGAACAACTTTCATCTTCTCTTGCCTGGCTTGTTTCTGCATTAGAAACCTTTCGTTCCAGAGGTGTACACACAGCTGGTTTGTTTTTTCTTTCTTCCTGTACACCGGTTGTATTCACATACGTATGGACCTGCAAAGGAGAGAGACAAAAATGTCAACTGCAGTGCCGTGTCTTACATTTTACCTTACTCTTTTCTTTGGGGGGGGGGGGTCATGACCACATTTTCCCCCATGTGCTAAAGCAATATTCAGTAACATAAGTATATTCTTAAAATAACTTCAATTATAGCATTTAAAATGTAAGTTTTATTAATAGTTTTATATAAAACAAGGCAGAAATGATGACTCCATCATTATCAGACAACAGGCTGCATCTAAAACTTGTCCTACACAAGTGGAATAACTTGATATACTATGGCGGGAGGGCCAATCTTTCCTTCTCCCTTGAGCACCCTGTGGCACAGAGCATCCTGTTCCAAAAGGTCTCCTAAACATCAGGAGCAGATTTTTGTGGTGCAGAAAGCTGGAGAGATCAGCAAAAATTGTTCACTCACCCACTTCCAGGATACAGGTTGTGGACACAGTCCAATGGAATTAGAATGGAATACAAATACTGTGAAACTAAATTGGAAATTACTTACTTGCTCCTCTGCTACAAGTAAAGGGTGTGTTGACTCTTCGCCCACTGAAGGAAGACGTGCACTTCCTACAGAGGGGTGTCTGCTGGAGGGATGTGATGAAGCATCTCCATAGGAGGGATACCTTGGATATCCATTCGGTAAACTCTGCCCCACCAATCCAGGCGCTGATCAAAGAGAAAATACAATTATCCTTTCTTTTTGGTAAACATGTACATAAATACTCAGTCACTACAAGCTAAGCTGTTGAATTGGATAAAGAGGGGACATGTCAGTACTGCAGGAAATATGTAGGTACTTTAAACTCCTTCAAAAGTTATGGAAGTAATAAAAAGCCACAGATTATTAGTACAGGAAGGCACATTTTCCCGCACTGAATCTAATTATGGCTACACTGTACACTTTTCCTATTAATATTTATATAAAATTGAAATCCATGACAATTACACAAGGTATAATAATATGCCAGCTACAATATACTATACTACTAGAATAAAAATCTTTTAAATAGATTAATACTTCCCTAACCTTCTTTACCAATTGGTGCTCAAGGCCATTTACAGAACACAATGTAGAGTAAAATTTGAAGGGAGGGCAAAAGTGAGTCATTGGACTGAGATTCAAAATCTCTAACATAAAAAACATATAAAAAATAAATCAGTCTGATATCACAAGATCCTGGGGAAAGAATGAGCTTTCTCTGAGCCACGATGACTAGGAAACACCCCCCACGTGTGCTTTCATCTACTAACTCAGCAATTTTCAACTTTTTTTTTATCTCGTGGCACACTGATAAGGTGCCAGAGTTGACAAGGCACACCATGCTGCTGGTAGGGGGCTCAAACCCCCCAATAGCCCTACTAATAAATGACCCTGCCCAAACTTCTGCGGCACACCTGCAGAACATCCGTGGCATGGCAGCGTGCCACAGCACTGTGGTTGAAAATGGCTGTACTAACTGGTTGAACAGGAAGAAAAAAGCACATACTTCTATAAAGGAGTTCTTTAATCAGCAATTACCACATTAAAAAAAAAAAATTCATTCAATGGTGTGGTTTGCCTAACCACCAACTCTGCTTTGCTTGCTTCATTGCTGCTAACTTGGCAACTAAGCTTACATTTCAAATTCAACAATTGGACAAGCTTACTGGTAGGTGTTCGGGGAGTTCTTGGTGCTTCCATCTCTGTTTGATGAGGATTTCGTTCTACCACTGGTTCTTCCACCACATTTATGCTATTATTCTGCATGATTTCTTGCAACATATTAAATAATTCTTCTGCACGGGTACACTTGAAAGCAAATATTCCTACAACAACAAATCATCTATTAAGATACCTTTTAAATGGAGATAGGTACGTTTTCAATGAAAGATGTTGATATAGTCCATTTAAACACATACCAGTTAAAGAGAGAGAACCATCAAATTCACCACAAAAGTAAAACCGAAAAAGGGTTCTAATCTCTTATAATCACAATTTTTTTTTAAAGATAAAGTGAACAACATAAAATAACCCAAGAGAGGAAGTTTGATATGCACCAAGAAAACAAAACAACTTTCTTGGTGAGCAGTATTCTTTGTGAGAACAAAGTTTTGCAGCAGCAAAACTGTATTTCAGTTTTCTGTACTTCAGGTTTCTGCTCAAGTACTGTAACAAACCTAAGATTCCTGCACAAAAGGAAAGGAGGGTTTGACATGGGGTACAGTTTCAGGTTGATGTAAAGGTTAAGGGTGAAGGACTGTAAAATAGATTTGGGTGGAACAGACAAAGTCAGTTTGGGTTTGTCTCAAGGATAGACACAGAAACAAAGCAGACAATACCATGGATTCTCCTCTAGTATTGTTCCATTTTGCTTTCAAACAGCAGAGGGAGCCCAACTTACCATCATCAGCAAAGAGAAAAGCAGTGCAGTTGCATCTTTGGATTATTCTTCCATTGAAAGCATTAAGTTAAAGTTGACATTCTTGTTAACAAGTGTGTGTTTTTGCTATTGCTGAACTTTAGCTTATCTACCATGCTAAATCTATTATATACTACTCTAGTTCAAACAAAGAAACCAGGTCTGCAAAGAGCTAACAAGTTGTAAATTCCAAGGATTTTGGTCTCTTAGTTATGCCAGGAATAGGCACAAAAATTGTAACATTAAAAAAATCTCAAAGGTTATAGCAGTGAAATTAGTTTTAGATATCTTCTCATACTATTAATGTAACAATAGTCAATAATTACAGACTTAAACGACTTTGTCTACAACAGTCGTCCACAACTAATTCATTTAAAAATAATGATTGAAACACGTTAATGCTGCAGATTAAGTGGGCTGTGATGGTTACAAAAGGTCCGTAGCTTCTTTAGTCAAGAATAACTTAGTTTTCCTAAGTCAACAAATAGCAAAAATGAAAAATTATTAACAGTATTAAAAATGGCAACATGGTTTGTCTTGTAACAGAAATTCCTTCCTATTTTCAACAAACTACTTCCAGAACAGCAACTGTGGGTCACAAACTGATTTCTGGTGGGTCGTGGAATGCCGCCTGGAACCACCAACACTTCTGGGTTGCCAAGCTCTCTGCTGAAGGTGAGTCACAAGACGGGAAAGTTTGAGAACCACTGTTCTAGAATTAAGGAAGTAAGTTTAAACTTGAATCACAGCACAATGGTTTTCAAATGTGTGCCTCTGGACAACCTTTTCCACCATGATTATCCACTGAAGAACTTGTAACCATGCACCTTGGAAATAATGCATAAAGTACTGCTCAAGGTAGCTCACAATCCATTAATAAAACACAACAAAACAGAATAAAACATTTTTATTTAAATTTTATTTAAGGATTTTTATTCTGCTTCTCCATGCTTTTCCCCCTGTAACTTAAAACAACCCCACATATTAAGCAGTATACATCAGTTGAGGGGGGAGGAGAGAGAACCACACATGCACACAGCATAACTTTGAGGAGCCAGAATAAAGCAACATAAATTTCAGCTTAAATGAAGTGTTTTCAGTTGCTAATAAAACAGCCAAAGTGATGGAGCCAGACTTATATTCAGGGGCCACGAGTTCCTTAACCTGGATGCCCACTGGAGAGAGGGACACTCAAGTGTCCCCAACAAAGGAACCTCTGTAAGCGATGGGACCTGCAAGAAACTCCCACCAGTTATATCAGTGGATAGGCAGTTTCACACAGAGAGCCAAAATCTTTCAAGTACTCTGTTTAGGAGCTTTAAAGTTCAAAATTACCATGTTTCCCCAAAAATAAGACCTAGTGTGTTTTTTGAGAATTGCTGAAATATAAGACCTACTCCGAAAACAAAACTTAGTTGTGATCAGGGCCAGGATGGGGGAGGGCAGGAGGGGTCCTCCAGCAGGGCAGGTGGACAACGTGACTGGAACGCTGCACTCCTGCGCGCCGCCTAGAAAGTTCCTGCTGTGCTGCCTTGGGCAGAGGACGCTGAGGAGGAGCTGAGGAGGGAAGCAGCAGGCGAGGCAACCCTGCCTACTGGGCTCTGAGGCTCTCCACATGTTTTAGGGAGTAAGTCCCATTAACTATAAAGGGACTGACTTCTGAGTAGACAAGCAGGCAGGGATCCTCCTGGGCAATTAGGGAACACCCTCTCCACACCTTCCAGGGAGTAAGCCCCACTGACTATAACTGCTGAGTAGACAGCAGGCACCCGGCACTTCTCCGCCCTCCCCCTTTGTGTCCTTCCCCGTGAAGGTGCAGAGCAGTTCTCCTCAGCAGGGCAGCAGTTTCAGGCTGCAATCCTAGTCACACTTTCTTGGGAGTAAGCCCCACTGACTATAATAAGCTTACTGCTGAGTAGACACACATAGGCTTGGGTTCACAGGCTGCAGTCCTAGCCACACTTTCTTGAGTAAGCCCCAGGAAATAAGTTAAGACCTACCCCGAAAATAAGACTTAGTGTGTTTTTTTGAGCCAAAAAAAATATAAGACAGTGTCTTATTTTCGGGGTAACACACCAGTACACTGCATTGCACTTCAAAACAGGCTGGCAACTAATAAAACACAGGTGTTATATGTTCACCATGCCTCATGCCCTCCAACAATCAAACAGTAGTGTTCTTCGATAGTTGAATTTTACAAATTGTCCTCAGGAGCAGTCTCACATAGAGCAGTCTCACATACAATAATCCAATGTAACCAGTGTTTGGACCATCATAATCAGGTCTCAAGGAAGCTGACACACCAGCCTAGATGGGCAAAAAGTAGGGCCACAGACTACACCTGATCATGCAGGTGCAAGAGTAGGTATAGGAGCATTCCCAAACTGCAAACCTGCTCCCTCAAATTCTGTCTTTTTTCTGATTTAATTTCAGTTTGTTTACTCTTATCCAGCCCAGTATCAACAGCGGTTCAGAACCCCCAGTGTCTCCCGAGCAAAAGATGGATAAGAGATACAGAGCTGGACTGTGTCAAGTGCATACGGGGGACATCCTATCCCCACAAGAGTGTGTGTGTGTGGGGGGGGGGGAATTACAGCCATTATATAGCTTACAGAAAGCCATTATGTGAAGCAACTTAGGCCCAAATCCTAACCAACTTTCCAGCCCTGGCCTAGCTGTGCCAGCAATGAGACATATGCTGCATCCTGCAGTTGGGTGGCAATCACAGAAGCCACCTCAAAGGAAGAGAATGTTTGTTCCCTTACCTCGGAACTGCACTGTCCTTATGCTGGTGCTGGAAAGTGGGTTAGGACTGCGCCCTTAGTCATGCAAGTCTACAGTTACAAAGGCAACAACTCTTACCTGCTGTTTGCTTCCTGCAACTCAACACACTGACTCTCAACACGGAGCCTCCATTTAACTAGCACGGACAGTAGTCATGGTCAGATATATGCTTCCTGAGTTTTAAGGTCATTTAAGCCAGTCATCACAACCAAGAAATGTGGTAGCATACTCCATAAATTAAATTATGCTTTGTGTGAACAAGTTGTGTTTTTTTTGGGGGGGGGGGGGTTGTTCTCGCATCTACAGTTAATCAATACTTTTGGTTGAGTTCTACTGTTATGAGAGAAAGGCAACTGTTTACTTTCTGCACACCAGGATTAATGTTATAAAACCCAGCCTACATGTGTTAGCTTTTCCTAGTAGGTTAAGTGCTCCAATGCCTCACTCATTCTGATCGCATCTTTTCCAGTTTTACAGCATCTTTTTAAAAATGGGCAACAAGAAATGCATTCAGTATTCCAAAATATGGCAACACCAGAAATGTACTGTATATAAAGGCATTACAATAATGGCATTTTCAATCAAATATGAAAATATGAATATTTGCCCTTTTTTGCTGAACACCTGTTGACGTTTTCACTGAGTTATGCACTATAAACTCAAAGTTTTTTTCCTTGTTTGTCACCACTGGTACAGACTCTTTCAGGGTATGTGAAATATAGTATTCACATCAGACTGCTGGGGCCTCTTAGGCACACCGGGTACTACCATCAGTACTGAGTGTTTAGTCAGGTGGGTCCTCTGATAAGCTTGGACACTTAGCCAGTGCTCAACCCCCAATGTCACCACAGAGGAATGGTAAGGATTTTTCACCCCATTTGACACCACATTACCTTTTTAACAGCACTCATTTATCATTTTGTTGCCAAGTCACCCAGTTTAAAAAGATTGTTATGGAACAAACTGCAACCCATTCAGATCTGCACTATCGTGAATTATTTTGTGTCATCCAAAAGCTTCACTGTTCATCCCTAAAGCCAAATCATTTCACAGCAAATTAAACAGCATTGAACCCAGAACAGATTCCTCAGGAAATTCCACTCTTTGATAGCTTTCACTGTTGAAGGAACACATTTATTTTTAGTTTCCTGTTCTTAAGCTAGACACCTCCATAAGAAAAGCCTTCCTCTTATATAGCATGGAACTTCGTAAAAAGGTTTTTGAAGATCTATATAATATCGATGCATTTGCTGACACTCAATTTAGTAAGAAAAAGGTTTTGAGAAACCATGCTCATTTTTCCACAGCAGGGCTTGTTCTTCTCTGTGTTCAAAAATTCTCACTTTAATAATGCTTCCTTTCACTTTAATTGGGATCAAGGTTAAGCTAATAGGCCAGCGATTTCTTGGCTCCCCCTTCGAAAAATGTGCTACACTGGCTTCTTCCAATACTCCGGAAAGGGGGCCTGTTAGGCAGCGAAAAATACACCCTTTTACAGGCAGATCAACAATTCCATATTTGATCTCTTTAAGAAGTCATACATTTTGGGTGTATACTGCCCATACAAATAGCTCATTAATTTTTAAATCTTCTTTTGACTTTTATCTATTTGACCAAGTTCTTCAGATGTGCCTCCCACGCATTCCATGACAGTGTAGAATTATATTTGGCATATTTTAGTGAAAATATCAAATGAAAATGCATTACTCTAAGCCAGGGGTGTCCAAAGTTTTTGGCAGGAGGGCCACATTGTCTCTCTGACACTGTGACAGGGGCTGGGGAAAAAAAGAATTAATTCACATTTCAAATTTGAATAAATTTACATACGTTTACATAAATGAATATATTAAAGATGAACTTATATGACTGAATGAAGGTCTTGCAATAGCTCAAGGCCTATAAAAGGCCTTGCACAAAGCAAGGCTGGCCTTTCCTTTTCTGCTGCTACTGCATCACAGGTGTGAAACAGCAAGCAGTGCAGGGAGCCCTCATCCCACAGCTCACTGAGAGGTCAAACAATTGCCCTCACACTGAGAGCAGTTGCATCGGGCCAGTGTGGGCTCCAACAAATCACTAGAGGGCCAGAGGCTCATTGGAGACTGGGAGCTCTGTGAGGGCCGCATTGAGAGGCTTCGAGGGCCGCAAGTGGCCCCAGGGCCGGGGTTTGGGCACCCCTGCTCTAAGCCTTAGTGATTTCACTAAATCCCTATTCTTATTACATCTTCTTTGGGATCAAAATGGCAACTGCACCTTTATTCTGCATTTCACTTATGGGCTGGTAAATTAAGAGGACATACATACCTGGTCCAGTTTGACACCTTCGACCACTTTCAAAAGAGAAGAGATTGGAATCGTAGCCATAGCGACGCAGGCAGAGGTAATGCCATTTGACAGAATCCCGTTTGCGGGTATACAAGATTAATTCTGTATCTGTAAGTTCCATTATACCAGAACCCAATTCATTACCATCATCATCCACATTAATAACCTGTAAAATAAAATTAACATATACACCACTTCAAAAGGCTAATATCATAGCTATTTAAAATGTGTTTACCAAAACTGTGTCCCATATCCAATTCAACTGAGTACATATTGTGACATATTGTGATATCATATTTAGCATGTTTCCCTAGTATAATGACCAGTTCAAATGTATTTCATCTTCTCCCTATAAAGGGCTTATGAGTGTGCAATGCCACATTTACTTTTCTCCCCTGCCCCCTGACATTTAAAGACTAGCTGGAATGTTTTCTCCCAATCATGAAGAAAGATTGTTAATATGGATTGTGTAATCCATATTTAGCTTTATAATTCTATAAGAAAACAGAAAAAGGTTATCTTAGTAGCTGCTTTTGTAGACAAGGGTAGCCCTACAATACTTGTAATGCTGTGGCTTAACAGTTAATCAAGCTATCGACTTGAAAATTCAGAATTTGAAAAATATTTCCTTTTTCCAAATAAAAGTCCCTACCAACCCCTATGATGTTTTCTCTTCCCTTCCATATCAAACTCAGAACTCTGTAGTCAAACAGATAAAATTCCACATAGACTGTTACCTTGAATTTGTTTTGATGGTTATCAGGGATTGTTTCTTTATCTGGACAGCTACAACAGCTACCCATGACTTCTTTAGAAGACCATGTGATTGCTACAACAAAGCCAAAAGTTAGAGATAAAAGCAATGCAGGCAAGTGACCTACAAGTTGCCTATAGTTCCCAGGATGTAGTAAAGAAAATAGGAAGAGGTCATTGGGCAGCAATGCTGGGTGATAGAACGAAAGCCTTATGACCAAAAATTAAGTAAAAGTACTTTGCTTATGAACAGTAATTAATAATGCTAGGAACAGACTGAATAATTAAAAAGCAAACCATGTTTACAAATTTTACAGCCACTAAGCACTATAATAATGGAATAAGCATCTCAGTTCATAACTATTTACCCATTATTTTCCAGTGAAACTGCGTTAACTATTGCATAACTTTTAAAAATTTAAATCAGTTGATAATGTTTGGGATAATTTTTGTAGTACATGCTGAAGCGCGGGATGGTGCAAAGTAACTCAAGAAACTCGTAGAAGGGCCTTGCCATAAATACATCACAATGTGTTTTAGGCAGTGATAGTTTTCATGTGAAGAATCCTTAAAAGTCACTTTTTTGGCTAATAAATAATTACTGGGGAAAGGAAGCTCCTGAAGTGCTTGGGCAAGAATCATTTCTTTTGCAAGCTACTTTCAGAAAGCAGAGAAGATTTAGCCAACTCAGGAAAATATTTCTGAACCAAGTGAAGAAGAACAGCTGCTCAAACTGAAGCTGAATGCACTCACCTCGATTTGGCCATGAATATTCCTAGCCTCTGGTGCAGCATCAGTACTTCTGTCATACTTCAAAACATCATGTTGCCCTTCCAGATCAAAAGTCACTTCACCTAGAAAACAAGTTTGAGAACATTTCAGAGAAGTGTTTCAAACAGAAAGCAACTCTGACAGCAAAACTGTTTAAATAAGGGATGACTGTAGAGAACAAATGTGTATGCTACATATGCTTGCTGACCATGTGGTGCTGCCCTCATGCACCATCATTCACCTGAGCTGAAGGTGGCTCTCAATCTCCCTCTCTGAAAGCAAGCAAGCATGCAATCACAGGCAGATCAATAGTGGAACTCTGTATAGGGGACAGGGCATTAATGATAAATGCTTGAAACCTCCAAAATAAGTCAAAGATTAGAATACAGCTTGATGGAACACTTGTCAGGTAGCAGATTTTTCCAGTTTAATTCATGCTTCATAATAAAATGCTTCCTCCATAAAGAAAATATAAACTTGATTGTTTTTACTTATTACTCCACAGCTTTCCTGCAGATTATTGCCACTTATCTCATGCATATTGCAGTTAGCTCATGCAGTGGTGAGACAAACGGGATGCAGGGGGAGGGGCAAGATGGGCTTGTGGGTATCAGGTAATTGGAGAAGGACCAGTGGTGAGACAAACGGGATGCAGGGGATGCAGGGGGAGGGGCAAGAGAGGGGATTGTGGGTATCAGGAAATTGGAGAGGGACCAGTAGTGAGACAAACGGGATGCAGGGGGAGGGGCAAGAGAGGGGTTTGGGTATCAGGAAATTGAAGAGGGAGCAGTGGTGAGACAAACGGGTAGATGAGCCTCGTCAGCCTGGAAAGGCAGCTCATCTAAGAGAAGGAAAACTCTGATCTCAAACCTCCACTGCCTTGTGGCTACATCCAGTTGTGGAAAAGGCTTCAGGAGTCAACCTCAAGGCAAAATCAGGAGCCGGAGTCCCTGAGGCAATTTGTGGCTGAACACAGTCACGCTCTGGCAACTCCTGCGACGCCGCTGGAACCAAACGTATTGGCTTCTGCCTTTCCATTGGATCATTCCAGCGACGTGGAGAGGGGGGATTTGCTGCATGGGTAACAGCCTATCCTCCATACCTTCTTTACCCAGGCTTCGCGCACTGTAGAGGACACTCCAACTTCGCCATACGGCGTCGGCACAACACGGGAAGCAGCAGTTACCGGTTATAAGTCTTCGCTTGATTGGCGTAGAGCATGACGCCAGGGGCTGCTTCCGACGGTGGGAGAGATCATGGCATCTCATTGGGCAGCTACCGCCCGCCTTAAGCTGGGCAGTCCCCAGCCAGTAAGGTGTTGCCTCGCCACGGTCCGTTAACCTCACGGGGTGCGTGGGGTTTAGGGTGAAAACCGACAAGCGGATCGACAACTCTGCACCATGCAATAGAAAACAGAAAACTCCTGCCCTAAAGCTGGGCACCTGGAACGTAATGACACCTGTTCACCTGTGCATTACGTGTCACCTGTAATGACACGTAATGTTCATAAGAATGACACCTGGTTTCTCTGATGACCTGCAAGAAATAGACGACACACGCAAAACAGCTGTCATCGACATGGAGCTGAGCAGACTGCAGATGGACATTGTCGCCCTTCAAGAAACAAGGCTGCCAGATTCCGGATCTGTCAAGGAGAGAAATTTCTCATTTTTCTGGCAGGGAAAACCACCAAATGAAACCAGGGAACATGGTGTTGGCTTTGCGGTCGGAAATACCCTGCTGAAATCCATCATCCCACCTACTGTGGGAAGTGAAAGAATTTTGTCCCTGCAGCTCCAGTCATCAGCAGGACCTGTCACTTTCATCAGTGATTATGCACAGACTCTGTCGTCTCCAGCAGAAGCCAAAGACAAATTCTATGATGACCTGGCCACCACTGTCAAGAAAATCCCCGTAAAAGAGCCATTGTTCATCCTTGGCGATTTCAATGCTAGAGTTGGTGCTGATAACAGTTCATGGCCCACTTGCTTAGGTCAGTTTGGCACTGGGAAGATTGGCCAACGCCTGCTAGAGTTTTGCTGTCATCACGGTCTCTGTGTCAGCAACACGTTCTTCAACACAAAGCCCCAACATAGAGTCTCCTGGAGACATCCAAGATCAAAGCACTGGCACCAGCTCGACCTGATTCTCACCAGACGCTCCAGCCTTCCCAGCATCAAGATCACACGCAGTTATCAGGGTGCTGCTTGCGACACCGACCATTCCCTGGTGTGCAGCAGAGTGAAACTGCAAACAAAGCAACTGTACCGCACGAAAAAGGAAGGAAGACCTCGCACTGATACCAGCAAGACCCAGGACCAGGGAAAAGTGGAGGAATTTGCACGAGCGCTTGAGGAATCTCTTCCAGGCCCGGTCGATGCAAACGCATCCAATAGATGGGAACATTTCAAGAATGCCGTTTACAACAATGCCTTGTCCATATTTGGCAAGAAGATCAACAAGACGGCAGACTGGTTTGAAGCCCACTGAGGAGTTGACACCAGTCATTGAGGAAAAGAGGAGAGCTCAAGCAGCATACAAAGCCAATCCCAGTGAGCGCAACCTGCAGGTCCTCCGAACTGCTCGCAGCAAAGTCCAGCAGACTGCCAGGAGATGTGCTAACGACTACTGGCTCCAGCTCTGTTCTGAGATACAGATAGCAGCTGACACGGGCAACATCAAGGGCATGTATGATAGTATCAAGCAGGCCCTAGGTCCAACACAGAAGAAAATTGCCCCTCTGAAGTCTGCCACAGGCGAGGTCATCCAGGATCAGACGCAGCAGATGGAACACTGGGTGCAGCACTACTCTGAGCTATATTCCAGAGAAAATGTAGTCACTGAAGAAGCGCTGAACAACACTGAGTGCCTGCCTGTGCTGGAGGAGCTTGACAGTGAACCAACCCTAGAAGAACTTCACGTGGCCCTGGACTCCCTTGCCTTTGGCAAGGCACCTGGAAAAGACAGCATCCCTGCTGAAGTCCTAAAGTGCTGCAAAGAAATCATCGTCACTGAGCTGCATGAAATCCTCTGTCTCTGCTGGAGAGAAGGTGGAGTACCTCAAGACATGAGGGATGCAAACATCATCACGCTGTACAAGAACAAAGGCGACAGGGGTGACTGCAATAACTACCATGGCATCTCTCTCCTTAGCGTTGTAGGAAAGTTGTTTGCCCAAGTTGCACTAAAGAGGCTCCAGGTACTTGCAGAGAGCGTTTATCCAGAATCGCAGTGTGGATTCCGAGCCAACAGGTCCACCACTGATATGGTAGACAACTGCAGGAGAAATGCAGGGAACAGCGACAGCCACTCTTTATAGCCTTCATAGATCTCATGAAGGCCTTCGACCTGGTCAGCAGGGATGGCCTCTTCAAGATTCTCCCCAAGATTGGATGTCCACCCAGGCTCCTCAGCATCATCAGATCTTTCCACAAGGACATGAAGGGCACTGTTGTCTTCGATGGCTCCACATCAGACCCCTTTGACATCCGAAGCGGCGTGAAGCAGGGCTGTGTTCTTGCACTAACTTTGTTTGGGATTTTCTTCGCTGTCCTTCTTCGAAGCATGTCTTTGGAACTGCAACAGAAGGCATCTATCTCCGGACCAGATTAGACGGAAAGCTCTTCAACCTCTCCAGACTGAGAGCAAAGTCCAAAGTCCAGCTGAAATGTCTGCGTGACTTCCTCTTTGCCGACGATGCAGCTGTCACTACCCACTACCCACTAAAGATCTCCAGCAGCTCATGGATCGTTTTAGCAAGGCCTGCCAAGATTTTGGACTGACAATCAGCCTGAAGAAAACACAGGTCATGGTTCAGGATGTGGACTCACCTCCCTGCATTACAATCTCTGAGCATGAACTGGAGGTTGTCCATGACTTTGTGTACCTTGGCTCAACGATCTCTGACACTCTTTCTCTCGATATCGAACTAAACAAACGCATCAGTAAAGCAGCTACCACGTTTTCCAGACTCACAAAGAGAGTCTGGTCCAACAAGAAGCTGACGGAACATACCAAGATCCAGGTCTACAGAGCTTGCGTCCTGAGTACACTTCTGTACTGCAGCGAGTCATGGACTCTTCACTCACAACAGCAGAGGAAACTGAGCGTTTTCCACATGCGCTGTCTCCGACACATCCTCGGCATCACCTGGCAGGACAAAGTTCCAAACAACACAGTCCTGGAACGTGCTGGAATCCCTAGCATGTACGCACTGCTGAAACAGAGACGCCTGCATTGGCTCGGTCATGTCGTGAGAATGGATGATGGCCGGATCCCAAAGGATCTCCTCTAAGGAGAACATGTGCAAGGAAAGCGCCCTACAGGTAGACCACAGCTGCGATACAAGGACATCTGCAAGAGGGATCTGAAGGCCTTAGGGATGGACCTCAACAAGTGGGAAACCCTGGCCTCTGAGTGGCCCACTTGGAGACAGGCTGTGCAGCATGGCTTTTCCCAGTTTGAAGAGACACTTGGCCAACAGTCTGAGGCTAAGAGGCAAAGAAGGAAGGTCCATAGCCAGGGAGACAGACCAGGGACAGACTGCACTTGCTCCCGTTGTGGAAGGGATTGTCACTCCCAAATTGGCCTTTTCAGCCACACTAGACGATGTTCCAAAACCACCTTTCAGAGCGTGATACCAGAGTCTCTAGAGACTGAAGGTTGCCAATAGGGGATTGCAGTTAGCTGCTCACCTGAGTTAATACAAAGGCTTCTTCAGTTCAGACAAAAATCAAGATCTGGCTTTGCAGTTAAAAAAATTTAGCCTGGTAATGGGCCACTTGCCCAAGACAGGTAGCAATTCCCACCAAGCAAACGTGCCACGTGAGCAGCAACTTGGAGAATCTAAGGCTGCAATCCTAACCACACTTTCCTGAGAGTAAGCTCCACTGAACAAAATAGGACTTACTTCTGAGTAGACCTGGTTAGGATTGTGCCCTAAATCACACATGTAGCCAGCTCTGCACCAAGTCAGCAGCACGCACACGATGATAGTATGGGTGCTGGCATGTCAGACTGCATGTGTAGCGAGACGCTTTTAAGGATTACAAGATTTATACATAACATTGCCAATGTGTTGCTAAAATCCTGCTTCAGCTTCCTTTCTTCATTCTGAGCACACAAAATTTCAACTTTATCAGACACTTGCTCCCCTCAAATACAGAGATACTACCAAACTGGGTTCAATTTTTTTTAAAAAAAAACCATAATCTACATGTCATAGCCAAACAGAATTAGAAACACATATACTTAAATAAAAACTGGAGGCAAGGGAAAGTGTTGGATCCAAGATAAAGCATAAATAGCTTTTCCTGAAGAAATGCACTATTCATGAAGCCAAGTACATCCAGCTCCAGGCTTTCCTCGTCTCTTTCTAGGAAGTCAGAGAAGAAATCTGATTTATTTTAGAGAGACACAGAAAGGTCAGAAAGAAGACTGTGCTAGCAATAGTCAAGGTAAGAGACAACCTGAACATATCTGAGCCGAGAGTAAAAAAAAAAAAAAAGCTTGGTGACACACTGAATATGAGCAGCAAATGAGAGGGAAGAATCCAAACTTTATTTATTTATAGCATTTTTATCCTGCCCTTCAGGTCAAAAGCCTTCCAGGGCAGTTTACAAAATCATCACCACAACACAAACCCACACACAGTCCCAGCTGCAAAAAGTCAGCAAAACAAGTCACACAAAAAAGTCAGAGCAAATAAAAAGGAATTCACTGGGTTCCAAAGTTTGAGGGACTCAAACTTCCCTAGGAAGGGAATTCCACAAGGAGGTACAACCACAGAAAAAGCCCTCACAAGTGCTCTCTCAATGCAATTCATTTGCAGTAGGAACCCATAATAGTATTGGCAACCTTCAGTCTCGAAAGACTATGGTATCGCGCTCTGAAAGGTGGTTCTGGAACAGCGTCTAGTGTGGCTGAAAAGGCCAATCCGGGAGTGACAATCCCTTCCACACCGGGAGCAAGTGCAGTCTGTCCCTGGTCTGTCTCCCTGGCTATGGGCCTTCCTTCTTTGCCTCTTAGCCTCAGACTGTTGGCAAAGTGTCTCTTCAAACTGGGAAAGGCCATGCTGCACAGCCTGCCTCCAAGCGGGCCGCTCAGAGGCCAGGGTTTCCCACTTGTTGAGGTCCATCCCTAAGGCCTTCACATCCCTCTTGCAGATGTCCTTGTATCACAGCTGTGGTCTACCTGTAGGGCGCTTTCCTTGCACGAGTTCTCCATAGAGGAGATCCTTTGGGATCCGGCCATCATCCATTCTCACAACATGACCGAGCCAACGCAGGCGTCTCTGTTTCAGCAGTGCATACATGCTAGGGATTCCAGCACATTCCAGGACTGTGTTGTTTGGAACTTTGTCCTGCCAGGTGATGCCGAGGATGCGTCGGAGGCAGCGCATGTGGAACCCATAATAGGTTGATCTATTCTATCCTGAATCTGAGCAATCTTGAGGCACCTGGTCCTAAGCCTCAGGGCACTGAAGATAATGACCAGGACTTTAAATAGGACTCAGAATGAACCAGGATCCAGTTATGTTTCAGTATTGGAAAGATGGTCTCCATACACCCAAACCCTATGATTATAATTAAGAATAAGTTTAGACCATTAATATTTATATACTTATAATTCTACACCTACATTACTAGGTTAATAACCTAGCTGCTGCATTTTGTACTAACTATAGTTTCTGAACTGTCTTTAAAAGGCAAACCCATGAAGAATGCATTGCAATAATTCAACCAGAACGTTACCAAGTCATGAATAACTACTGTATAACTATAGCCAACTCTCACCCCCCCCCCCTTTCGAAAGAAAGTTTAAAGTTGGGGAACCAATCAGAGCTGGTAGAAGGTACTTCATGCCACTTAAATGACTGGATATAACAACAGTACCTCCAAATGTGAACTTGATCTCTCAGGGGAGTGAAGTCCTATCCAAAAAAGCCAAAACATCCACACTTGGTACTGTAACAAAAGCCCTGGTAGAACACAGTGTTCTATGGCAAGAAGGGTGGATGATAATGAGGTTGACAGACACCAAGTAATTAGGGAGAGAAAGAAAAGATGAGCACTTCAGGCTGGGACAACTGCGTTTGAGACAGCAATGAGATATCCAAGTGGCCATATCAGACAAAAAAAAATGTATCTGGGACTTGATAAAGAGAAGGGGCTGAGACAGAGGTATAGCTGGTGACTATCAGCTGGAAGCCATAAGCCTGATGTCTGCCTTCAGTAAAAGGCAGAGTGGTGAGTCAATGGAGCAAGACATAACATCTAAGGATAGGGAGAAACAGAAGCCAGCAAATCTAAGAAAGGGACAGAAAAGATAAGGGAGGTAACACTTCCAAGCAATCACAGCAGACTGCTGGTCAAAGAGGAGGCAAAGTGCAGGGAAAGGCAGAAAGGTGTTAAGCTGGAAATTTATTTGGAAATTTATTTATATGGAAATTTATTTAAATATTTATACTTTGCCTTTCCCTCTGAATAAATGGAGTATTCAAGGGAGCACATAAATTAGAGTGACAAATATAAAAAAAGAAATATAATGCAAACATGGGAACAAAATATAAAGTGGAATACAATAACTGTATCTAATAAACAAGTGGGAAACCCTGGCCTCTGAGCGGCCCGCTTGGAGGCAGGCTGTGCAGCATGGCCTTTCCCAGTTTGAAGAGACATTTGGCCAACAGACTGTGGCAAAGAGGCAAAGAAGGAAGGCCCATAGCCAGGGAGACAGACCAGGGACAGACTGCACTTGCTCCCGTTGTGGAAGGGATTGTCACTCCCAAATTGGCCTTTTCAGCCACACTAGACGATGTTCCAAAACCACCTTTCAGAGCGCTATACCATAGTCTCTCGAGACTGAAGGTTGCCAACACAACAAGTGCAATAAAAAACTTTAAAAGAAAATATGGACCAGAAACCAGTAACCAGTAACCAGAAAACCCAAAAGCAACAAAGTAAGTAGGCCAGTGGGAAAGGAAAGTCTTCAGCCATCACTGGAAGGTGAGCAGTCCTTAATTTCACTGCAAGTGAGTTTCATAACAGCACCATCATTGAGAAGGCCCTGCTTTTTGCTGACTTCAATCTGGCCCTCACCAGAAGTAGCACACAGAACAAGGTTCCTCTGCTGACCTTAAGGGGCAGACCAGTTTGCATGAGAGAAAGTGGTTCCTCAGGTATTCTAGACCTAGCCCCAAACCATATGGAGCTTTAAAGGTCAAAACCAGAACCCTGAACAGGATCCAGAGAAAGATGGGCAGCCAGAGCAGCTGCAGGAGCAGTGGAAGGGCCAAGTGAAATGGCCTTTCCCCCAAGATACCACTGAATACAAAGGTAGCAGTGGTGGAATTGTTGGAGGAAGGGACACAACAAAAGTACATGTTTTGTTGGGAGAATCAGGCGACCCCTATTCTGTCCCACCTTGCTCCTCTTTATTCAAGAGGACACACATTTCGTTTAGCTTTGATAACCAGTCTTAACTCGTACTCAAAGACTCCAACGCCTCAAGGGAGTCACTTTTTAAAATGAGAATCTGTCAGGACCCACCAGAAGTGATGTCATGACCAGAAGTGACATAATCAAGGAGAAACATTTTTACCAATCCTAGGCTGTAAAATCCTACCCACACTTATCCAGGAGTAAGTCCCATTTACCATCATAGTTGAAAGCATATACAGAGTAGCCTGTTAAAAGTACAGATCTGTAACATTTCCCCAGAGCAGTCACACACCATGGTAGCATCAATATATTAAAAATAAAATATTGAAAAGAATGGGGACCCACCTGAAATGGGCTCGCAACCCAACTAGTAAATCCCGACCCACAGTTTGAGAGACACTGCCATAGGCCATTCCACATTTGATAAGTTTTTTTTTCTACACTTCTAACAGTATTTTTTTGCAAATGACTTCTACAGCTCTACCCATATATGCAGAAAATCACCACTTTGATTATATGGCACCCTCCCCCATATCTGCGGTTTCACTGACCTGTGGTTTACAGCTCTCCCCATCATGCTCATGGCTCACTGTTTTTTTTCCCTCCTGTCACTGGGTTGTACATTCAACTGGCGAATATCTCTTATGGAAACTATTCTCTGCATTGGCAATGGCTATTTTGAATTCTGAAGCCATCCCAAAGCTATGTGCAGCCATAATGAAGCTATTCTGCAGCCAGTGAAATACTGGTAGCCCTTGTTACTTCCGAATGCTTTGGAGCCACAGCCATTGCTGCTAAATTCTTCCTAACATAAGAGATCTTGCATTCTGGGCAATGGTAAGTACAGATGTGTGCCACTTAATGATGGGGCTATGTTCTCCTATCTCCATTGTTATGCAATTATATCATTAAGCGAACATTCAGCCCAATCTACTGCCTTTGTTGTGTAAACAGACATGCCTTACCAGAAACTAGCTGACTGCACAGGCTACTGGAGATAGAATCTCTCTTCTTTGCATTCAGAGCCTCTTTGTTGTGTTTAACACACACTCTGCTGCAGGCTATGGGAGACCTGACTGCCTCATTAGGAGTTTCTTAGTTGTGTTTTGACCACTGTCATATATGAGATTAGCTGTTAAGTGAAAGGTCATTAAGCGGCGCACGTCTGTATAGAGTTCACTGTTATCAGCAGTTTTGGGTATCTGCGATAGTGGTAGGAACACATCCCCTGCAGATATGGAGGGGTGCCTGTACTTCCAGTATCTTAATGAAATGACATACATATATTTTTTCTTAAATAGAACACAGTATCTTTGATATATTCTTTTGATGATACACCTACAGAAAATCCCCAACCATTTCGCCCCTGATAACAAAAATATCAGTGTGGAAATACTGCCTAGGATTCAAAAGGTGGCACTGTGCATGCGGAAAACACTTCTGAACGCCAGGGTTCTAAATATTTTGCTGTTTCCTTCTATCTGCTGCAGCCATTATGCTTCTTTAAATGTGAATCCTAAGGTTTGGGGGACCCACAGGAGCAGCATGAAATATAGCTTGGGGGGGTGGTAGATCTAGGGGAAAAAAACTGGTGAAGATTCAGATCCTTGCCTTGTGCAAGTCTAGTTTTTCATGGAAATAGCAGTCCTTTCGACTGCTATTTCCAAATTTGGAGGCCAAATTTGGAGGCCAAATTTAGGCTTTTAGGCAGGAAGCTGAAAGCCAGGACCTCAAAGGTAGCGTTCGCTGAAGTGCTACCTGTTCCACGCGCAGGGCCAGCTAGGCAGGCGGAGATCAGGGGTCTCAATGCGTGGATGAGACGGTGGTGTAGGGAGGAGGGGTTTAGATTCGTTAGGCACTGGGGAACGTTTTGGGACAAGCGGGGCCTGTACAAGAGGGACGGGCTCCATTTGAACCAGAATGGAACCAGACTGCTGGCGCATAACATTAAAAAGGTGGCAGAGCAGCTTTTAAACTGATCCCTGGGGGAAGGCCGACAGGAGCCGAGGGGCATCCGGTTCGGGACTCCTCATCCCTATGGGATGAGGATGGGGAGGTTAGAGAACAACAAGACAAAGGCAGGGTAGGAGAAGAAATTGGGAAAGGTAGGGTGATGGGATGTGATAGACGGTTTGGCACAATGAGAGGATGCGGGGACAAAGGAGCTGATAAGCAGCCCATCCTGGGGCATTCCGTGTATAAATGCTTTTATGCGAATGCCCGAAGTCTACGAGCAAAGGTGGGAGAACTGGAATGTCTGGTGACAAGGGAAAATATTGACATAGCGGGCATAACGGAAACCTGGTGGAATGCGGAGAATCAGTGGGATACCGCAATCCCGGGCTATAAACTCTACAGGAGGGACAGGCAGGGGCGTGTTGGAGGTGGGGTGGCCCTTTATGTTAAGGAAGGGATAGAATCCAGCAAAGTAGAGATTGAAGGTGGGTCCGACTCCACCGTAGAATCTCTGTGGGTTAAGTTACCAGGCTTGTGCAGCAATGTAATACTGGGGGCGTGCTATCGTCCTCCAGACCAGAAATCTGATGGGGACCTTGAAATGAGGAAACAGATCAGGGAGGTGACAAGGAGGGACAGGGTTGTAATCATGGGGGACTTCAATTATCCTCATATTGACTGGGTCAATTTGTGTTCTGGTCACGATAAGGAAACCGGATTTCTTGACGTGCTAAATGACTGTGGCTTAGATCAGCTAGTCACGGAGCCCACCAGAGGACAGGTGACTCTGGATTTAATTTTGTGCGGTACGCAGGACCTGGTTAGAGATGTAAACGTTACTGAGCCATTGGGGAACAGTGATCATGCTGCGATCCGTTTTGACGTGCACGTTGGGGGAAGAATACCAGGCAAATCTCTAACAAAAACCCTTGACTTCCGACGGGCGGACTTCCCTCAAATGAGGAGGCTGGTTAGAAGGAGGTTGAAAGGGAGGGTAAAAAGAGTCCAATCTCTCCAGAGTGCATGGAGGCTGCTCAAAACAACAGTAATAGAGGCCCAGCAGAGGTGTATACCGCAAAGAAAGAAGGGTTCCACTAAATCCAGGAGAGTGCCCGCATGGCTAACCAGCCAAGTTAGAGAGGCTGTGAAGGGCAAGGAAGCTTCCTTCCGTAAATGGAAGTCTTGCCCTAATGAAGAGAATAAAAAGGAACATAAACTGTGGCAAAAGAAATGTAAGAAGGTGATAGGGGAGGCCAAGCGAGACTATGAGGAACGCATGGCCAGCAATCATTAAGGGGAATAATAAAAGCTTCTTCAAATATGTTAGAAGCAGGAAACCCGCCAGAGAAGCGGTTGGCCCTCTGGATGGTGAGGGAGGGAAAGGGGAGATAAAAGGAGACTTAGAGATGGCAGAGAAATTAAATGAGTTCTTTGCATCTGTCTTCACGGCAGAAGACCTCGGGCAGATACCGCTGCCCGAACGGCCCCGCCTAACCGAGGAGTTAAGTCAGATAGAGGTTAAAAGAGAAGATGTTTCAGACCTCATTGATAAATTAAAGATCAATAAGTCACCGGGCCCTGATGGCATACACCCAAGGGTTATTAAGGAATTGAAGAATGAAGTTGCAGATCTCTTGACTAAGGTATGCAACTTGTCCCTCAAAATGGCCACGGTGCCAGAAGATTGGAGGATAGCAAATGTCACGCCTATTTTTAAAAAGGGAAAGAGGGGGGACCCGGGAAACTATAGGCCGGTCAGCCTAACATCCATACCGGGTAAGATGGTGGAATGCCTCATCAAAGATAGGATCTCAAAACACATAGACGAACAGGCCTTGCTGAGGGAGAGTCAGCATGGCTTCTGTAAGGGTAAGTCTTGCCTCACAAACCTTATAGAATTCTTTGAAAAGGTCAACAGGCATGTGGATGCGGGAGAACCCGTGGACATTATATATCTGGACTTTCAGAAGGCGTTTGACACGGTCCCTCACCAAAGGCTACTGAAAAAACTCCACAGTCAGGGAATTAGAGGACAGGTCCTCTCGTGGATTGAGAACTGGTTGGAGGCCAGGAAGCAGAGAGTGGGTGTCAATGGGCAATTTTCACAATGGAGAGAGGTGAAAAGCGGTGTGCCCCAAGGATCTGTCCTGGGACCGGTGCTTTTCAACCTCTTCATAAATGACCTGGAGACAGGGTTGAGCAGTGAAGTGGCTAAGTTTGCAGACGACACCAAACTTTTCCGAGTGGTAAAGACCAGAAGTGATTGTGAGGAGCTCCAGAAGGATCTCTCCAGACTGGCAGAATGGGCAGCAAAATGGCAGATGCGCTTCAATGTCAGTAAGTGTAAAGTCATGCACATTGGGGCAAAAAATCAAAACTTTAGATATAGGCCGATGGGTTCTGAGCTGTCTGTGACAGATCAGGAGAGAGATCTTGGGGTGGTGGTGGACAGGTCGATGAAAGTGTCGACCCAATGTGCGGTGGCAGTGAAGAAGGCCAATTCTATGCTTGGGATCATTAGGAAAGGTATTGAGAACAAAACGGTTAGTATTATAATGCCGTTGTACAAATCGATGGTAAGGCCACACCTGGAGTATTGTGTCCAGTTCTGGTCGCCGCATCTCAAAAAAGACATAGTGGAAATGGAAAAGGTGCAAAAGAGAGCGACTAAGATGATTACGGGGCTGGGGCACCTTCCTTATGAGGAAAGGCTACGGCGTTTGGGCCTCTTCAGCCTAGAAAAGAGACGCTTGAGGGGGGACATGATTGAGACATACAAAATTATGCAGGGGATGGACAGAGTGGATAGGGAGAAGCTCTTTACACTCTCACATAATACCAGAACCAGGGGACATCCACTAAAATTGAGTGTTGGGAGGGTTAGGACAGACAAAAGAAAATATTTCTTTACTCAGCGCGTGGTCGGTCTATGGAACTCCTTGCCACAGGATGTGGTGCTGGCATCTAGCCTAGACGCCTTTAAAAGGGGATTGGACGAGTTTCTGGAGGAAAAATCCATTATGGGGTACAAGCCATGATGTGTATGCGCAACCTCCTGATTTTAGAAATGGGTTAAGTCAGAATGCCAGATGTAGGGGAGAGCACCAGGATGAGGTCTCCTGTTATCTGGTGTGCTCCCTGGGGCATTTGGTGGGCCGCTGTGAGATACAGGAAGTTGGACTAGATGGGCCTATGGCCTGATCCAGTGGGGCTGTTCTTATGTTCTTAATATTTTCAAGACAGGCTAAAATACTTGGCACAGCCACCAAGAATGGCTTACCAAGCCTCAGCTCAACAATTCAGTGCTTCAATGTCAACTATTGAGCCCAACTTCCATTTTTGCAAATCTAGTCTGTTTCTATTTAAATGCCCACTTCAGTCAATTCTTTTCCATCTTTCACAAATGAAAACAGAGTTGCTTTACTGAGGTCTGTGGGAATCCTAGATTAATTCAGCACACATGGCACAAATTAATAAGATCAGAACCTGGCTCATATTATACAGTCATTATGACTAAGAAGAGTCTTGCTGAAAAAACTGTTTAATTATATGTATTGTATAAAGCATTACTTTTTCTTAAAGCAAGTTTTCATTGCCACTGGGCATTCCTTTAATCTGGCATAATTAAATTGCACTGAGAAGGCTCCATTTATGTTCCCTATGCTTACATACAACTACGATTGCTTTTTACATAGCTCACACATATGAGTCCTCACAACTGTAGAGCCCAATCTTTAAGAGCACCATATACAGAATATAATCTAATTTTTTTGACTTCTTTGTGGCCAAAGGGATAATTCGTAAAAGTCTAATTTTCACTGCCAAACTGTTCTTAAGTAGTTTTGGAACCCCTGTGGATTAGAAAAAAAATCAGTGGATACAAAATCAGTGGGAAAATAGCTTCAAAGACCCACTTCCAGGTTTCTTTCTCCTCCATTATCATGCCAGAATGCACTGGTATAGATGCTATACCACATTCAGCCACTAGATGGGAAGAATAATGGAATCTAATGGAATGAAAGTACGTATTTGTTTAGATTCCATTATGCACCCCATCTAGTGACTGAATGAGGTACAGTGTCTATACAGGTGCATTCTGGGGTGATAATGGAAGAACAAGAAACCTGGAAGAGGGTCTTTAAAGCTATCTTTAACTCTGAGAAGCTCGCAACCAGTGCAGTTTAACAGCATGAAGGTAGGAAATGGGATTTTGGTGCTTTTTTCCCCTTGTTACAAGGCATTTAAAAGGTGGACCCTGGTATCAGTGGTGGGTCAAATCAGAAAATACTGAAGTCCCACCTCTATGTGTGTGTGTGTGTTATATTACATTACATTATATATTATAGTCTCTCTCTCTCTCTCTCTCTCTCACACACACACACACACACACACACACGGGCCAATACTGTAAAAAAAATTTTTTAAAGTATATGCCCTTCAATATAAATATTTCCAGGGCAACATACAAGAACAACAATTCAATTAAGATACAAGGCTGAAACTTAGAAACTATAACAAAAACCAACACCTAAACAAAATTAAGAGGCAGAAGAGTCTCTAAAAGTAGATCAGACATTAAAAGCTTGTTGAAATAAAAAAGTGTTTTCTAATAACAAACACACAATTAAGGAGTCTGGCAGGTCACCAGAGCAGAGGACATGCCAGAATCTTGAAATGACCATCTCTTGCTCTGCTCATCCGATTTCACTGTGCCACAGAGCAGATACATCAGTAACAGAGGTATGACTTCTCACAACATAGCAGGTACTCATGGATTAATCTAGGGTCTTTATATGAAAGAGTAAAGGTCCTAGAGGCAACCTGGTAGACTGGAAGAGGCTCAGTAGAGCCACCCCTCACAAGAACTTACACGTGGGGGGGGGGGTGTCTGAGGACAGCTCCCTCCCACAGGGATGTTCCAGGGCAGAGACCAAGACCTGATGCTACAAGTGCTTATCCTCAGTCCTTTTCCAGGCCTGACTAGAAGAATTCCACCAGGTGCTTAGATTGATGGTGGATCAAAGGGCACCCTTCTGCCCTGGCACCACATGATAAAAACCTGGTGTGTTTTGTAGACCAGAACATGGAGGATTTCCTGGCTAAGAGCAAGGTAGCCATAACTGATTCAGAATAACCGAGGACAGAAAGGCTCTGTCACTCAACCTACATGCTGTGAATTGGAGGATGCCTAGTTGCAGGTGGTGAAATGGTCACTGCCTTCTTCACAGTTCTGCAGTCACCCCTGCTTTTGCCCTTGGGTTCATGGAACTTGTGAGATAGGGTCTTGCCTGGGACTGTAGATGGAATGGGTATGGCCATGTCTAGGGAGCTGTGTACCTCCTTAGTAATCAGTTGTTAGAGACACATTGTGAACCCATCCAGACTGGGCAGGATGAGGCCCTAATCCCCTCTTACTTCCTGGGATTGTTGGCCCAACTGGGTCTGAGCTATTTTGAAAAACCTAGAGAGCTGGTGGTAAGGCTAAGTGTTTCTCCTGGTCACTCATCTCTGAAGCTGACAATGCCATGGCCTCGTAACCCATCTATCTGGGTAGAGTAAGGAGAAATTGATGGGTTTTTGTTTGCTTTTGCTAGGCATTGATCATGGGGGGAGGCAATCACTATGTTTCCTGAAGGTTGTAGTCTATCCTGGCCCAAGGAGAAGAAGCAGAGTTGGAGTGTCTAGTCACACAGAGGAGCACAATGGTGTTGGTCACTTCAGAGGGAAAGGCCCATGCTGTTATGCGCTACCTGCTCTTCAAAGTCTGCTTATGGCAGAGTGGTGCCAGCAAAGCAGGCTGTACCCCATCTTGTGAAGACAGACAAGCCCTTGAGGAGCTGCCATCTTCTGAGCTGCTTGTCCACAAGATGCAAGTATCCGCTTCTGGGCTTGTGAGCTCCCTGATGCATCCAGTGGGCTGATGTGTGATACAGGAAGCTGGACTAGATGGGTTCTGGGCCTGATCCAGCAGGGCTCTTGTTATGTTCTTTTGCTTTTCTATGGCCCCATAGCCTTCCTTGTTGCAAGGGGAGGAATGACTGCCTTCAGGCAAAAACCCATGTTCTGTCTTCATCTTTTCCCAGGCATTTATGGGAAAGCCACAGGCTGTTTTAACCTGCTCAGGGTCAGCAGCTGTCAATCTTTACCCTGCTGCACCAATGACAGCAGGATATGGGGTCTGTGTTGATGGATCCATTGTGGCCTGCTGTTTTAGGATTTGGTCACTCAGAAGAGACAACTGAAAAGACTGAGAGCTTGAAACTGACCCTGCCTGCACAAGGGAGAGGAGCTTCCCTAATGCTCAAGACTGAGCTACTAACAGAGAACCATACAATACAGCAGAAAATTACTTGTAAGTGAGCTGCTGGACAGAACATTTATTGAAATGCTGTGATTGTTGTGGATCACATACTACCAAAATGGTAATTCAGTCCCAGGATTCAGGAGTTCAGGATTTAAGAGTGGAATCTCATGCCTTCTCTTGCTCTACAAGGTTCAATTCAAAGTATTTGAGTACGTATTTAATAGCTATTGCCTCTTGAAAATGTCAAATTTTGAAAATATGACTATAGCATTTTACAGGTTAAGTAAAAATCAAATAGAAGGAAGCAAGAAGCAACAACAGTTCACTATTCTGAAAAGAAACCAAAATATTTATTTTTAAAATGAATAACACTACCTTATTAGCCTCTCTCTATGCATCTAAACATCTTCATTAAAAACAAACAATACCATAAAAGGAGGATTTTACTACTCCCAAGGGCTCATGACCATCAGACTCACAGACTATCAATGCATTATTTGTACTAGTTTTGAAGCAGAATTTGAAAACAAGCTGACACAGTGCTGAGAAGGAAGGACTTGTGAATGGTAAAATACATTAAGCTGCACCTTAAGCACTGGTCTTTTTGCTCAAAGCGCCTTGGTTACTGATGAAACCAAAACTACGACATACTTTTCTTTGAATTCAGAAACGCCCATCCAAAATGGCAGACCCTCAGTCTCAGTAGTTGAGTGTTAGCTAAATTGCTTCAAGCTTTGTCTAAATCAAAATATATTAGTGCACAAACATCCATTTGTTAATTATTTTAGCTGCTCCTATATTAGCTTGAGTGACTGGTAGCTTGGTCCAGATCCAAATTATTCCAACAGGGCTGGAAAATACTAGGCAACTGGCTGTCAGAGCTCTTAAGACTGCAAATATTTTCCTAGTCTCAAAACAGAACTGCCTTGCTGAATAAAACCAGGATCAATCTAGTCAAGCAGACTGTTTTCAACAGTAATCAGACAGATGCCACTGAAGGCAGGCTATGATGGCCAAGGACAGCATAGGCAGTGTCTGATGTTTGATCTGTTACTTAAAGGTGTGCGACCTCTGTATGAAGGCTCCATTTAGCTACCAGGGCTAATAGTCTTCATCTATCCTGAATTTGCCCAATCCTTTCTCAAAGTCATCTGAGACCATGGCCTTCCCCATATCTACAGTTGTGAATTCCATG
The DNA here is from genome assembly GCF_035046505.1 of Tiliqua scincoides. NCBI lineage: Eukaryota > Metazoa > Chordata > Lepidosauria > Squamata > Scincidae > Tiliqua > Tiliqua scincoides. Next base: position 79,864,907 of record NC_089827.1, on the reverse strand, counting down.
CATTAATAAAAAAACCAGTTCCGTGAAGTTGAGTGGGTTGATGTTATTAATTAATTAATTAACATTAATTAACAGTATTTATATACCGCTTTTCTATCATTATAAAGTCTGAATATTCTAATCCTCACTACGTAAAGACTATTTCTGAGCACAGTATAAAGTGAGACAGAAAGAATCAATCTTGTAAAGGGGATATAATCTGATCAGGTTTTAGAAAAATCAGATTTAAAATGAATTATAGGAATTTTGAAATGTTGCTTTGAATTTGACTAGTCATACCTGTTTGTACCATTTTTGTTCACCCCAAAACATATTTCCCCTCTGGTAAATTACATTATGGGGGAAAAATTCCAGGATGTTGCAAGGATTTGCTTTTCCATTGGTCTGTTGAAACTAATTATTAGATGTTAAAGTTCCCATTTTAAAGTACTCGTGTAACTAAGGGTGCCAATTTGCAACTCATGTCTGTCTGGCAGATGGAACCTTCCCCAGTGGAATCAGCTTCCCAGAACAAAAGTGACTGTCTGGGGCAAGTAAGGGCAGATTCGATTCACCAATTCAGATTCAAAGCTTGATTTCAATAGTCCAAACTTTTAACACTTAGCCACTGGATGTTATAATGTTCTTGTACCAGCATGCAAAGAAAACATCTTAAATGAGCAATACAAAAAGTCTCACACACTAAGAAAACTCCACAAAATAAAGTTTTTACTAAGCTTCAAAACAAAGCGCCACAGCTGAAAGAAGACTTTCAGTTTGGACTTTACGAACACATTCTTCAAATACCAGTAATATTAAAAGTCTCAGAAGAGGCAAGACCTTGTTCCCTAACCGTAACATTACAGTTTAATCCTTGAAACAGCTGATAAAAACCCCTGCAGTTTAGCTGGACAGCTTGAAGGGAAAATCTGGCATTCTGAAGAAGAAAAACTGAATTTGTGAAACATCTTACAATGTAGATAATATCTGAACCTCTGAGGACCCTCCATGATTGCTACTCCAAATGCTCAGATCTTTGCTGACTTATGGCAATTCTGCTGATGATTATTCAATTCATTTTCATCAGTCTTCCACATCATTCAGTCATGCAACACTTGTTCACAGTGTTGTAGTTACAAAAATAATTTTCTTACATCTTAACACACATCAGAGTACTAATCTAAATGTAAATAAATCTGTTAACACAATATTAATAGCACTGGATGAGTCAAAAGCGTGGTTTTGCAAAGACTGATTAGCATTCTTTTTTGGACAGTCTGTTGGTTACAGTTCTTTAAATCTAACATGTTGAGGGGGAGTCGTGGTAAAAACATTCAACAATACCAAAATCACACACTCAACAGCAATTCACTTTTCAAATATCTTGAATTTTATAATACATACCAATTTCACAATGTAAATTGCCACATTGTCAGCCTTAATTGAACATTTTAAGGCACTGACAATTCATTTTTGGATCCATCTATTTACCTTCAAATAGGTTTTTACTACATGAACTAGCTCAACAAATCCTTCACACGATACTTTATCAGGCATTTCTCAACCATGAAGAGAAGCTTTCAGACCTGTTAATTTTCTTTAGTATTATCAATTCCCTTTTCACCCATTCTCATACACAAGAACGTGCAAGGCAGACTATACTTTATTTAATGCATTTATACCCCGCCTTTCTTCCAGTAAGGGCATTCAAGGCAGCTTACATGACTAAAAACATACACCAATAAGACATTAAAACCACAATTAAAACAAAAGTATCTACTTCCTTTACATACTTCTATTCAAGCTTCAACAAGAGGAATGAAAACAGGAGCTGGGGAAAAATGCTATGGACCATAACTAACAGCAAAAAATGATCAGGTATGCATGCTGGGTTTTCCCTATCTTTTTTCTTTAATCGTTTGAATCAAATGATTTGGGAAACAAGAATGGCCATTAGATAAAACATTCAGAGAGCTAAATCTACTATTTTGGAGGGGAGACACATTATCTGAAGATGGGTCTCAATGTTCCTCGACAATGTGAAAAGTACACCACTGAAAATCCTGAGGTTGATGGTATCCACCTCTGTAATATAACTTTAAATGTCATCGTTGCAAATATAGCATTGAGGCTCTCATCACTCTGCCTCAAAACCTATAATGTGGGGGTTTTCGTGGCAAACTCCAGGCTCCAGTTCCCAAGAAAATGAAGTAATTGGAAGCCCCACACAAGCTTCAACAGAATTGCAAATTGTTACACACTGCCCACATAGCTCTGAGCTAGAGAGTGTGTGTGATTAGGAGGACTGATGCATGATCACACCAAATTCCTTCTCTCAACTCACAGATCAAAAACTTGCCCTCTCAGCTACATTTTTCTTTAAACAGCCACTGTTACCCTGGCAACCCTATGCTGCTGACACAGACAGCTGGTCCATTTAAAGTCAGCCCAAGCTGAAAAGTGAAATGTTTGTTCAATCAGTTGGGAATAGTTTCTCTCAATTCCCAAGCTACATATAGGAGCTGCTGCTCTCTACTTCCAAACTCAATTATTTTAAAGAACTATATCCATTGTGGTATACAATTTTTTGATACACAGACATAACTTTACTTACTTCTATGTAAAGGGAGGAGAGGGAGAAGGAAAATCTTTATAAATTGTTTTCCAGTACATGCAGGGTCCTTGCTCTTCTACATCTATAGTATAGGTTGCTGTAATTCTGTTGACATACTTTAAACATATATGAATATTGAACAGAAGTCTTCTGCCAAATTGCTCCAAGCCCAACTCAATGTCTTTCAATTTCTGACAGCTGAGAAACACAGTGTTTTCCTAATGAAAACTCTTACGACTGAAAAGTTTAACTCTTTGAACGTGTAAGAGTTAAGAACTAACCCAATGTGTGAATTACTGTTCTTGGCATATCTTGTTCTTAAAACGGGTAATTCTACTAGATCACTTGAAGAAATGATCCACTCACTCCACAGTTACCATCCTCGGCTGAGGCTGAGTGACTAGAAAACAAGGCCACAGCAATGAAACATACCAAGACACAGGGGAGAAGGGAGAGGCATCTGACAGCTGGATAACTTGATCAGATTGAACTTCCCTCCTCTACAACCAAGTACCAACACTCGCTCACACTCCAAAGTCCCTGTTCTTGGCTTTTGTGAGATCAGTCAGTATAGCAATGTCAGTGAACTAGAGTTGGGTGGTAGTTACAACAGTGGTTACCAAACTTTTTAAAATAGGGACCCATCTTTTAAAAGACACTATCAGTATACACCTTGCTTTTTGAGATTTCACTTTTAGCAGCTGCTCAAGCCTTTGTTTTTATACTATGGTGGGGGGAACTGTCTTCTGGAAAGTTTGTGGAGCACCACATTCATTGGATCAGAACCACTCTGGTGGCCTTGTGTTCTCCTTTGATAAGAATCAAGACACGCTTGCCTACGCATGAGTAAACATGCACATGTGGCTCAGTTTCTCTTTCCATAGGGCTCAATACATTTTTCTTGTCAGCTGGAGGACTTCTTTCTCAAGACTTTTTGGGGCCCGCGTTAATCAGAACAGGACCATTCTGGTGGTACTGTATTCCCTTCAGTCCGCCCTTCTAAGTGGACCAAGGCATGTTCACCTATTGCAAGTAAACAGGCACATGCTGCTCCATTTTGGTTTCCATGGGTCTCTACACATTTTCCTTATCAGCTATCAGCTTGTCAGTTTCACAACCCACCAAAAATGCGGTTGCATCCCCCTGGTGGTTTGCGACCCAGTTTGAGAACTGCTGAGTTAGAGTGTTGGATATGGCCAGCAAGACCCAGGTTTAAATCCCCCACTCAGTTCTGAAGTTCACTGGCTCTGCTGCTAAGTCTCAGCTAAACCTACCTCGCAGGTTTGTTGCATGGATAAAATATTAAAATTCACATATACCACCTCAAGGAAAATGCAAGGATGGAATATAAATAACATCACACCTGTGTGTCAAAACACACATATCTCAGCTGCTTTATAATTTATAAAAGTTACAATGTAACTTGGTTGCCTTGACTGTTATTAAGAAAGCCTTTGCAGTTCACATACGAGGATAATTTTTTATCAAGATGTGAACAAAAACGAAAATTCTCTTACTCCTACCTCCCCACCACCATAATGCTAACAAGCCAACTAATTTTAAGACTTGAAGAGTGGTTTTTTTTTTATATTGTGCCTACAGATGCTTTTTATCTCACCCCAGGATTTGCTCAATTAGATAAAAATAGTTTCTGTTGCTAACGACTTCATTTTATTGCTTAGAAAATCGTAACTGTATAGGGGCAAAATGCAGGCTAAACACAGTGAATGGCTAAGCTTCTTAAACTGGGGGGGGGGCTGTCCATTAACAGTAGTAGAAGCATTAGGGAAGATTTCATCAGGCTGGTATCAGCCAAGCACCATCTGAAAAACAAAACAAGCACAAAGACCTTTAAACACCTAGGGTAGGTGGTGCCAACTTCTTACTTTCTATTCACTTCCTTGCTTTAAAAATGCCTTGAAAATGCCATTGTTGCAAAACTTTTTGCAACTATCGGTATTCTTCCTCTTGGAAATTCTTATAGTTGATTGCATTGGCATACTAATCTTGATTGACAGTGCAACAAATAAGGAAAGCAAGCAAGAATACAGGGGGCTTTCAATCCACGGATGCTGAGCATGCAACTAGAGGTCCTCAAAGGACCTCCCAGATGCAACCAGAAGTACCTTCCAGTAATGTCTAGAAGGTCTTCTGAGGCACAGGGAGGTCACACATGGTTTGCTCTCCCCCCCCCCCGTGCATTTCACTATTCGCGGAATTCAATATCCACGGGGGACCCAGGAACAGATCCCTGCGGATACCGAGGACCCACTGTAATCTGAATTGGGAGTGATTGAAGCAAGTAAATATTAATACTAAATCAAAAAGGTATGATTATTATTGCAGAAATAGCTACCTGGAGCAACATGCAGAAAGGCAGCATATTTTTATAAGGCCTTTAATTGCATTTAAACGCATGCAACGACAACAAATGTCACTCATCTCTATCCTACTACTCTTGCTGCATATTTTTCTGTTTTTGGAATATTAAATACACATACTGTTTAGAAAAACTAATTCTTGCAAGGGTAGAGGAAATACCATTACATTCCACTGGCCTCTGGCATTTTTTGCATCGTTGCTTTCAATTGCAAGGGCCTTCATGTATGAAGAGCTGTTTTAGGACATTCACACTTCAAGATGAAGAATTATAACCAGAGAAAGTTAGCTTGATGAAGTCCCACTGGAATTTATGAGACTTCAGTTGATTATGACTAACTTGTCCCATTGATTTCAATGGTGCTTAGTCATGGCTAACTTCTTTTAGGATAGAACCTTGAGTATTTTCTTGTTTCTTTTTGCACTCCTAATGATTTCTATGCTTAACCATTACTGGAACTGTAGTGAAGTTAAATGATCATTTAGCTAAATGGAGAAGTAGGTCCTCATCAACAAATCTCTCTTGTTAGCAAGCACCACTCCCTTATGGATAATTTGCTTGCTCAAACAACAGGAGGCAGACTTTGCTGCTCCTGAAACTAAGTACATTACCATTCATTCCCCCTTTGGAGCCCAAGTGGATTTTCCACACACAGTAAAATTCCAATAATACAGAAATGATGGATTAGGGCAGCCATTTTCAACCACTGTGCCATGGCACATTGGTGTGCCGTGAATGGTCCGCAGGTGTGCCACAGGAATCTGGGGGAAGATCATTTATTAGTAGGGCCAATGGGGGATGTGACTGGCAGCATAATGTGCCTTGTTAATTGTCAAAAACCTGATGGCGCGCCTTGACAATTTTAGTGCCTTGTCAGTGTGCCATGAGATGAAAAAGATTGAAAATTGCTGGATTAGGGGGTCAATGAAGAACTCCTGCTGAAGAATGCATCCCTAGATCATTTTGCCTTGATGTAAGGACTCAAGATCAGTGTTTCTCAAACTGCGGGTCACAAGCCAATTTCAGGTGGGCCTGCACTCATTTTGGTATTTTATTTTTAATATATTAAACTTGATGCTACCATGGTATGTGACTGCATTTGGGGAAATGTTATAGACCTGTACTTTTAACAAGCTAATATGTATATTCTTTTAACAATGGGCAATGGTGGGTAGGATTGCAGCCTAGGATTGTTAAAAATTTTCCTGCTTGATGATGCCACCTCCAATCATGACATCACTTCTGGTGGGTCATGACAGATTCTCATTCTGAAAAGTGGGTCCCAGTGCTAAATGTGTGAAAAGCACTGCTTCAGATCATAAGAACATAAGAACAGCCCCACTGGATCAGGCCATAGGCCCATCTAGTCCAGCTTCCTGTATCTCACAGCGGCCCACCAAATGCCCCAGGGAGCACACCAGATAACAAGAGACCTCATCCTGGTGCTGTCCCCTACATCTGGCATTCTGACTTAACCCATTCCTAAAATCAGGAGGTTGCGCATACACATCATGGCTTGTACCCCATAATGGATTTTTCCTCCAGAAACTCGTCCAATCCCCTTTTAAAGGCGTCTAGGCTAGACGCCAGCACCACATCCTGTGGCAAGGAGTTCTCGTCTAGACAGGCTGGTAGACAGTGCTGGGGGAGAGGTAGCGGCTGTGGTGCATGTCGGCACCAACGATGTGGGCAAGTGTAGCTGGGAGGTCCTACCTGTTCCACGCGCAGGGCCAGCTAGGCAGGCGGAGATCAGGGGTCTCAATGCGTGGATGAGACGGTGGTGTAGGGAGGAGGGGTTTAGATTCGTTAGGCACTGGGGAACGTTTTGGGACAAGCGGGGCCTGTACAAGAGGGACGGGCTCCATTTGAACCAGAATGGAACCAGACTGCTGGCGCATAACATTAAAAAGGTGGCAAAGCAGCTTTTAAACTGATCCCTGGGGGAAGGCCGACAGGAGCCGAGGGGCATCCGGTTCGGGACTCCTCATCCTATGGGATGAGGATGGGGAGATTGGAGAACAACAAGACAAAGGCAGGGTAGGAGAAGAAATTGGGAAAGGTAGGGTGATGGGATGTGATAGACGGTTTGGCACAATGAGAGGATGCGGGGACAAAGGAGCGGATAAGCAGCCCATCCTGGGGCATTCCGTGTATAAATGCTTTTATGCGAATGCCCGAAGTCTACGAGCAAAGGTGGGAGAACTGGAATGTCTGGTGACAAGGGAAAATATTGACATAGTGGGCATAACGGAAACCTGGTGGAATGCGGAGAATCAGCGGGATACCGCAATCCCGGGCTATAAACTCTACAGGAGGGACAGGCAGGGGCGTGTTGGAGGTGGGGTGGCCCTTTATGTTAAGGAAGGGATAGAATCCAGCAAAGTAGAGATTGAAGGTGGGTCCGACTCCACCGTAGAATCTCTGTGGGTTAAATTACCAGGCTTGTGCAGCAATGTAATACTGGGGGCGTGCTATCGTCCTCCAGACCAGAAATCTGATGGGGACCTTGAAATGAGGAAACAGATCAGGGAGGTGACAAGGAGGGACAGGGTTGTAATCATGGGGGACTTCAATTATCCTCATATTGACTGGGTCAATTTGTGTTCTGGTCACGATAAGGAAACCGGATTTCTTGACGTACTAAATGACTGTGGCTTGGATCAGCTAGTCACGGAGCCCACCAGAGGACAGGTGACTCTGGATTTAATTTTGTGCAGTACGCAGGACCTGGTTAGAGATGTAAACGTTACTGAGCCATTGGGGAACAGTGATCATGCTGCGATCCGTTTTGACGTGCACGTTGGGGGAAGAATACCAGGCAAATCTCTAACAAAAACCCTTGACTTCCGACGGGCGGACTTCCCTCAAATGAGGAGGCTGGTTAGAAGGAGGTTGAAAGGGAGGGTAAAAAGAGTCCAGTCTCTCCAGAGTGCATGGACGCTGCTTAAAACAACAGTAATAGAGGCCCAGCAGAGGTGTATACCGCAAAGAAAGAAGGGTTCCACTAAATCCAGGAGAGTGCCCGCATGGCTAACCAGCCAAGTTAGAGAGGCTGTGAAGGGCAAGGAAGCTTCCTTCCGTAAATGGAAGTCTTGCCCTAATGAAGAGAATAAAAAGGAACATAAACTGTGGCAAAAGAAATGTAAGAAGGTGATAGGGGAGGCCAAGCGAGACTATGAGGAACGCATGGCCAGCAACATTAAGGGGAATAATAAAAGCTTCTTCAAATATGTTAGAAGCAGGAAACCCGCCAGAGAAGCGGTTGGCCCTCTGGATGGTGAGGGAGGGAAAGGGGAGATAAAAGGAGACTTAGAGATGGCAGAGAAATTAAATGAGTTCTTTGCATCTGTCTTCACGGCAGAAGACCTCGGGCAGATACCGCTGCCCGAACGGCCCCTCCTAATCGAGGAGTTAAGTCAGATAGAGGTTAAAAGAGAAGATGTTTCAGACCTCATTGATAAATTAAAGATCAATAAGTCACCGGGCCCTGATGGCATACACCCAAGGGTTATTAAGGAATTGAAGAAGGAAGTTGCAGATCTCTTGACTAAGGTATGCAACTTGTCCCTCAAAACGGCCACGGTACCAGAAGATTGGAGGATAGCAAATGTCACGCCTATTTTTAAAAAGGGAAAGAGGGGGGACCCGGGAAACTATAGGCCGGTCAGCCTAACATCCATACCGGGTAAGATGGTGGAATGCCTCATCAAAGATAGGATCTCAAAACACATAGACAAACAGGCCTTGCTGAGGGAGAGTCAGCATGGCTTCTGTAAGGGTAAGTCTTGCCTCACGAACCTTATAGAATTCTTTGAAAAAGTCAACAGGCATGTGGATGCGGGAGAACCCGTGGACATTATATATCTGGACTTTCAGAAGGCGTTTGACACGGTCCCTCACCAAAGGCTACTGAAAAAACTCCACAGTCAGGGAATTAGAGGACAGGTCCTCTCGTGGATTGAGAACTGGTTGGAGACCAGGAAGCAGAGAGTGGGTGTCAATGGGCAATTTTCACAATGGAGAGAGGTGAAAAGCGGTGTGCCCCAAGGATCTGTCCTGGGACCAGTGCTTTTCAACCTCTTCATAAATGACCTGGAGACAGGGTTGAGCAGTGAAGTGGCTAAGTTTGCAGACGACACCAAACTTTTCCGAGTGGTAAAGACCAGAAGTGATTGTGAGGAGCTCCAGAAGGATCTCTCCAGATTGGCAGAATGGGCAGCAAAATGGCAGATGCGCTTCAATGTCAGTAAGTGTAAAGTCATGCACATTGGGGCAAAAAATCAAAACTTTAGATATAGGCTGATGGGTTCTGAGCTGTCTGTGACAGATCAGGAGAGAGATCTTGGGGTGGTGGTGGACAGGTCGATGAAAGTGTCGACCCAATGTGCGGCGGCAGTGAAGAAGGCCAATTCTATGCTTGGGATCATTAGGAAGGGTATTGAGAACAAAACGGCTAGTATTATAATGCCGTTGTACAAATCGATGGTAAGGCCACACCTGGAGTATTGTGTCCAGTTCTGGTCGCCGCATCTCAAAAAAGACATAGTGGAAATGGAAAAGGTGCAAAAGAGAGCGACTAAGATGATTACGGGGCTGGGGCACCTTCCTTATGAGGAAAGGCTACAGCGTTTGGGCCTCTTCAGCCTAGAAAAGAGACGCTTGAGGGGGACATGATTGAGACATACAAAATTATGCAGGGGATGGACAGAGTGGATAGGGAGATGCTCTTTACACTCTCACATAATACCAGAACCAGGGGACATCCACTAAAATTGAGTGTTGGGCGGGTTAGGACAGACAAAAGAAAATATTTCTTTACTCAGCGTGTGGTCGGTCTGTGGAACTCCTTGCCACAGGATGTGGTGCTGGCGTCTAGCCTAGATGCCTTTAAAAGGGGATTGGACGAGTTTCTGGAGGAAAAATCCATTATGGGGTACAAGCCATGATGTGTATGCGCAACCTCCTGATTTTAGGAATGGGTTAAGTCAGAATGCCAGATGTAGGGGACAGCACCAGGATGAGGTCTCTTGTTATCTGGTGTGCTCCCTGGGGCATTTGGTGGGCCGCTGTGAGATACAGGAAGCTGGACTAGATGGGCCTATGGCCTGATCCAGTGGGGCTGTTCTTATGTTCTTATGAGTTTCACAGACCAACCACACGCCGAGTAAAGAAATATTTTCTTTTGTCTGTTCTAACTCTCCCAACACTCAATTTTAGTGGATGTCCCCTGGTTCTGGTGTTATGTGAGAGTGTAAAGAGCATCTCTCTATCCACTTTATCCTTCCCATGCATAATTTTGTATGTCTCAAATCATTAAGATCTGAACCCAGCACCTCCTCAGCACCCAGAAAGTTCAGAATCTGAAAAGATATTTACTTAGCTGGCTCCGTTGCTTTTGCCAGGAGGACTGGAGGGGCATTCAGCAACACAGATTAGTGAATGTTAACCAGTTCTTTATTTTCACTCATTATGCTAGAACCCCAGTCCAGAATTCCCTGGACAGCAGGGAAGAGGAAGCTTCATGGAAATGGACGAGTTCATCTTGTTGGACCACAATGATTTAAAACTATGAGACCCCAGTTGCTACTGTTACAGTAGCTGTGCAAGATGACAGTACCTGTAAAAGAGGGAGCACTCCAGATACTTCACAGGCAGTTTCCACAATGTTGCTTCCCAACACGGTGAAGGGCCAGAAGATGATCACAATCACAGGTTGGTGAACAAAGTGAGTTGGTGAACAAACAGTTATAGAGCACTACTTGCTGGCCTCTCTAATGCTTCCCTTTTGCCATCTGGCCACAGAGGTAGGTAACGCCTTCCTTTGCTGCCCTAGTGCCTCAAGCATACAGTCAAGTTCACATTATTAGCTAGGGTTAGGTTCCTGGAAAATCTAGTGGATACTGAAACATGGAGACTGCGGGAAAAATGGGGTTTGTTTCCAGGGAGTCCTCTTCACCATACACTCTTATGAACTTTATGAACCTAAATCTTAACTTGAAGATTTGAGTGACAGCAAGGGCTCATCAACATCTCCAACATCTAAAGCTTTCTTCTCCGTGATGGATATCTGCCGCGTACTGTAGAGGCATCTATTTTGCATTTGCATCTGTCTTCATGGCAGAAGACCTCGGGCAGATACTGCTGCCCGAAAGGCCCCTCCTGACCGAGGAGTTAAGTCAGATAGAGGGTAAAAGAGAAGATGTTTCAGACCTCATTGATAAATTAAAGATCAATAACTCACCGGGCCCTGATGGCATCCACCCAAGAGTTATTAAGGAATTGAAGAATGAAGTTGCAGATCTCTTGACTAACGTATGCAACTTGTCCCTCAAAACGGCCACGGTGCCAGAAGATTGGAGGATAGCAAATGTCACACCTATTTTTAAAAAGGGAAAGAGGGGGGACCCGGGAAACTATAGGCTGGTCAGCCTAACATCCATACTGGGTAAGATGGTGGAATGCCTCATCAAAGATAGGATCTCAAAACACATAGACGAACAGGCCTTGCTGAGGGAGAGTCAGCATGGCTTCTGTAAGGGTAAGTCTTGCCTCACAAACCTTATAGAATTCTTTGAAAAGGTCAACAGGCATGTGGATGTGGGAGAACCCGTGGACATTATATATCTGGACTTTCAGAAGGCGTTTGACACGGTCCCTCACCAAAGGCTACTGAAAAAACTCCACAGTCAGGGAATTAGAGGACAGGTCCTCTCGAGGATGGAGAACTGGTTGGAGACCAGGAAGCAGAGAGTGGGTGTCAATGGGCAATTTTCACAATGGAGAGAGGTGAAAAGCGGTGTGCCCCAAGGATCTGTCCTGGGACCGGTGCTTTTCAACCTCTTCATAAATGACCTGGAGACAGGGTTGAGCAGTGAAGTGGCTAAGTTTGCAGATGACACCAAACTTTTCCGAGTGGTGAAGGCCAGAAGTGATTGTGAGGAGCTCCAGAAGGATCTCTCCAGGCTGGCAGAATGGGCAACAAAATGGCAGATGCGCTTCAATGTCAGTAAGTCTAAAGTCAGGCAAATTGGGGCAAAAAATCAAAACTTTAGATATAGGCTGATGGGTTCTGAGCTGTCTGTGACAGATCAGGAGAGAGATCTTGGGGTGGTGGTGGACAGGTCGATGAAAGTGTCGACCCAATGTGCGGCAGCAGTGAAGAAGGCCAATTCTATGCTTGGGATCATTAGGAAGGGTATTGAGAACAAAACGGCTAGTATTATAATGCCGTTGTACAAATCTATGGTAAGGCCACACCTGGAGTATTGTGTCCAGTTCTGGTCACCACATCTCAAAAAAGACATAGTGGAAATGGAAAAGGTACAAAAGAGAGCGACTAAGATGATTACTGGGCTGGGGCACCTTCCTTATGAGGAAAGACTACGGCATTTGGGCCTCTTCAGCCTAGAAAAGAGACGCCTGAGGGGGGACATGATTGAGACATACAAAATTATGCAGGGGATGGACAGAGTGGATAGGGAGATGCTCTTTACACTCTCACATAATACCAGAACCAGGGGACATCCACTAAAATTGAGTGTTGGGAGGGTTAGGACAGACAAAAGAAAATATTACTTTACTCAGCGTGTGGTCGGTCTGTGGAACTCCTTGCCACAGGATGTGGTGCTGGCGTCTAGCCTAGATGCCTTTAAAAGGGGATTGGACAAGTTTCTGGAGGAAAAATCCATTGCGGGGTACAAGCCATGATGTGTATGCGCAACGTCCTGATTTTATAAATGGGTTATGTCAGAATGCCAGATGCAAGGGAGGGCACCAGGATGAGGTCTCTTGTTATCTGGTGTGCTCCCTGGGGCATCTGGTGGGCCGCTGTGAGATACAGGAAGCTGGACTAGATGGGCCTATGGCCTGATCCAGTGGGGCTGTTCTTATGTTCTTATGTTCTATTCCTCTCCCCCCTGCACAGTGCTGGTTGTGTTGCCTTCTGCCCATAAGGAGGCCACTGCCTCTTATTCTCCGCCTCCTGCAACCTCTCACACCCCTTTCTGCCTGTTTGCAGCTGTGCTGAGCCCCCTGCCCATGTTTGCTGTTTACACCAGCACAGTATTCGTGGATAACAAGAGCAAAAAAAATTATCTCACAGATAATGAGAGCAGGTGGCAATTCTGCCCCTTGCAGATAAGGGAATTCACAGATAGCGAATTTGCATATAAAGAGAACTGACAGTAATTTAGAAAGGGAACACCAACTTTTTCTGTCTGAAATCACTGGATAAAGGGAAATTTAGGATAAAGCTCTTAACAGCTCTTCTGGCATCCAGTGTGCCAGTTCAAATTCTTTAACGGAATGACAGTAATGGCTCTGTGAAGTTTCCTGGAACTCGCTCAGACTTATGAATATTTGCCTGGCTGCAGATTTTGCTGGTCAGACTCCTTTATGCAGATATCTCTTGATGTGCATTGTCCTTAATCAGGGGTTCACAACATTTGTGTTCGATGTCAGTTCTGCCTCTCTCTGAAAAGGGAGGGGTAGAGCCTTTTTGAAATTGTCCCATTTACATGGGAGGGGAGAATTTCACAATAGCGACTGTAGAAAACCAATCTGTGCCCAGCCCCCAACACTGTTCACAAGGAGATGTACAAAATACCAACAATCTGTTTTTACCCAGATTGATTAAAGCAGCAGCCACTGTCATAACATGAAGATAACAGCCACAGAAAGGTGGGGGTGACAACAATTGATCTTCATCCTTCACCAGAGGATAGAGGGCCTCTTGGAATGAAGTCTGTCTATCAGCTGAGAGAGAGGATTACTCACCAGGGAGCACTGCCTAGTACCAACAGTGAGAATGGAATAAATCATGAGCAGTCAGAATACTTGCTGGCAACTCCCCTGAAACAGGTCCCCCCTCTGTTCTTTTAATAATGGTACAGTTTGTCAGCGATTTTCAAGGTAGCCACCTGGTAAAACTCTAAGCTGCTATCTATACAGTCTTTCCTGGGAGTAAGTCACATTGAATTAAATGGGACTTACTTCTGAGTAGACATCATAAGAGTCTGCTGTAAGAAATGGATTTTCATGAAGGTGCAATAAAGCAAACAATATGCCAGTAATTCAATTTAAAGGTTGTGGTCACTGGAACACTGACTTCCAGTCCTGGAACCTCCAGCATGTAGGACTCGGGAAGGGAAGAACTTCCATTTACAATGTAATAACTCCTCCAATTATGCATTGGTATAGTGCTTTCTGAATGTGAAAAGCACTTCATACACATCATTCCAGTGTTACAGTGGAAGACTGAATGTGAACAGGTGAGCATGTTAGACACACACAGAGAGAGAGAGAGAGAGAGAGAGAGAGAGAGAGAGAGAGAGAGAGAGAGAGAGAAGAGCTTGCAAGATCAGAAACAGAGAACCAGAAAAACCCCAAAACAAACAAAGACAGAGATAGGAAAATTGGGAACAGAGAGTACTGGAGAAGTAAGGTTGACTGTTCCATGTTGAAGATTCCCACTAAGCCTAACAGTGTGACCCAGGGTATGTTTACTCTGAAATCCAGTGAAACATACTCCCAGGAACATGTGCACATGGCTGCACTTTGCTGCAGGATATGCTTCTGCTTTTCAGTTTCACAGGGCCTTCTCCCTTTAAGTTAACCTGCTCTGCATTTATATTTTTAGCTGTTGGTTTACAGTTTCACTGCTTGCTATATTTTTATACAGTTTTACTGTGACCTTGTTTATGTATTTTACCTGCAAGGTGCTTTGAATTTCAAACAAAAATGAACTAAATAAATATCTTATACCTCAAAAAGAAAATCTTAACTTGTGCTCCAGCTTAGGATACAGCTAACAATGTTATGAAACATAAGAAAAAAAATTATTTCTGTCTGTCAGAGTTAACAGCCCCTTGGGGCTACAGTCCCAGAATATAAGGAGGAGACATCAAAGCAACACTGTTTGCCTGTGTAAACGCCTTTTTATACATCAGCCTCTTACAGATATTGCCAAAGTTCTGGCTCTCTTGTCTTGTCAACGTCATCCAGAACTACCCTCATTCTATTTTTATGCAATTCAAAGTTACAACACAGAAAACATCAAACCTCACCATCTGAAAAAACAGAGTGGAAACATTTCTAAATAGACACTTGTAATTTAGATGAAAACCTTTGCATGCTGATCCTAAACGCAGAACATGAGATCAATGTATTGAAACTAATGGGACAAATATGCACATAATGTTTTAGGAACAAAGGATCAGTAAGTCCATTCTGCACAATCCTTTAGATCAGGGCAAGAAAAATGTTTCTTCAGCTGCGATTCTATACACTTTCCTGGGCATACGCCCCACTGAACATAATCGGACTTACTTCTGAGTGGACACTGGGCTGAAAGTCTCAGGCATCAACCTTAAATTCTTTAAGTATCATTCCTTCAGTTACACAGATTAGAAACTAGTTGTATCGGTGTCGTCCCCCCATATCTGTGAGGGATACATCCTGGGGACCCCTGCAGATACAAAAACCAAGGATAAGAGGTTTTTATCTTCTATCTTCGCAGCCCCGCTCCCACATCTATTAACGCAACTTAGGTAGGTGTTTACCACTGGCACCAAGCAAAACTCTTTCTTCCTTTTACAGAACCAAGGATGCAAGCTTATAGCGCAACATAAAGGCAAACAACCTGAATCCTTTAAGCGACTCATCAGATGTTTACAGGAAACAGTTAACTTCTTGGTCTCTGTTAACATTCAATTAACCTCTTCAAGCATTCAAGCTGCCTGGAGCTTCAGCAACATGGATGGGAAGGTTTTGGACTTCCTGCTGGCATCCAGTTGCCTGCTACTAAGCGTGCTGCTGGGAAGTACTTTCCGGCACTTTTTCAGCAGTGGCTGGC
This sequence comes from Tiliqua scincoides, assembly GCF_035046505.1. NCBI lineage: Eukaryota > Metazoa > Chordata > Lepidosauria > Squamata > Scincidae > Tiliqua > Tiliqua scincoides. The sequence goes on along the minus strand of NC_089827.1, from coordinate 79,849,082 downwards.
AGTGGAATGTGGCTGCCACAGCCTGTAGAACAGGGCTGTGAGAGTCTCACCAAGTGCTCTACTTCTTCCTATCCCTCAGAAAGTGATACTTTTAATACCCTTACTAATCATTCCTTCCAGTCATTAATACTGCTACATATGTGCCATGCAGTACCTTATAATTTTATCTAATTCAAGAGCAAGATAAGCAAGCAAAGCTGGAAAAAGACCCCAAAGCTGCTGTTCAAGAACGTTTCTGAAGTAATGTGCCCAGCCAGCTGAGGAACTGATACAGGGGTAACAGAAACTTAAGTGCCCATCACTGGCTACGTTGGTTCAAAATTTTGGCTGTTCCGTATCAAACTATCCAAGTACATAGAACAGTTTTCTCACTCCGTGCAAAGTCAGCAATTTTCTATGTGCGACAGAACCATTGGCTAATGCACTGCCATCATCACATGCAACTGAAGAAGCAACTTCTAGACTAGTGGTACCTAACAAGGTTCTCATGGATGTTCCTGAGGGTCACAGGAAGGTGTTGGCGGGGGGGGGGGAGGATTTGTTGATTTCTGGGTCCAGAGTCACCTGGCTCCAGCAGACAAGCTGCTGGCAGAGCCCCTTCCTCTACAGAGCAAGCTTCTTCTAAGGCAGGGGTGCCCAAACCCCAGCCCAGGGGCCACTTGTGGCCCTTGGATGCTCCCAATCAGGCCCTCCGGGAGCCCCCAGTGAGCATCTGGCCCTCTGGAGACTTGCTAGAGCCCGTGCTGGCCCAACACAGCTGCTCTCAGCATGAGGACGACTGTTCAACCTCTCACCTGAGCTGTGGGATGAGGTCTCCCTCCACTACTTGCTGTTTCATGTCTGTGATGCAGCTGTGGCAGTGAAGGAAAAGGCTGGCCTTGCTTTGTGCAAGGCCTTTTATAGGCCTTGAGCTACTGCAAGACCTTCATCCATTCATATAAGTTCAATCTCTAATAAATTCATTTATGTAAATTTATGCAAATTTTAAATGTAAATGTAAATTAATTCTTTTTTTCCCTGGCCCCTGACACAGTGTCAGAGAGACACTGGCCCTACTGCCAAAATGTTTGGACACCCCTGTTCTAAGGTGTTAGGCTTTGAGGAACCTTCGGAGTCTGATATGCAGCCTCTAATGTTGAGACACAGGTCATGGTTCAGGATGTGGACTCACCTCCCTGCATTACAATCTCTGAGCATGAACTGGAGGTTGTCCATGACTTTGTGTACCTTGGCTCAACGATCTCCAATACTCATTCTCTCGATACCGAGCTAAACAAGCGCATCGGTAAAGCAGCTACCACGTTTTCCAGACTCACAAAGAGAGTCTGGTCCAACAAGAAGCTGACGGAACATACCAAGATCCAGGTCTACAGAGCTTGCGTCCTGAGTACACTTCTGTACTGCAGCGAGTCATGGACTCTTCGCTCACAACAGGAGAGGAAACTGAGCGCTTTCCACATGCGCTGCCTCCGACGCATCCTCGGCATCACCTGGCAGGACAAAGTTCCAAACAACACAGTCCTGGAACGTGCTGGAATCCCTAGCATGTATTCACTGCTGAAACAGAGACGTCTGCGTTGGCTTGGTCATGTCGTGAGAATGGATGATGGCCGGATCCCAAAGGATCTCCTCTATGGAGAACTCGTGCAAGGAAAGCGCCCTACAGGTAGACCACAGCTGCGATACAAGGACATCTGCAAGAGGGATCTGAAGGCCTTAGGGATGGACCTCAACAAGTGGGAAACCCTGGCTTCTGAGCGGCCCGCTTGGAGGCAGGCTGTGCAGCATGGCCTTTCCCAGTTTGAAGAGACACTTTGCCAACAGTCTGAGGCTAAGAGGCAAAGAAGGAAGGCCCATAGCCAGGGAGACAGACCAGGGACAGACTGCACTTGCTCCCGGTGTGGAAGGGATTGTCACTCCCGGATTGGCCTTTTCAGCCACACTAGACGCTGTGCCAGAACCACCTTTCAGAGCGCGATACCATAGTCTTTCGAGACTGAAGGTTGCCAATACAATAAAAAAATGTTGAGAAGTGTGGCTGGCCAAGCCATGAGTCCAGCAGGAGCAACTGAATGAACTACCTTTCTGTGTTACTTTTACCCAAATTAATTGCTTTGTCATCATCCTGTACCAACTCCAGATCACCAGACTGCGAGAAAAATCTGTATTTAAGGTCATGGTCAAAAAAGTTTGGAAAACCCATTTCTAGATGCCCAATGTAAGAGAATTTTATATTTGGTATTGCGTGAATTAGATCTCAGTTTCATTCTTCTCTTGCAGTAGTTCATTTCATTCTACCTATACCATGTCACATTATGAAAGCCAGTTAAGGCAAGCTTTTTATCCTGCAATATATGCACAAATACAGTATTCAATCTCTTCTCACTCTGGCCTTGCAACCTACATGCACTCTTAGGGTGCAATCCTAACTCTTATGTCAGTGCTTTCCAACACTGGCATAGCGGTGCCAATGGGACGTGTGCTGCATCCTGCAGTTGGGGGTCACTCACGGAGGCCTCCTCAAAGTAAGGGAATGTTTGTCCCCTTACCTCAGAGCTGCATTGCCCTTATGTCAGTGCTGGAAAGCACTGACAGAAGGGGTTAGGATTGCGTCCTTAATGCACCAATTTCAAACCAGCTCCTATTCATAAAGAATGAAACAGAAAAATCTGGAACTGTCTTGGGTGCCCTTCGGGGAGAAAGGCAGATTACAAATCCAATAAATTATAAATAAAAATCAACCATTGTCATAACTATCGGACAGCCCAATACTAGCCTGCACTGAAACAGGTACTATATCCAGTGCAGGTATGAAGAGGGATGGAGTTTAATCAGAGGACTTAGGTAATGCCCCAGGGGACCCCAAGTAATGCCCCAGTCACCAAAATGGGGCTACTCAGATCAGATCCAAGCAGTTCAGTGGAATGCCGAGTTGCTTGGGAGGAGGGTTAGGATTCATCCTAAGTGCCAGAGGCCAGTCCCATTCCGCTTCCGGGTCCAGTCTGCTCACAAGCCCTCCCACCACCCTTCCTCCCCTTGCTTAGCCCCAGTTCCACCCTCCCCAGTCCCCCAAGCCAGCCGGCCTCTGCTGGCACAACCTTCTGTTTCCTAGCGGCACAGAGGTTGGATGCTGCCTCTCGGGCCAGTGTAGCCAACTCCTGAAGATGTGCAAACATGCCATAAGGCATGTTTGCAACATTCCTGGGCCAGCGCAAGAGACCAACATGCAAGTCTCTCTCAGACTGACATGCAAGTCTGTTTGCAACAAGAATTTTGTCAAGGGCAAAATTCTGAAACTCCTAGTTCTGGACTCAGCACAAACTGTGCTCCGTAAAAATTAACCTTGCATCATTCCCGATTACTTATTCACTTGCTTTCTCAGTCACATTAACCAAATTAACTGCGGCGGCAGTGAAGAAGGTCAATTCTATGCTTGGGATCATTAAGAAGGGTATTGAGAACAAAACGGCTAGTATTATAATGCCGTTGTACAAATCTATGGTAAGGCCACACCTGGAGTATTGTGTCCAGTTCTGGTCGCCGCATCTCAAAAAAGACATAGTGGAAATGGAAAAGGTGCAAAAGAGAGCAACTAAGATGATTACGGGGCTGGGGCACCTTCCTTATGAGGAAAGGCTACGGCGTTTGGGCCTCTTCAGCCTAGAAAAGAGACTCTTGAGGGGGGACATGATTGAGACATACAAAATTATGCAGGGAATGGACAGAGCGGATAGGGAGATGCTCTTTACACTCTCACATAATACCAGAACCAGGGGACATCCACTAAAATTGAGTGTTGGGCGGGTTAGGACAGACAAAAGAAAATATTTCTTTACTCAGCGTGTGGTCGGTCTGTGGAACTCCTTGCCACAGGATGTGGTGCTGGCGTCTAGCCTGGACGCCTTTAAAAGGGGATTGGACAAGTTTCTGGAGGAAAAATCCATTATGGGGTACAAGCCATGGTGTGTATGCGCAACCTCCTGATTTTAGAAATGGGTTATGTCAGAATGCCAGATGCAAGGGAGGGCACCAGGATGAGGTCTCTTGTTATCTGGTGTGCTCCCTGGAGCATTTGGTGGGCCTGCTGTGAGATGCAGGAAGCTGGACTAGATGGGCCTATGCCCTATGGCCTGATCCAGTGGGGCTGTTCTTATGTTCTTAACTACAATTCCCAGGAGGCCTTGCAGGTCTCTTGTTATCTGGTGTGCTCCCTGGGGCCTTTGGTGGGCCGCTGTGAGATACAGGAAGCTGGACTAGATGGGCCTATGGCCTGATCCAGTGGGGCTGTTCTTATGTTCTTATGTAAATAACTATCTCATTCATTCCACCCACTCTTTCTGCACAGCGTAGCGGTCCTTTTTGTTTATCTGTTTAAGCCACTGATCATGCCAAGTACAGAAGAGGTTAACAGACATTGCAAGAAACAACTTGTCTTGACCAAACTCTACTCCTAGAGTACATATATTGAAATCAATTCTGCACAATAAACACACACAAAAATCTCCTCACCAAGAAAGAAAATGAACTAGACACTTGCAGGTTATGCCTCTTTTCCATAAATGTATTTAATTTGTTAAACACAGCCTTTTGAGGCCCATGGAGTTTGCAGCCATGGTCCTCAGAACCATGTTGGGCCAATCACATGGGTTCAGGATACTGAAATCCACAAGTCCCTAATCCACTGATACAGCAGGCCCACTGTAATATGCTACCACAGACCCACTCTAAACGATGAGGGGAGATACAGTAAATTGCTGCTGGCCCATATCAGAACACTTAAAATAGCAATTATGAAGCTCGTGCATATTATCTGAATAATATTCACAGTCAGAGCAGGCTACAACTGTAGTCCCCAGTGGAGAACTAATGTTTAGATTTTTTCATTTTAGCATTCCATGCATCTTTCAAAGCAATCCTTTGATATTTTTACCTATTTAACTTTTCTTCTTACCCTTAAAAAAAAAATCTAACCTAAGACTTCTCAAAGTCACATCTTCATTGGCATAAGAACATAAGAACAGCCCCACTGGATCAGGCCATAGGCCCATCTAGTCCAGCTTCCTGTATCTCACAGCAGCCCACCAAATGCCCCAGGGAGCACACCAGATAACAAGAGACCTCATCCTGGTGCCCTCCCTTGCATCTGGCATTCTCACATAACCCATTTCTAAAATCAGGAGGTTGCGCATACACACCATGGCTTGTACCCCATAATGGATTTTTCCTCCAGAAACTTGTCCAATCCCCTTTTAAAGGCATCCAGGCCAGATGCCGTCACCACATCCTGCAGCAAGGAGTTCCACAGACCGACCACACGCTGAGTAAAGAAATATTTTCTTTTGTCTGTCCTAACCCTCCCAACACTCAATTTTAGTGGATGTCCCCTGGTTCTGATGTTATGTGAGAGTGTAAAGAGCATCTCTCTATCCACTTGATCCTTCCCATGCATAATTTTGTCTCAGTCATGTCCCGCCTCAGGCATCTCTTTTCTAGACTGAAGAGGCCCAAACGCCTTAGTCTTTCCTCATAAGGAAGGTGCCCCAGCCCAGTGATCATCTTAGTCGCTCTCTTTTGCCCAGTAATCATCTTAGTAATCATCTTAGTCGCTCTCTTTTGCACCTTTTCCACTGTATCCTTTTTGAGATGTGGTGACCAGAACTTGACGCAATACTCCAGGTGTAGCCTTACCATCGATTTGTACAACAGCATTATAATATTAGCCATTTTGTTCTCAATGCCTTTTCAAATGATCCCAAGAATAACAAATAACCCGCTTGAGAGATACATTTGGCACAGAGGAGTTTAAGCGCTTAGTTGCTCAAAATAAACCTGAAACACACTGTCTTATTTATCTCACCTCTAAGAAATCTTAATTCTTTCCGTGTATAAAAATTAATAATATTTTCAGTTCTTGGATTAATTCCAACAGTTAAGTCTAAGTTTTGTCATTTTCAGTGACTAGCTTTTGTATACAATAGTGATGGAAAAGCTAAAATTACTTATACATTTTAATAGAAATAAAGTCAATTAAAGTTAAAATTATAGACACCATTTTAGTGACTTGAGAAGCTGGACTGATTTTGCTACATAAACTTTGAACACCACACACAAAAGTAACTAGGTAAAAGTACAAGAAGATTTAAATATTTTTAACATTATCCAGCCTAAACATTGAAACACAATATAAGAGATTAGAGATCACACACAATCTTTAACAGAGTTACTCCAGAAGCGACTAGGATGCCTAAATACTGCAGTTTAGCAGTGGTTCTCAAACTCTTTGGACCCACTTTTTAGAATAACAATCCTCAGGACTCACCAGAGGTGATATCATTAACCTGAAAGTGATGACATGGCCGGAAGTGACATCAACAAGCAGGAAATTTTTAACACCCCTATACAACAAAATCAAATCAAACTAATTAAGTAAATAAATTAAAAGTTTACAATAAGTATTAAAATGTATTTAAAATAAAGGAGAACCCCCCCCCCCCAACTATCCCAAGCAGTTGCTGATCTGTTTAAAAAAATTTCCCAAGGCTGTAATCCTATCCACACTTACCTGGGGGTAAGCCCCATTAACGATCATTGTTAAAAGCATGTACATAGTAACATAGGCTAGTAACATACATAGTAACAAACATAGGCTGACAATCAGCCTGAACAAAACACAGGTCATGGTTCAGGATGTGGACTCACCTCCCTGCATTACAATCTCTGCACATGAACTGGAGGTTGTCCATGACTTTGTGTACCTTGGCTCAACAATCTCCGACACTCTTTCTCTCGATATCGAACTAAACAAACGCATCGGTAAAGCAGCTACCACGTTTTCCAGACTCACAAAGAGAGTCTGGTCCAACAAGAAGCTGACGGAACATACCAAGATCCAGGTCTACAGAGCTTGCGTCCTGAGTACACTTCTGTACTGCAGCGAGTCATGGACTCTTCGCTCACAACAGGAGAGGAAACTGAGCGCTTTCCACATGCGCTGCCTCCGACGTATTCTCAGCATCACCTGGCAGGACAAAGTTCCAAACAACACAGTCCTGGAACGTGCTGGAATCCCTAGAATGTATGCACTACTGAAACAGAGATGCCTGCATTGGCTCGGTCATGTCGTGAGAATGGATGATGGCCGGATTCCAAAGGATCTCCTCTATGGAGAACTCGTGCAAGGAAAGCGCCCTACAGGTAGACCACAGCTGCGATACAAGGACATCTGCAAGAGGGATCTGAAGGCCTTAGGAGTGGACCTCAACAAGTGGGAAACCCTGGCCTCTGAACAGCCCGCTTGGAGGCAGGCTGTGCAACATGGCCTTTCCCAGTTTGAAGAGACACTTGGCCAACAGTCTGAGGCTAAGGGCAAAGAAGGAAGGCCCACAGCCAGGGAGACAGACCAGGGACAGACTGCACTTGATCCCAGTGTGGAAGGGATTGTCACTCCCGAATCGGCCTTTTCAGCCACACTAGACGCTGTTCCAGAACCACCTTTCAGAGCGTGATACCATAGTCTTTCGAGACTGAAGGCTGCCAACTAACTAACTAGTAACCTCTTAAAAGTACAGATCTGTAACATCTCAAAGCAGTCACAAATCATGGCTGCATCAAGTCTATTAAAAATAAAATAAACATTGAATGGGGACCCACCTAAACTTGGCTCGCAACTCACCTAGTGGGTTGCAACCCACAGTTTGAGAAACACTGCACTAACAGATTACAATATCCCAAAGAGGGAGGGCTAAGATTAGGAAATGCAAGGCAAATATCCCTGAAACATAAATTTTCACTTCCCTCCCAAAAACAGGATACTATAAGTTTTTAAGGAAACTGACCTTAAGAAGTCAAGGGGAATTTATTAGGATTCAAGGAAAAGTATTTCCTCCAACACCAGTTAATATGCTCTTCAAGGACTACTTCAGTTGCAGATTCACAGGGTACCCAAAAGTCTGAAGTATCCAGAAATGGCAGGGTGGGGGGCGGTTGGAGAAATAGTCAAGGAAGTTGCAAAGCCCTCAAGCTAAATTCTCCCCAAACCTGTCCCAAGCAGCGTTAGGAAAGCAAAATACATATACACAGTCTAAGATTGAGTTGCAAATCAGGACTTTCCTGGTTCAAATCTCACTTCAGGACAAAGACTTTCCCATTCATAGTGATGACTAGAACTGGGCAAAATTCATAGTTCTGAGTAATTAAAATCTAAGATACAAAATAATCAGTTGAACTAAATTTTACATAATACAAATGTTTTAAAATGTTTAAGCATCTCAAATGTGTACAGATCTCAAATGCATCTCAAATGTGAAAAATTTGCATAAAACACCATGTTTTTTCAAAAATATTCACATTGATTCAGAAAAATCTAGTAACACTCAGGCAACAGGTTCCATCTTAAAGTTTCTTGTCTCTGGAGAATGGACCTGAAGGAAATCTTAGGACACAATCGAATGGATATAAGCAATTTAAATTGTAAAATAATTTACTCCTTGTATACTATCAATTACAAGGACTTAAAAACAAAAGGTAATAAGGAATGTTTAAAAAAAAAAGTTGTGAGGAAAGTAATTTTTGGAACCAAGCTGTCTTCTGTGTAAATTCTGAGTTTGAATTAACCTAAAATATAACTGATTTCTCAAAAGACAATTACAAAGACCTTGCCTCTTTGGTTAAACACAATGGAATATGAAAAGAATCTTTCCACATATGCAAATCTTGTGTGGTCCCAGTTTAACAAATTCTGAATGTAAAATATATTTAGCATTCCAAGATTTTACTGTACCATTTAAGTACAGTAATGGAATACCTACATAGAATGTTTCAATTTAGAACTATTTAGTTCCATCACCCTCAAAATACAACATTCTTCTGTATGAAAAGATCTTTAAAATACTAGTCCCTGTACTATTTTATCAACCTTAGGAAAGGCACTGGTTTCATTAATGAAAATAGTTGCTTCAAAGGTAAAATACAGCTGAGGCTGATTTATTTACCTTATGAAGGAGAATTAAGAAAAAAATTGGGATTAATTTGCATTCTGTGCACTCCCACAACTCTACAGAATATGCAAAACCCTCCTAATTCTGGTTACTACATTCATCATAAGTGTATTTCAAACATTTACAAATGTAATTTACATTTTATCCAAAATACCAATATTCAGTACTTTTCAACTCTAGTTTTCTCCTCAACTCTCATCTATTTTTATAACACTACAGAAATTCAGCAAAGTTAGCATGCCCTCTAACTCCACATTGATAGCTATCATTATACTATCTACAATTCCAACTAACATTTATTCCTCAGTTCTATAATCCAATAACAGCAATGCAAGATGAACTCATCCTTGAACATGTGAGCAAGACAGAAGCCAACTTATAAGAAACCTGTCTGCCTTCCCCCACGTTCAAATATAACTCTCTTCTTGTAACTAACCCCATGGGAAGTTGCTTGAGAAGGCGCATCACTGCTATCCACATACATGCATTTCAGACCATACTCTGCTTGAAAGCCTAATTAGTCTTCGGACACATAAAATATGATTAGTGTTCTTAAGGATTTATGATTGTTAAAATTAGAGGCATTATCCAGAATTAGAAACTCATCATTAATGTCTATTTGAATTTGCATGGTCCAAAAAAGAACAACATTAAAATACTCAGTGCAAACAGAATGGCACTCTCAGAAGTTCTTAATTTCTACCAGAAAACAGACATATTATATGGTTTCATCAATTACAACAATTCCAGACCAACTCTGGATTCTCTCCCTTCCCCCTGAAAATGTTCAGTTAGCATCTGGTTACAAGGTAGGCTCCAAGATACCATCAGAACCACTAATTTGTTCCAACAGTAGATCACCAAATTTGAATAGCTATTAGCTTTAAGTACTGTACTGTGAATATCACATTGGACAAATTAAGTTTTTTTTTCTCAATAGTTCATGAAAACCAACTTCTCAAACTGCTTAAACCATGCTTGCCTATAAGGTGTTGAGTCATGCTGGGACATTCTGAATTAATTTAAGGTCGCAGAGATTCAACTTCAGGGATGGAGAAAGAACAGATCAGTTTATCCCTGCAAACCTGAACATTTGGATTCTGAAGTGATTCCTACTGAGTCCCTTAGTGTGTTTAGGATTGCAGTCCAACTACAATATCCCTCTTTGACTTACAGACCATACCTGTCACTGAGCCAGATCTCACCACGATAAACCAATGTTCTTCAACCTGTGGGTCTGGATCCCAATGGGGTCACAAAACCTCACTTTGGTGACTGAAGCAAACTTTCAAGAGAAGGCTTGGATTGAATCCAGTAATGGTACTGCCTTATCAAAACTGAATTCTTGATATAATCCTACACAGCTTCTTGTCGCTGTCTAGCCCCACAGTTCCGAAGGTTGGCTCTGCTCAGAATGGTACCTTACAGAGTTGTTATGAAGACGCAAGAAGTAGGGGACGGGACAGACAGGTGAGTGGCGATAGAGGCAGACTGGGTCCTGGGAGGGAGGCAAGACTGGTGGTGGGACCCCAGTCTCATACTAATTCAATTACTGGGGTTGAAGCATGAAAGATTGAAGACCACTGCCACAGGCAAGCCCATGCCAGCTTTTCAAAGCTCCTTTCATCACATCGTTATTTTCTTTAACTTATCCAGCATCAGGGCACGTAACATGCCTGGTCTTTTAAAACACAAATGTTCAGGGCAGCATTTTCACCACTGAGAAATCAGTTCTCTGGCCCTAACTGGAGGCCATCTGTGGGAACGTCCTCCAACAGAGACGGGCATCAGGTGGTGGCCCCCCAGACACACCTCGTGCCTGCACTGAACAGAAGAAGACACACCCCACAAGAATCGCCCCACTGAATCAGGCCAAAGGCCCATCTACTCAGCTTGATGCACCTCCCAGCGGCCCACCAGATGTCTAAGACGGCACACAAGAGGAGACCTGCGTCCTGGCGCCCTCCCCTATGCCTGGCACTGTGAGGCAGCCTGTCTGAAAGGAGGAGGCTGCACAGAACATTCTGGTTGCAGCCTGGGAAGAACTTTCCTCCAGAAATCTGCTCAGCCCCCTTTGAAAGGCATGTAGGATTTCAGGTGGCCACGTCCTGTGGCAGGGAGTTCCACAGACCAATGACATGCGGGGCAAGGAAATGTTTTCCTCCAGAAATCTGCCCAGTCCCCTTTGAAAGGCACCCAGGCCAGACGCCACACCACCTTCTGTGGCAGGGAGTTCCACAGACCGAGGACCTGCCAGCAAAGACCTGCTTTCTCTTGCCCGTCCCTATTTTGGACGCGCCCCGGTCCTGGGGCTGTGTGAGGGGGAAAGAACCTCCCGCTGCGCGCTGTGTCCACCAGCACCCCACGCCCTGTGGCAGTGAGTTCCACAGACCAATGACCTGCCGGCAAAGAGCTCTGGGCGCGCCCCGGTCCTGGGACAGCGTGAGGGGGGAGAGCCTCCCTCTTGCGTCCCGTGGCAGGAAGTTCCACAGCCCTTTCCTCTGCCGACACTCAGCTCAAAGGGCGGCTTGGCGCAGCGGGAGCCTCCCTCCGGTACCCCGAGGCGGCGCCGGCCGAGCGAGGGCCCAGGCAGAGGCAGAGGCGGGCGGGCGGCTCCTCACACGGTCCCCGACCGCCGCCACAGACCCGCCGGGGAGCGGAGCCTCCCGCCCACGCAGACCGCTCACCTGCTCCATGGGGCCGCCGCCTCCCGCCTGCTCGCACCGCAGCGCCGTCCCGAGAGCGGCAGGCAGCAGGCCTCGCTCGGGCCGGACTCCGCCCAGGACCGCTTCCGGGGCCAGGCGGGGGACCGCTTCCGGGGCGCGGGCGGGAGGGGCGCAGCGCCGGTCTCCCTGCTGCCGCCCACGCGCCGCACGCCACGCCTCCCGCCGTCGCTACGCAACGCCCGCCCGGGGCTCAGCCCGCCCCCGCCCCGAACGGCCCTGGGGGGCGAGGCCTCCGCGAGCTGGCTGCGAGGCCGCCCTCCTGCCGCGCCCGCCTGGGAGGAGGCCCCGTTCACCGTCGCGGCGCTGGCTTCTGAGCAGAACGCATAGAAGGTGCCGAGGCAGCCGTCCAAGCCGCACCTACCTGGGAGTAAGCCTCGCTGGACGCAATGGGACTCGCTTCTGAGTAGGCCTGCATGGATGGGGCTCCGAGGCTGCCCTCCTAGCCAAGGTTACCTGAGAGTAAGGCCCACTGACTCTCATGAAACTTACTTCTGAGTAGACGTGCATAGGAAGGGGTGCTGAGGCAGCCCTCCAAGCCGCACCTACCTGCAAGTAAGCCTCACTGGACACAATGGGACTTCTCTCTGAGTAGGGCTGGGCTCTGCCAGAGTAGCTATTATTGACCACTCCCACCCCTCAGAAAAAAAGACTGCAAGATAGGCCATGTCTACTCAGAAGTAAGTCCCATTTTAGTCAGTGGGGCTTACTCCCAGGTAAGGGTGCACAGAAGGGCAGCCTCAGCCTCCTGGATGGGTGCTCTGGCCAGGCAGCTCCAGCACAGGAGAGTCCGCACCGCACCCCATTCAGATCCCTGTCAAGTGCCACAACCTGCTGCTTTCATTTATCTTCTTCAGTTTGTGACCCACTTGCCTTGAGATATGAAAGCGACGTTAAAAGACAGTAACATGCAAACTCCAGGTTTGAGGCAACTAGTTCTTTGATCTTTCCATCACCCTTTGGCAACCCACAGAAATCAGGTCCTGACCCACAGTTTGGGAACCACTGTTAAAGCATGATGTTATACATAAGGGCTGTATTTTTAAAAGTTGAACAAATAAATACCGCAACAGATGCGAGGACAGGGAAGCAATCACTAGTCAGGCCATCCAATTTCACCTTAAGTAGCTCTTTATCCAGTATTGAAATTTATTTCCAGCTTTTCCAATATTCACTCTTCTAGTTAGGGTTCAATCAATTGTATTCTATACACAGCCAGCCTGGTGCGATGCATGTTAACTCCAAAGTAAGTCTCATTGCACTTAGTGGGACTTATTCTCAGACAAGTGCACACAGGATTGCCAGTCTTCACAAGAAAGTTCTAGACTCTAACAGTCTGAGATTGCAATCCTATCCACACTTACCTGGGAGTAAGCCCCATAGGCTAGAATGGAACTAAGTAGGCATGCATAGGATTGGGCTCTAAGGCTACAGTCCTATATACACACTAACCTGGGAGTTAATCACATGGAATTCAGGGCCGTAGCCAGGGGGGGAAGAGAGAGAGAGTGCTTGCATGTGTATAGAGTGAATAGAACAGGGTCCTGGGGGGCTCCTTGGAAGTTATGACCTCTGGTCACTCTGTCCCCCATCAGGAGCACGTGGAGAGCAGGGCTGCTCAGAAGCAGCTACAAGAAGGTTGGAGGAGATTTCTACTTGTACTCACTGGGGAAGAGAGGGTGCTGTTTCATCTACTGTGGAACATGCTAATTACTACAGTGGTACTGCTGTGGGGGGGGCAGGGAGAAATGTTTCTGTTTGAAGAAATGGGGGCAGGTTCTTGCCTTCCAGATATACTTTAAAATTAATGGCTGCTGCTTGGGGGCTGGGGAGACCCTTTTTCTGGTGGGAGATAACATGGAAAGCATTTGAGCTAAAGAGAACCAAGAACTTAAGTGTGGGAAAGGTTCTAAGCAGGGGCGGATCCAGGGGAGGCCATGGATGCATACCCCCAGCTCTCCTGCCAGCAGGGAAGGGTGCCCACCAGGATGGAGAGCAAAATCAGGTGTCAGGGGAACACCCACTGGGTGGGTGTGAAGGAGATTGGCTGGAATGGGAGACCAGTCTACCCACCCATCAAACAGCTACAGCGAAGAAAATCCCAAACAAGGTTGGCGCAAGAACACAGCCCTGCTTCACTCCGCTTCAGATGTCAAAGGTGCTAGATAGGTGCTAGATAGGCGTTATATAGGTGATAGGTGCTCAACAGGTGCTAGATAGGCGCTATATAAGTGTTAGACGCTATATAGGTAGGCATTATATAGGTGCTATATAGGCGTTAAATAGGTATTATGTAGGCATCTGAGCATTCTGGAGGCAGGCTGTGCAGCATGGCCTTTCCCAGTTTGAAGAGTCACTTTGCCAACAGACTGAGGCAAAGAGGCAAAGAAGGAAGGCCCATAGCCAGGGAGACAGACCAGGGACAGACTGCACTTGCTCCCAGTGTGGAAGGGATTGTCACTCCCGAATCAGCCTTTACAGCCACACTAGACGTTGTTCCAGAACCACCATTCAGAGCGTGCTACTATAGTCTTTTGAGACTGAAGGTTACCAACAGGCGCTAGATAGGCGCTTTATAGGTGTTAGAAAGGCATTATATAAGTGCTAGATAGATGCTAAATAGGTGTTAAATAGGCGCTATATAGGAGTTAAATAGGTGTTATGTAGGTGCTAGATAGATGCTAGATAGCCACTATATAGGTGTTAGATAGGCGTTATATAGGAGCTAGATAGGTGTTGAATAGGCACTAGATAGGCATTATATAGGTGTTAGATAGGTGCTATATAGGTGTTAGATAGTTGCTAGATAGGCACTATGTAGATGTTAAATAGGCACTTTCAATACAAGTAAATACTACCTCTTCATAAATGACCTGGAGACAGGGTTGAGCAGTGAGGTTGCAAAGTTTGCAGACAACACCAAACTTTTCAGAGTGGTGAAGACCAGAACTGATTGTGAGGAGCTCCGGAAGGATCTCTCCAGGCTGGCAGAATGGGCAACAAAATGGCAGATGCGCTTCAATGTCAGTAAGTCTAAAGTCATGCACATTGGGGCAAAAAATCAAAACTTTAGATATAGGCTGATGGGTTCTGAGCTGTCTGTGATCAGGTGGTGGTGGACAGGTCGATGAAAGTGTCGACCCAATGTGCGGCGGCAGTGAAGAAGGCCAATTCTATGCTTGGGATCATTAGAAAAGGTATTGAGAACAAAACAGCTAATGCTATAATGCCGTTGTACAAATCTATGGTAAGGCCACACCTGGAGTATTGTGTCCAGTTCTGGTTGCCACATCTCAAAAAAGACATAGTGGAAATGGAAAAGGTGCAAAAGACAGCAACTAAGATGATTACGGGGCTGGGGCACCTTCCTTATGAGGAAAAGCTACGACGTTTGGGCCTCTTCAGCCTAGGAAAGAGACGCCTGAGGGGGGACATGATTGAGACATACAAAATTATGCATGGGAAGGAAAAAGTGGATAGGGAGATGCTCCTTACAATCTCACATAACACCAGAACCAGGGGATATCCACTAAAATTGAGTGTTGGGAGAGTTAGAACAGACAAAAGAAAATATTTCTTTACTCAGCGTGTGGTTGGTCTGTGGAACTCTTTGCCACAGGATGTGGTGATGGCGACTGGCCTGGATGCCTTTAAAAGGGGATTGGACAAGTTTCTGGAGGAAAAATCCATTACAGGGTACAAGCCATGATGCGTATGTGCAACCTCCTGATTTTAGAAATGGGCTATGTCAGAATGCCAGATGCAAGGGAGGGCACCAGGATGCAGATGTCTTGTTATCAGATGTGCTCCCTGGGGCATTTGGTGGGCCGCTGTGAGATACAGGAAGCTGGACTAGATGGGCCTATGGCCTGATCCAGTGGGGCTGTTCTTATATTCTTATGTACCTGCATCACAGTGTTTTACTTTTGCAGGGTTGCAGGCCTGTGTATTGCACTGGTGTGTAAATGAAAGGATATGTTGAATGTTATTTCTATGTAGGCAATACATTTTACATGGCATGCAGAGATGCATTTATTCTTTGCAAATTATTGTTACATTGCTTTACAGCTAGTGAATGCACAAAAAAACCCCACATTATTTTCTCTTCATGAAATTTGGGGGAGTTACGGGTATTTGATGTTTCTCGAGATTTATCCTTTCATTTTGCCCACCAGTATAGATACCTGACATCATTGCCCCCCTTGAAACAATAGTCAACCCGTCACCTCTAGAATCCTGGCTAGGGGCCTGATGGAACTCAGTGGGCCTTACTTCTAAGTTGACTTGCACAGGATTGTGCTGCGAGTCTTCTGAATAAGGCCAAGTAATCTGAAATGCAAACTAAGGATTGGTAAAGCTCACTTATATTAGACTAGTTTGTTGAGCAAAGTAAGTCTCATTAGCTCTGTTTCCAATTCCCATGTGATTTTTCCCTACTCTCTCTGATAAAGTACATGAAGGAAAATGGCTGGCAAGTGGCCAAAGGCAGATTGTCTTGATTTGAGATCAGATTTCAAACAGATCTGACAACGCTTCTCAGAACATCAGTAAGAGTCAGGTTTTTGATATGCCCAAATTGCTGACAAGTATTGCTGACAACTTGACTTCTGACGGGCGGACTTCCCTCAAATGAGGAGGCTGGTTAGAAGGAGGTTGAAAGGGAGGGTAAAAAGAGTCCAATCTCTCCAAGAGTGCATGGAGGCTGCTTAAAACAACAGTAATAGAGGCCCAGCAGAGGTGTATACGACAAAGAAAGAAGGGTTCCACTAAATCCAGGAGGGTGCCCGCATGGCTAACCAGCCAAGTTAGAGAGGCTATGAAGGGCAAGGAAGCTTCCTTCCGTAAATGGAAGTCTTGCCTAATGAGGAGAATAAAAAGGAACATAAACTGTGGCAAAAGAAATGTAAGAAGGTGATACTGGAGGACAAGCGAAACTATGAGGAACGCATGGCCAGCAACATTAAGGGGAATAATAAAAGCTTCTTCAAATATGTTAGAAGCAGGAAACCCGCCAGAGAAGCGGTTGGCCCTCTGGATGGTGAGGGAGGGAAAGGAGAGATAAAAGGAGACTTAGAGATGGCAGAGAAATTGAATGAGTTCTTTGCATCTGTCTTCATGGCAGAAGACCTCAGGCAGATACCGCTGCCCGAACGGCCCCACCTGACCGAGGAGTTAAGTCAGATAGAGGTTAAAAGAGAAGATGTTTCAGATCTCATTGATAAATTAAAGATCAATAAGTCACCGGGCCCTGATGGCATCCACCCAAGAGTTATTAAGGAATTGAAGAATGAAGTTGCAGATCTCTTGACTAAGGTATGCAACTTGTCCCTCAAAAAGGCCATGGTGCCAGAAGATTGGAGGATAGCAAATGTCACGCCTATCTTTAAAAAGGAAAAGAGGGGGGACCCGGGAAACTATAGGCCGGTCAGCCTAACATCTATACCGGGTAAGATGGTGGAATGCCTCATCAAAGATAGGATCTCAAAACACTTAGACGAACAGGCCTTGCTGAGGGAGAGTCAGCATGGCTTCTGTAAGGTTAAGTCTTGCCTCACAAACCTTATAGAATTCTTTGAAAAGGTCAACAGGCATGTGGATGCGGGAGAACCCGTGGACATTATATATCTGGACTTTCAGAAGGCGTTTGACACGGTCCCTCACCAAATACTACTGAAAAAACTCCACAGTCAGGGAGTTAAAGGACAGGTCCTCTCGTGGATTGAGAACTGGTTGGAGGCCAGGAAGCAGAGAGTGGGTGTCAATGGGCAATTTTCACAATGGAGAGAGGTGAAAAGCGGTGTGCCCCAAGGATCTGTCCTGGGACCGGTGCTTTTCAACCTCTTCATAAATGACCTGGAGACAGGGTTGAGCAGTGAAGTGGCTAAGTTTGCAGACGACACCAAACTTTTCCGAGTGGTGAAGACCAGAACTGATTGTGAGGAGCTCCAGAAGGATCTCTCCAGACTGGCAGAATGGGCAGCAAAATAGCAGATGCACTTCAATGTCAGTAAGTCTAAAGTCATGCACATTGGGGCAAAAAATCAAAACTTTAGATATAGGCTGATGGGTTCTGAGCTGTCTGTGACAGATCAGGAGAGAGATCTTGGGGGGGGGTGGACAGGTCGATGAAAGTGTCGACCCAATGTGTGGCGGCAGTGAAGAAGGCCAATTCTATGCTTGGGATCATTAGGAAGGGTATTGAGAACAAAACGGCTAGTATAATGCCGTTGTACAAATCTATGGTAAGGCCACACCTGGAGTATTGTGTCCAGTTCTGGTCACCGCATCTCAAAAAAGACATAGTGGAAATGGAAAAGGTGCAAAAGACAGCGACTAAGTTGATTACGGGGCTGGGGCACCTTCCTTATGAGGAAAGGCTATGGCGTTTGGGCCTCTTCAGCCTAGAAAAGAGACGCCTGAGGGGGGACATGATTGAGACATACAAAATTATGCAGGGAATGGACAGAGTGGATAGGGAGAAGCTCTTTACACTCTCACATATTACCAGAACCAGGGGACGTCCACTAAAATTGAGTGTTGGGCGGGTTAGGACAGACAAAAGAAAATATTTCTTTACTCAGCGTGTGGTCGGTCTGTGGAACTCCTTGCCACAGGATGTGGTGATGGCGTCTAGCCTAGATGCCTTTAAAAGGGGATTGGACAAGTTTCTGGAGGAAAAATCCATTACGGGGTACAAGCCATGATGTGTATGCGCAACCTCCTGATTTTAGAAATGGGTTATGTCAGAATGCCAGATGCAAGGGAGGGCACCAGGATGAGGTCTCTTGTTATCTGGTGTGCTCCCTGGGGCATTTGGTGGGCCGCTGTGAGATACAGGAAGCTGGACTAGATGGGCCTATGGCCTGATCCAGTGGGGCTGTTCTTATGTTCTTAACTACAATTCCCAGGAAGCCTTGCAGGTCTCTTGTTATCTGGTGTGCTCCCTGGGGCATTTGGTGGGCCGCTGTGAGATACAGGAAGCTGGACTAGATGGGCCTATGGCCTGATCCAGTGGGGCTGTTCTTATGTTCTTATCTCAAGGATAATGCCATTTAAATTATATAGGTGTGTTTATATGATATTGTTTCCCAGCTGTGAATAGTACAACATTTAACAAACAATTCAGACATATTTGATGTATGTTAATCTTCCCACAACATTCTTAGTAATGTTGTGGTTTTAATTGTTTTAATGATTTTAATGTTTTAATTAAATTGTTTCTAGTGTTTTAATGTTCATTTTTTCAATGTTTTAATGTTTTTATCGTATTGAAATATTGTTGTAAGACATCTTGAGGGCCCTTAAGTGGGCTGGAAAGGCAGGGTATAAATCTTTTAAATAAATAACAAAGTTACTATGACTGAAGCAATTGCTGTAATGGCATGGCCATTGACTATTGGAATAAAATTAAGATCCTTTTGTAAGATTTTAAGGCTTCTGACCAAAACACATTTACCAGTGAGTAAGCACCATTGAGAAGTATTGGACTTACTTCCAAATAAACATGTATGGGATTGTGCTACAAGTCCATTAAAAAAAATTGGACAGGTATTTTGCAAGTTGCTAACCTGTTTCGTCTGTTCTCCTAGAACCTCTTCCTAGGCATGTTTACTCACAAGTAAAGTTATTTCAGTGAGACTTTCTTCCTAGTAAGTATGCTTTGCATTGCAGCCTTAAATCACTCCTGTATCTGTGTCTTTGGGGATGAGGCTTGCAATAGCTTCTCTTTCTCCCAAGGCATCTCAATCTTGACCCTGTCATGCCCCCATTCTTCCAGTCCTTGCACTCTTATAAGAAAGAACCTCTATTGTGTGGTGCTTTTGTGATGGAGATGAGATTGCATAGACTACATACTTTCACCTGTGACCCTTATTGTTTTAGAAAGTAGCCAACCCTGTAGTCTAAAGAGCAGTCAAGCAGCATTAATTGTTTTTACACAGTAGAATATATCTGTTAAATAAGTTGCTCCCTATTCTTTCCCATGTTCTCCTTTACTTAGCTGGAGTAAGATAAAACCAGATAATTTCCCACAATCTCTTGTGGGCACATTTGACAGAGGCACTTTTGCAATTGAATCATCATTGGCATCCTTCAGTCTATGACTATGATTTTGGTATTGCAATACTCTGAAAAGTGGTTCAGTGTGACTGAAAAGGCCAATTTGGGAGTGACAATCCCTTCCATACTGGGAGCAAATGTAGTCTGTCTCTGGTGTGTCTCCCTGGCTACAGGCCTGCCTTCTTTGCTTCTTTGCCTCAGTCTGTTGGCCAAGTGTCTCTTCAAACTGGGAGAGGATGAGTTTGAAGAGACAATTGAATAGGGATACATTAAAAGGGGTCTGAACATCATTTTGCTTCCATTTTGGGCCCCACACATCTGACCATTTATCTGTATTCCTCTGCCAGAAGAGTCCCAACCAAAAATACACTGCCTGTAGAAGCAAGTATTCATCCATAGCTCACGTTCACCATTGCACATAGATTGCAGCCAGTCCACTCTTTATGCTGAGCAGGGTATTTCCAGGGTATTTCCATTCTGCTATATGTTAAACGGTACCATATTTGGAGGTGAGCTATCTTTTTACAGGATCAGTTTAGGGAGAAGGGAAAGTCAACTTTCTGCAATGAAAAGCTCAAGTGGAGGTACAAACCTCCTCAGGACAGCTTTATAACTATATACTTCAGGGAAGGGAGAAAGAAACCCAGAACTAACTATAAAGGCAGGTATTGGAGATGATGGAGCAAAAGGGGAAAGTGGACCTACAGAGATGTTAGACACTTGCAAGCAACTCCACCGGAGAAGCTAACTGGAGGTAATACCAGAGATCTCCCATGTTTATATTTTAATGCATAGAGTATGGAAAACAAACCTGAAATCTTAATATGGGAAGACAAATGTGATTCAGTAGGTATCATGGGAACTTGGTGGAATGAGACCCATAAGTGGAATATAGTACTTGAAGGGTATAACTTGTTCAAAAGGAATAGGCCCAACAGAAAGAGATGGGGAGTTGCACTGTATATAAACTTGCACAAAACTCCAGGGATCTGGGCAAAGAACCCAGGCACAAAATACTGGGCTAAGAATGAAAAGAGAGTCAAAGTGATACTATGTTGGGAATCTACTACTGACCACCTTGCCAAGCAGTAGTCATGGACAATGCTTTCCTATTCCAGATTACCAAACTTTCTAAGACGCAAGCCACAGTGGTAACTGCCAAAATCTGCTGGACATCTTGCTCTGCCAAGAACCACACATTCTTAACTTGCTTTACTGGCAACTTTATTCTTCTGACAGTAGAACAGGGATTTTCAACCTTTTTTTGTCTCAAGCCTCACTGACGGTACTAAAATTGTCAAGGCACACCATCAGTTTTTTGAAAATTGACAAGGCACACCATGCTGTTGGTGGGGGGCTCACATCCCCCTATTGTCCTACTAATGAATGACCCTGCCCGAAACCACCGTGGCACCCCTGCAGACCATTCACAGCACACCAATGTACCTTGGCACAGTGGTTGAAAACAGCAATAGAAGAATCTTGAACTTAATCTTCACCAACAAGGAAGTCTTGGTTGAAGATGTGAAAATGGCAAGGAGTTTGGGCGAAAGTGTTCATGTCATCTTAGAATTCTTGGTCTCAAGTGAAGGGAAAGCTATGCCAGATTTCAGGAAAGCTGATTTTGATGGAAATTTTTAAGTAGTATTTTAAGAAAATTAAGTAGTATACTGTGACTAGTACTCCTAAAGAAGAAGAGTCCAGGAGAGATTGTTTTGAAAAGCAAGATATTGACAGCACAATCACAGACTGTTCCCATGAGAAGTAAAACGGGGAGCCATTGACAGAGACCAGTGTGAGTGCTCTCTGAAAAGTTGAGAATTAAGAAGAGCATATATGAAAGCGGGAGAGTTAACAAAGAAACAATACATAAGTATAGCCTGCCACTGCAGGGATAGTGTGAGGAAGGCCAACACAACGTAAACTTAAATTTGTGAAAAATGTCAAACAAAGAACAGGTTTTTGGCTATGTCAAAAAGAAGAGGAAGTTCAAGGAAGTGGTAGAACTGTTGCTTGGAGAAGATTGTAAGTGGTAACAGATGATGGAGGGAAGGCCGAGCTGCTGAATTCTTGTTTTGTGTCTGTCTTCTTCCATAAGGGAAAGGTAACCTAACCTGACTACAGTTGCACTGAGGAGGAGCAGGGTGAAGTGGGGAATCACAGCTCAAGATATATAAAGAAATGGTAAGGGAACACCTAGATACTTCATCTCATTCTGGAGGCCTAAATTCATGTGGACTACACCCAAGGATATTGAAAGGGCTTGTGGATGTGATCTTGAAGTTGCTGTCTGTGATCTTTGAGAACTTGTTGAAGAATTTCAGCTAACTCTCAGAGCTCTCAACATTTAAACTGTCTGACTCAGGCAGCCCTGGGTGGTTCTCTCATTGCCGGTTTCAAGCAGAGACTGGATGACCACCTGTCAGAGCTGCTCTAGTAGTTGCCTGCACCGTGCAGGGGTTATTGATCTTCTAAGTGACCTCCAAGATCCTGTTGAACTCTAATATTCTACCAAAAAAATCAACAACCCAAAGTAGGGAGATGCCTTTATTAGAACAAAAAAATCAATACAATAACAATGTTTTTGAGTCCCACAGAACATTTCATCAAGAAAGTTACAAAAAGAAAGATGGGGAAGGATGTTGTGGGAGCTCCTATCAATTCACAGTTATTGGTGCCCCTACAGCATGTCCTGCTTTCCCTTATTTCCTGTCACTTGCCATCTGCCTAATGAAGAATTCTGTAGGGCTCAGAAACTCAGTTTGTTTTTTGTTACTTTTTTGTTGGTTTTAATAAAGGCATTACCCTATTTTGGCCAATGTAATGGTTAATTCATCCCTTAGGAAATATTTGGAATTTGTACATTGCTATACTTTTCAAAAATATCTTCTCCCGTCATCTGAAAGTTAACTAGGAATTCCTTATGTCCTGTGTAATTAAAACAGTAAACTCTAAAAATATGCAGCAATAAAATTTATTTTGTTGTAAAGAACAAAACTGTTTTCACCCTTAATATGCCATTCAGATGCAAAGGAAACTTTTGTATTGTATTGTATTGGCAACCTTCAGTCTCGAGAGACTATGGTATCGTGCTCTGAAAGGTGGTTCTGGCACAGCGTCTAGTGTGGCTGAAAAGGCCAATCCGGGAGTGACAATCCCTTCCACACCGGGAGCAAGTGCAGTCTGTCCCTGGTCTGTCTCCCTGGCTATGGGCCTTCCTTCTTTGCCTCTTAGCCTCAGACTGTTGGCCAAGTGTCTCTTCAAACTGGGAAAGGCCATGCTGCACAGCCTGCCTCCAAGCGGGCCGCTCAGAGGCCAGGGTTTCCCACTTGTTGAGGTCCATCCCTAAGGCCTTCAGATCCCTCTTGCAGATGTCCTTGTATCGCAGCTGTGGTCTACCTGTAGGGCGCTTTCCTTGCACGAGTTCTCCATAGAGGAGATCCTTTGGGATCCGACCATCATCCATTCTCACGACATGACCAAGCCAACGCAGGCGTCTCTGTTTCAGCAGTGAATACATGCTAGGGATTCCAGCACGTTCCAGGACTGTGTTGTTTGGAACTTTGTCCTGCCAGGTGATGCCGAGGATGCGTCGGAGGCAGCGCATGTGGAAAGCGCTCAGTTTCCTCTCCTGTTGTGAGCGAAGAGTCCATGACTCGCTGCAGTACAGAAGTGTACTCGGGACGCAAGCTCTGTAGACCTGGATCTTGGTATGTTCCGTCCAACCGTATTGGCCTCTGCCTTTCCATTGGACCATTCCAGCGACGTGGAGAGGGGGGATTTGCTGCATGGGTAACAGCCTATCTTCCATACCTTCTTTACCCAGGCTTCGCGCACTGGAGAGGACACTCCAACTTCGCCATATGGCATCGGCACAACACGGGAAGCAGCAGTTTACCGGTTATAAGTCTTTGCTCGATTGGCGTAGAGCATGATGCCAGGGGCTGCTTCCGACGGTGGGAGAGATCATTGCATCTCATTGGGCAGCTACCGCCCGCCTTAAGCTGGGCAGTCCCCAGCCAGTAAGGTGTTGCCTCGCCACGGTCCGTTAACCTCATGGGGTGCGTGGGGTTTAGGGTGAAAACCGACAAGCGGATCGACAACTCTGCACCATGCAACAGAAAACAGAAAACTACTGCCCTAAAGCTGGGCACCTGGAACGTTAGGACAATGACACCTGGCTTCTCTGATGACCTGCAAGAAATAGACGACACACGCAAAACAGCTGTCATCGACATGGAGCTGAGCAGACTGCAGATGGACATCGTCGCCCTTCAAGAGACTAGGCTGCCAGATTCCGGATCTGTCAAGGAGAGAAATTTCTCATTTTTCTGGCAGGGAAAACCACCAAACGAAACCAGGGAACATGGCATTGGCTTTGCGGTCAGAAATACCCTGCTGAAATCCATCATCCCACCTACTGTGGGAAGTGAAAGAATTTTGTCCCTGCAGCTCCAGTCATCAGCAGGACCTATCACTCTCATCAGTGCTTATGCACCGACTCTGTCATCTCCAGCAGAAGCCAAAGACAAATTCTATGATGACCTGGCCACCACTGTCAAGAAAATCCCTGTAAAAGAGCCATTGTTCATCCTCGGCGATTTCAATGCTAGAGTTGGTGCTGATAACAGTTCATGGCCCACTTGCTTAGGTCAGTTTGGCACTGGGAGGATGAACGAAAATGGCCAACGCCTGCTAGAGTTTTGCTGTCATCACGGTCTCTGTGTCAGCAACACGTTCTTCAACACAAAGCCCCAACATAGAGTCTCTTGGAGACATCCAAGATCAAAGCACTGGCACCAGCTCGACCTGATCCTCACCAGACGCTCCAGCCTTCCCAGCATCAAGATCACACGCAGTTATCATGGTGCTGCCTGCGACACTGACCACTCCCTGGTGTGCAGCAGAGTGAAACTGCAAACAAAGCGACTGTATCACACGAAAAAGGAAGGAAGACCTCGCATTGATACCAGCAAGACCCGGGATCAGAGAAAAGTGGAGGAATTTGCACAAGCGCTTGAGGAATCTCTTCCAGGCCTGGCCGACGCAAACGCATCCAACAGATGGGAACATTTCAAGAATACCCTTTACAACACCGCCTTGTCCATATTCGGCAAGAAGACCAACAAGGCGGCAGACTGGTTTGAAGCCCACTCTGAGGAGTTGACACCAGTCATTGAGGAAAAGAGGAGAGCTCAAGCAGCATACAAGGCCTGTCCCAGTGAGCGCAACCTGCAGGTCCTCCGAACTGCTCGCAGCAAAGTCCAACAGACTGCCAGGAGATGTGCTAACGACTACTGGCTCCAGCTCTGTTCTGAGATACAGATAGCAGCTGACACGGGCAACATCAAGGGGATGTATGATGGAAAGGAAACTAGATGATACAAAGGTGCGTGCAGCCTGCACCACCTAATTACACTGTTCTACAAATCATTTTCTACCTATTTTAAAGAATACTAATATACTTTGGTTATAATGTAAACAGATACCAGAGCTGCGAGATACCCTAGTAAGTGAGATTCTGTATCACCACCTTTCAGCTTTGATGAGTCATCCACAAAAGTATTCTCGAAACTGAAATCTGGTAGATCCTGAAACTGAAATCCTGTGTACTGATCAAACAAGGCTCTTGGCTCCTCACGTGCAGCCTCAAGATTCTCCTTCATGGTTGCTTCAAAGTCCTCGTTAAAACCCTTCAGCCTTGCTTTAAGATCCTCAGTAAGCTGTCATTGCAAAGTCTCTGTTTTCTGCTGGACTTACTGTTGGAGCAACTAATTTCACCCCTGAAAGAAACCAGTGTCCTATTTTGGTTCACTCACGAACCAAAGAAAACAAGTAATTCCACTCAACCTCTGTGTTCTGTATTCCCCACTTCTCCCAAAGGCAAGCACCCTGGGGCAATGCTGCTAGGTTTCATTTTCTTTGGATGCAAGAGCATGGAGAGTCATGGTGTCTTTGTAATAATCACTTTATTTACAAATGTACTCGTATACATATTGGAAGCAATCAGATTCCTAAAAATAGGCAGCAAAACTGCCTTATCCTCTGTCAGAGACCAGCAGTGTAGACCCCTTTAGCCCCCAAATTTCTTCCAGTTCAGATAACCTGACAACTCAAAACCCCCAAGCTGCTTCTGAATCCAAATTCACATCCCATTAAAATAATAAACAGTCAAGCACGTTGCCCATTTTGTCTTGTGTCGCCAGAGCAAACGCTAACATAGGTACTGATTGGCATACCTTGTCATGTGACCAATGCTCTGTCCCTTAAACAACCATTGTCTGTTAACCCTATAGTATGTTCTCACAAGTCTGCTGCCACTTAGCCATACCACCCGTACAGGATATCAGGCTACTGCTCACAGATCACGACATAATCCAGACTACAACTGTGCTACAATCAGAAAGCAGGAAATAACCTACTTGTTGGAGCAGATCGCTCAGCTGTCCTACACAAAGAGTCCATACAATCACATACATAAGACAGAGAACTCATATAACACACAACAAAGTCCCTTTTCAGATATTCTTTAAGTGCCAACAAGTTTTCCTTGTGCTGCATTCCACAATCCCACTCCACCCCACAACAACCACAATCACCACCAAACAAGTCCTGGTGCTTGAAATGAAGCAGACACAGGTCTTGAAATGAGAGGCAAATAAAATATTCATGCAAGCTGTAGCTTTTCCTCCTAGCTAGACTTCCAGTCTTTGTTCACATCCAGGGTCCACAATGGCATAACTGTGACAGACAGGTAACTCCACAAGTTCTGGAACAAAATGAATGCCATGTCATTGGAGCCCCCTGTGCTATGGGCTTCAGGAAAATCACAATGCTGCCTTTCCCATTGGCTATCCCAACTATAGCAGATTCCAACCCTGCCCGCTGAACTTCCCCTTGACCAATGGACATGTTTGCAGGCCCTAAAATGGTATAGTGACTCCTTGATTTAATGTGTTTCTCAACGTTTGTCCCCCGCTGTACCACTTTGCATGGTCAACCTATTGGAAGTACCACTGGAGGTAACTGGTGATGATCACCAGGTCCTTCTGATTCTGAGGCCAGACACAACATGATGAAAACCCGTAAGAGGTTCAGGGTAAACAGGAGGGCTTTTTCATACTGGCACTCTGCCCACTGAGCTGAGCCTCCTCCTACTGCTTGTTGCATTGCATTGCTGGTCTCACTGCCAGTGGCAGGGGTCAGGGGGTCCTGCTCACACCACTGGACACCACCTCACATACCACCGATGGTATGAGTACCACTGGATGAGAAACACTGATTTAATGGACTAACAGACTGGAAGGGATGCCGCAAGCCTGTTCAGTCTGCACACCCTTTTCCTCCATTAGTCTGCTGAACCCCTACTTTAGAAAGCTTCTTTATGCTTTCTAGGGGCCCTGGTGGAGAGTGGAGTGACAGCACCAAGTTATCTCTCTAACATAGGCAAATGTCAGAGGGGCTCAGGGCAGGCTCAAGGCCATTCTAAGAACAAAGACTCTAGTGAGTTCTACTTGATGTATGTCTCCATTCGCAGAGCAGCCTGGTTGAGGGTGGAGCACCACAACAGGGGGAGTCCTGGATGATAAGTAAGCCCATTCAAACACTTACCTTCCTTAGAGAGCAACCTTGGTGCTGCTGAGGGAGCTCTATCAGGTAGGGGTTTAACAGACACCTGCAGACATCAAATTGTGTCTTATTTTCAAATTCATTGCCTTGAGGTCCATTAAATAGATCAGGGGTTCCCAAACCTTGTAGCGCTCTTATCAGGATCCACCTAGTGTCACAAGACAATAAAAAGTTTCATCTTCCCTCAAGTCTCTATTTTTATCCTTTTTACTATGGTGGCATCTTCTGAAGGTGTGCTTCAATTTCACTTTCCATAATGCTAAATACATTTTCCTTGCCAGCTTCAAGGGGGGATGACAACTTCCTTCTCAAATGTTTTTGAAGTTTGCCTACACACGGGTAAGCACACATGTGCTGCTCAATTTCACTTTCCATGGAACTCAATAAATTTTCCTTGTCAGCTATAGCTAAAGGAATATATTAACATTAAAAGAAGAGATGTTCTGGTTGATGTAGTCACACTGAATTTTCTGCAGGGCCTCCAAGCCCTCTAACAGCTCCTAAAAATATCAGTCATTATGGAATCTTTTGGGAGGCCTCTCTAATGCCACTATTACCTTCCCTCCATCTCACTGGCTGAGAAGCATTTCTTCTTTCCTTATGGGGAAGAAGTAAAGCACAGTATGAAAGATGATGGCTCTGGACAGTGTAACGGAAGGAAGGTGGTAGACTGAGACTGAAACGGATGATTCAAGGAAAAGATCAGTAGAAAGAATTGTGAGATAGGGCTGTGAATTGGTTATTCTAGCACACCCAAAAGATAGAATACATGCTGCACATCCATTTTGTTCATGATGCTTTCTGCAACCTGATAAAATTAGCAGGATGGGACCAACCTAAGAGAAACAATGGAAGATGCTAATTTTTAAATGGTCACTTTCATCTTTGATTGCAGTTCTGAATGTTTTGACATTCAGAAAGAAATGTAAGAAGGTGTAAGAAGAATGTAAGAAGGTGATACAGGAGGCCAAGAGAGACTATGAGGAACACATGGCCAGCAGCATTAAGGGAAATTAAGGGAAGCATAAAAGCTTCTTCAAATATGTTAGAAGCAGGAAACCCACCAGAGAAGCCATTGGTCCTCTGGATGGTGAAGGAGGGAAAGGGGAGATAAAAGGAGACTTAGAGATGGCAGAGAAATTAAATGGGTTCTTTGCATCTGTCTTCACGGCAGAAGACCTCAGGCAGATACGGCTGCCCGAACGGCCCCTCCTGACCGAGGAGTTAAGTCAGATAGAGGTTAAAAGAGAAGATGTTTCAGACCTCATTGATAAATTAAAGATCAATAAGTCACCGGGCCCTGATGGCATCCACCCAAGAGTTATTAAGGAATTGAAGAATGAAGTTGCTGCTCTCTTGACCAAAGTATGCAACTTGTCCCTCAAAACGGCCACGGTGCCAGAAGATTGGAGGATAGCAAATGTCACGCCTATTTTTAAAAAGGGAAAGAGGGGGGACCTGGGAAGTTTGCAGAGGGGGAGGGGGAGAGGGAGGGATTGCAGATGCTGAGCAGGGAGGAGGCAAAGGGAAGTGTGCAGAGGGGGAGGGGGAGAGGGAAGAATTTGCACGAGCGCTTGAGGAATCTCTTCCAGGCCCGGTCGATGCAAATGCATCCAACAGATGGGAACATTTCAAGAATACCGTTTACAACACCGCCTTGTCCATATTCGGCAAGAAGACCAACAAGGCGGCAGACTGGTTTGAAGCCCACTCTGAGGAGTTGACACCAGTCATTGAGGAAAACTCAAGCAGCATACAAGGCCTGTCCCAGTGAGCGCAACTCCCAAAAGGGCTCACAATCTAAAAAAATGCAACAGAAACACCAGCCAACAGCCACTGGAAGACACTGTACTGAGGGGGACCACTACTCCCCCCTCCCCGGCTGAGTGTCAGAAGAGCACTGTCAGGGATCGAGACCTTGTCCGACCCCCACCTTACCGGGCTGCAGGACAAGGACAGAACCGCCTGGCCACAGAGCCACCGCCACCTCACCAGCTGACCAGGGGAGACAGGGCAGCTGGGTGGGAGAGACAGTCCCCCCAGAGCTCGCCTGACTGGAGCAGTAAGCAGGGCAGGATCACCATTAACCACCAGAGAGGAGGGAAGCAGGCTAGGGTCGGGGCCCCTTCCAGCCTAGAGAGGGAGGAAGAGGAGGAGTCGAGGGTGTGGCTGGGGAGGATAAAAGCAGGGAAGCCTGTGATGACAAGCAGTTCTGGAGAGGGAAGGCTGGAGCTGGAACCCCTGCCTGAAGACCAAGGGCCTCGGGTCCTGCCTCTAGGGAGGAGGACAAGTGTGTTGTGACCCCTCTCCCCATGATTTGGTCTGAGGCTTCCCCTGCAGGGAACCCCCCCCCCGGGAGCTGGACACACCCACCCAGGGGATCCCAAGAGACCAATCAGCCGACCCCTGGTACCCTGCCAAGTGACCCCCAGAGACCCCCTTCACAGGGCGCCCCTCACAAGCACTAATTGAAAAAGTGTCCCAGCACACTTTCAACAAATGTTGCTCCTCATTCTGGTCTTGGGACTCAAGTTGAGCCTATGAATTGCTAGTTCTGTTATCACAGAATGCAAGATTCAAGGATTCTATAGCTCACTATTATGCACAGAATTGTAACCATGCATGAATGTTAGCACTAGAATACTGCTCACCATCCAAGAGGACTTCACCTCAGGCAGCTTGTTTATTTTCTTGACAACTGAAGTCTCAACTGCCCAGATTTTTTGCTTGAGCAATTCTGTTTCACTAGCACTAACTAGTGGCCAAACACATAAACACATTTCAAAGAGAGAACATACTCAACGACCTTAAACGGTATAAACCATTTTATTATGGACTTGGGAAAACAGTCATTCTTCCAGTCCTGTTAGAACAGAGCAACAAAGTGATTTTACAACACGCTCTGAAAGGTGGTTCTGGCACAGCGTCTAGTGTGGCTGAAAAGGCCAATCCGGGAGTGACAATCCCTTCCACACCAGGAGCAAGTGCAGTCTGTCCCTGGTCTGTCTCCCTGGCTATGGGCCTTCCTTCTTTGCCTCTTAGCCTCAGACTGTTGGCCAAGTGTCTCTTCAAACTGGGAAAGGCCATGCTGCACAGCCTGCCTCCAAGCGGGCCGCTCAGAGGCCAGGGTTTCCCACTTGTTGAGGTCCATCCCTAAGGCCTTCAGATCCCTCTTGCAGATGTCCTTGTATCGCAGCTGTGGTCTACCTGTAGGGCGCTTTCCTTGCACGAGTTCTCCATAGAGGAGATCCTTTGGGATCCGGCCATCATCCATTCTCACGATATGACCGAGCCAATGCAGGCGTCTCTGTTTCAGCAGTGAATACATGCTAGAGATTCCAGCACGTTCCAGGACTGTGTTGTTTGGAACTTTGTCCTGCCAGGTGATGCCGAGGATGTGTCGGAGGCAGTGCATGTGGAAAGAGCTCAGTTTCCTCTGCTGTTGTGAGCGAAGAGTCCATGACTCACTGCAGTACAGAAGTGTACTCAGGACGCAAGCTCTGTAGACCTGGATCTTGGTATGTTCTGTCAGCTTCTTGTTGGACCAGACTCTCTTTGTGAGTCTGGAAAACGTGGTTGCTGCTTTACCGATGCGCTTGTTTAGCTCGGTATCGAGAGAAAGAGTGTCGGAGATCGTTGAGCCAAGGTGCACAAAGTCATGGACAACCTCCAGTTCATGCTCAGAGATTGTAATGCAGAGAGATGAGTCCACATCCTGAACCATGACCTGTGTTTTCTTCAGGCTGATTGTCAGTCCAAAATCTTGGCAGGCCTTGCTAAAACGATCCATGAGCTGCTGGAGATCTTTGGCAGAGTGGGTAGTGACAGCTGCATCGTTGGCAAAGAGGAAGTCACGCAGACATTTCAGCTGGACTTTGGATTTTGCTCTCAGTCTGGAGAGGTTGAAGAGCTTTCCATCTGATCTGGTCCGGAGATAGATGCCTTCTGTTGCAGTTCCAAAGGCCTGCTTCAGCAGGACAGCGAAGAAAATCCCAAACAAGGTTGGCGCAAGAACACAGCCCTGCTTCACTCCGCTTCGGATGTCAAAAGGGTCTGATGTGGAGCCATCGAAGACAACAGTGCCCTTCATGTCCTTGTGGAAAGATCTGATGATGCTGAGGAGCCTGGGTGGACATCCGATCTTGGGGAGAATCTTAAAGAGGCCGTCTCTGCTGACCAGGTCGAAAGCCTTTGTGAGATCTATGAAGGCTATAAAGAGTGGCTGTTGTTATTCCCTGCATTTCTCCTGCAGTTGTCTAAGGGAGAATACCATATCAGTGGTGGACCTGTAGGTTCGGAATCCACACTGCTATTCTGGATAGACGCTCTCTGCAAGTACCTGGAGCCTCTTTAGTGCAACTCGGGCAAACAGCTTTCCTACAACGCTAAGGAGAGAGATGCCGCGGTAGTTGTTGCAGTCACCCCTGTCACCTTTGTTCTTGTACAGCGTGATGATGTACAAACTGTGTGATGTACAAAATGTGTGAACAAACAACACATTTAATATGCACTCCCCCCTGCACAGTTTCAAAGAATGCTGATTACACTAGACAAACTGGATATACTTGTTAAGAAGACAATTGATTTTAAAACCTTCACAGAGAAGACTTTAGATCCAACCCACCATAAACTGACCCAACTATCTTGAACTCCAATGACAGCACGCATCATTTTTGTTCTAATTTGCTGTTAATACATGGATTGCATTAACACACTCCTACTTCACTAAAGCTGCCCTAGCATAGTCACTAGACTGTTGAACCTGTTCCTTCTCACCCAACCCCCCGCCCCCAAACATTATGGCAAGAGGAATACCACTTTGGTTCAGCCATCCATGATTAGAATGAGCAGCTGCAAGGAACATGCTTCCCCCATTCTCATCAGATAGAACTCTGCTCCAAATTTCACTTGCCCAGAGACTGCAGCAGCAAGGGGAAGGAGAACTTGGTTACTGCCACTAGCCACAGGAACAAAAACTGCTGGATAGTGTTTCATATTGTAATCTACTGGGAGTTACTTTGGAGATCATCAGTCTTCCAAGTACTGAATCAGTGTTCCAAGACCAATGAACCCCCCTGGTTACTTCTCTCCTACTTGAAAGCTTTGCCTTTCGGCAAACCTATTTGCAGTCTTTTCTGATGCCTCAGTTTGGGGCCGTTAAGGTTGGTAGGATTCTCCTTCAGTACTCCAACAACCATGGTTTTCCCATCAATACTACAATCAGAAATCAGTGAATGATATGACCTGCACCTAGATATCTTTATTAACAAGACCCAGTTAATACAATAGAAACAAGACCATAGAATAAATAAGACACAAAGGCCATTTACAAAAACCACTATGAAGATGAGCCTCCTTTACGAATCCTCAAAATCAAGGGATGGGATCCTGACTAGTGCCTCTACTGTCAAGAGCTTCCTCCTGGAAGCTGGGTGAATGGAAGAAGCATTCTGCTCACAGAAGAGGTCTCAATGCAAGGACCCCATCTGCAAGCCGAAAATTCACTCCACTCATGGAGGGATACCATGCTAGTTGGGATGCCACCCAAGATACTGTATATGAGATAGAATGCACAGTACAAAAAGAGAATGATGAAATCACTCATGATTTAAATATTGTTTTCTGTCTGGCAGGATCGGCTACCAAACCACACAGAACAAACCATCTTATCAGCATTTGGCTTGCTTGAGTTAACCAGACTGATATATTCAGTCTATCATGTGATAAATGAATGCATGCTAGAAAAAGTGTTTGCTGCACACAATTATGGATTTCTCTCGGGCTGGGAAGCTTGTAGGCATATAACCCTGGAGGAAAGGGTATCCCTGTCTCTTACAAACTTTCATTCACAAATATAACATGCCGTGGCCATTATAACTTAACCCTGAATTCTCCCATTACTAGTTTTATGATAAGACATAATTTTTGTTGTGATCTTGAGAGTATACCCTTGCTGGGTAAGACGAAGTTTCACTGATAAAACATTCTGTGTAATACTTGAACAGCAATCGGCAGGCACTAGGTTATCTCCTGGAAATTGGTCTAGGATTCACATATAGAATGATCTCTACCTTGTTCCTATCCATGCAAAGCAATCTTTTTCACAATGTAAAGAACATTAGGAACTTGCTAATATTCCTCATGCTTCACAGAAGACAGGCATTATAGCTGTTTTTAGGTACTGTACTAAATTCAAATTAAATTCTGCGTTGCCAGCTGACTTTATAAATATATTGCATTTGAAACCTGCAATAAAAATTTTATTGCTTCTACACAACTGTATGCTGTTTAGTACTGGAGAAAACTATTTAAATATATAAAAAAGACACATAAGCAACACAACATGAAAGCACAAGCTAGAAGTTTACCATCTAGTAGTTTTATTTGTGGAATCCAAAGTATCTCTAATCCGCACTGGGACAAGAACCATGAGTTTTACCATCTGTCAGATATACATATGTAAAATGAAGCCGTGATTTCCAGCAGCAGCATTATTAGATTATTCTGGTATTTCAGACAAGTCACAACACAAGTCACAACAGACCTACTTCAACTGCAGATGCCAAAAGATTTTCCTCCTCCTGTCCAGATCAATGGATGTTCATCTCATGAAGTTAACAAATATTCATTTTATTAAACATTTAAACTCAATTATGTGATGGATAAGAGTTCATATAAGACTCAGTAACCTCCAGCATAAAACAAATTTGTTACATACTACATTGTACTTCAAAGGAAATTTTAAAAAATCTAATTTCACAAACTAGTTAGTTAGTTGGCAACCTTCAGTCTCGAAAGACTATGGTATCGCGCTCTGAAAGGTGGTTCTGGGACAGCGTCTAGTGTGGCTGAAAAGGCCGATTCGGGAGTGACAATCCCTTCCACACTGGGAGCAAGTGCAAACTACACCATTTAAAAGATGGGAAAACATCCAGCATAAAACAAATTTGTTACATACTACATTGTACTTCAAAGGAAATTTTAAAAAATCTAATTTCACAAACTACACCATTTAAAAGATGGGAAAACATCTTTAACTATGAAAATATTTTAAAAAACATTTTACCAAAGTTTTAAAACATTTGGTACTGCATGTACAAAAGGAAATCCCCTCAAACTCACTTATATGCAGTTTCCTCTACAAATTGAGGGATATATTATCTGTCCCATGACCCAAATAAGTTATTTTTAGTCTTTTTAAAAGCTAGTTCCAGTTATATATCTTTAGACTGATCATCATCTTCAAGTTTCCTGATTTCATTTTTCAAGCAGTTTATAGTTTCACGACTTGCTTTTAATCTCTCTTTAAGTTCAGCAATCTCAAAACTGGTTTTCTTCTTCGCGGCTTCCAACTTCTCCCTGGTTTTTACTTCAACGTTGGCAACTGGAAGCAAAAAGGATACATGCAGCATACTAAGCTGTTATTACGCAAGTACCACTTGAAGAGTTAGAGGAGATAATGAGCAACACCTGATTCACCTTTCAAAAAAAAAATCTTAAACAGTAAAATCAACTAGAGGTTTGGCAACTGAATTCCCCAAATAACTCCTAAAAAATCATTTAAATCTAGCTGCAGCTTAAACATGTCTTAAGCATCTAGAACTTAACTGATGTTGAGGGGACTGAAACAGGAATCAATGAAGACTTTTTACTTTTTCTAGGCTGAAGCAGCCATATGCTACTTAAGTGTTATCATTATAGATAAATTTCCTCATAACGTAGTTCAAAATTATTGAGATGCAGAGCCAGTCTCAAGTTTTTACTATGCCCTTAGATTACAAAAGCATAAGTTAAAATACACACACACATTTTTAAAATGTACATTCAGCTCTTTATCATCATCATTTCAAGGAAAGCTTTTATGTAAACTTGCCATCAATATATAGAATACTATATTATCCCACATTCAGTGAAGGAAGAAACAGCCAAGTTAGATATGTCTGTTTTTTTAAAATTCTTTATTCCCCCAAACACTTTTATATATATTGTATATTTCTCATAACAAGCACAATTTCATACAAAGTGACTGACCTATAATCGAGTGTAATTAAGATCATGTTCTTATCCATGCAAAATTCCCATCTAACTGTAGAATGTTTGTTACTTGGCACTTACACTCTGTTTCATGCTTGTAGGCACCAAGCGTCAACTGACGAGATGTAGTCAGCAATTGCTGCATCATAGCAGTAGGATCCTGAAAAATCTAATGAAGAAAAGGTAATCAGTGTATAGTTTGTGCCAGGATAAGCAGCTCCTTTGTAACACTTTGTTTCCTTACCATCTCATCATAAAATTCTGAAACTACAGTTTTCTTCCCCAAGATTGCACTGTTGTCAGACTGAAACAGCTTTAGCAAATGATACAGGGTCACCTGTCAAAGACAATAACTGTTTAAGTAAGTACAATAATAGAAACCGAGTACCTCTAACTTTTTGCAAATCAGCACTATAGAAGTAATACTAAAGAAGTATTCAGAGACTGAACAGTTTATTGAATCTGGGCAGTTAATGAATCCAATTAGCTGGTAGATTACAGGCCACTTATATAGGTGCAATACCACTGTCCATTATTTTCCATCTCTGTATCAGATACTACAGAGCCTCTGGTAAAGACACCTCTAAGACCTGCAATAGTTTAACTTACAAAATAGTTGCCACAGCATCAGTCCATAAGTCCAAAGCATCAAAATTTTTCTTCAACTGCTATTTTTGGAAACTGTGTGTTTCTGTGCCTTTCAAAATTCAATTTGATACCAAGTAGCACAGATTTTGTTATTTTTATGGTTATCTGGACACACCTCTCACTTTTTTGTGTGTGTAATGAGCATTGTGTCTCTGTAGGGTGCTTAGTCAAGCACAGTCCTATTTTCAACCATTTCCCCTATCATATATCCACCTTGCCTTTAGGCATCACACTTCTTCATATTTTTTCAGCTTCTAAATTCAGACTGAAAGTTTAGCAGAGCGATTCAACTAATTTAAAAAACTTACAACAACAAAATAGTAGCATATTGGCTACTATTGTAGCATATTGGCTATACTATAATATTTCTGTATAAATGCAATGTACAAATGTTCTCAACACCCAGTGCTCCTACTCTGTGCAAACAAAAAGCACTAACTAGAATATTCTTCAGTCAAGGCTAAACCCATGGTAGTCTTTCTCAATACGGTTGCATCTTTGAAAAAGAAAATATACTTGAAAGAAAGTTTTTAGGATTGACTATATAAGCAATCCATATAAACATTAGTATTTAGAATGCTACTCAAATCAAATAAACATGCACACATTGGCAGAGCCCAGTAAACAAGTTAGGGATGCTGACTCTCTCACACTGGCATTTTGTGCCTTTTATAGCAGCTTAAAATGCAGTATTTCGCCATGTTCAGGCTGCAGTCCTATGCACACTTTCCTGGGAAAAAGTCCAATTGAACTTGGTGTAACATACTTCTGAGTAGACATGCCTAGGACTGTGCTTTCAGTCTCTCTAACCACAACGGTGAGAAATGAGAAACTGAACCACCACAAGTTCCCTATTCCCAAAGGGCTCTAGGAATGCTCTAGGATGGGAAGGAGCTCTAAGTTGGGAAGAAACACAGCTCAGTGGCAGTTTCCAGCTCAGTACCCAGCATCTTCATGTAGGACTGGGAAAAGACCCCCGCCTGAAATGTTGGAAATCAGTTGTCAATCAACATAAACAGTATTGAGCTGGATGAATTATGGGTGTGACTATGATAAAGCAGCTTCTATGTTCCTAGTTTGACTTCCACAGTAGAATCAGACAAGGGGGTCCCACAAAAAGATAGTCCCATCTCCCCAAGCCTACGTTGTTAACCTCTAGCTGTTAAAGCGCAAACAGTCCATTCCTCCCCCTTGCTACATGCTGCAGTTAGTTTGTCTCCAAGTACCACCTTAACATTCTGCAACCCCTGGGGGATACTGCACATAGTCTATAACAGGCTGTTTTAGGTTCTTTTCCATCTCCCTTGGAGTAAATTGCATTGGACTCCATGGGGCTTACTTCAGGCCTGGATGAACTGTTAGGCTGCAGCACGCATGGTGTTTCTAAACTTCCTGGCTCTTTGCTCTGTTTCCAAGCTCCTCTTACAACTCCAGTAAGCTTACCAGTGCATTTCAAATCCACTGCATACTCAAATTGAATAGAAAAGCCCTCTTCTTGCCTCACACTACCTCATTTCTGGGCAGCAAGTGTTCCAATACACTATGAAACCTCTCTGGGAAACCAGATTCTTCTTTGTTAACCCTCAGACCAGTGTTTCTCAAACTGTGGGTCAGGACCCACTAGATGGGTCACGAGACAATTTCAGGTGGGTCCCCATTCATTTAAATATTTTATTTTTAATATGTGACTGCATTGGGGGAAATGCTATAGACCTGCACTTTTAACAAACGACTATGTATATTCTTTTAACAATGATAGTAAAGGAAACTTACTCCTGGGTAAGTATGGGTAGAATTGCAGCCTAGGATAGTTAAAACTTTTCCTGCTTGATGATTTCACTTCCGGTGGGTGCTGACAGATTCTCATTCTGTACCGGTGGGTCCCGGTGCTAAATATGTGAGAACCACTGCCTTACGACTGTCCAAGAAGCAAAACATCAGAGGGACGTTTTTGCCCTTCTTGGGGTGTTCTTAGTTATTTTTTTTAAGTTTCCCAGTACCTGCAAACCTGTAGAATTCAGTAAGCATCTAGAAACCTCCACCTTTGTGGGTGGTCCTATTTTGGTTATAATCCTGTTTGTGAGGGGTGGGGATTTTAGAAATATACAGAGATGAAATACAGGACTTTGCTCATGCTGGAAGGAATACTCACAGGTCTTTCATTAGGATCAATAAAAAATATCTTGATAATGATTTCAAATTCACCCCAGCCTGTTTCAGTTATTTCATATGGTGGTTTAGTTACAACTAAAATAGAAGAAAAGCATGTGTAAACCACATCATCTTTGAAAACAAAAATGTTGCATCTATACATTTAAAAACGTACCTCTTAGTGGGTTACCATAGCTTTCATGCAACTTAAACTGGATTTTCTTTACGTAAGCGGACATATCCTAGAAGAAATATAGCCATCAATTACTTACTGTTTCTTAAAATCCTTTACATGATTTCATTTTGTTCTAGTCACCTCACTCGATGATCTAGCAGAGATTTGTTTAGAGCAGGGGTGGCCAACCCATAGCATGCCATGTGCCACTTTTTATGTAGAGAATCTTAAACATGCCACTCAACAGCCCTTTTAGCGATTACCACAATAGCTAAATAGAGCCTCCAAGTTCAACTGCAGTATATCTCCAAGTGCCAGAAGGTACAGAGCAAGAAACACAGGAGTGCTGTTCCCCATTTTGGATTTTACAGAGAAACCTGGCTAACTGCTGATAAGACCTGCTGATATATGTGCAACCTCCTGATTTTACAAATGGGTTAATTCAGAATGCCAGATGTAAGGGATGGTACCAGAACGTGGGTCTCTTGTTGTCTTGTGTGCTCCTTGAGACATTTGGTGGGCCACTGTGAGATATAGGAAGCTGAACTAGATGGGCCTATGGCCTGATCCAGCGGGGCTGTTCTTATGCTCTTATGACATGAAAGGTGGTCTGCATGGACCTTTAGTTTGGCCCAGCAGGACTTGTTCTAAGGTCCATATAAGGTGCGTTCATTATGCTTCTGCACAGTCCAGCAGCCCTCAGTCTGCCCACCTTCTTGTCCTAAAAATGATCTTAGCTGGGATCTCTGCGGATAATTTTACCAAAGATGGTATCTCTGCCTGGCTGGGCCACCTGGGCTTTGCTGATCTCATCAGCCATTTTTGTGCTGCCCCTCTTTGCCCCTGCTACCTTCTACAGCCCACCCCTTGCCTCTTCAGTGCTCCACCAATCTGGCCTTCTTGCGTAAGTGAATGACCTGCCAGTTAGCAAAATAAAGCTCACTAACATCCACCCTATTGGCTTTTTCACCTGTTCATTATTCTTTTCCTGCCTTTCTCCCTGTTTTCCAAATCAAGCAGAGTTGGCTTGGCCACCCTAAGTGCTTCCACTGCTGCATCAGAAACCTGGGGGTGTGCTTTGTAAGGAATAGCAGTCAAGCAAACTGTAGTGGCGCTTTCTTTGTTATTATTTCAAAACTATATGGTGACTTTGTACCACTCAGAAAGTGTCCGTGTGCTACTAGTGGCACTCGTGCCTTGGGCTGGCCACCTCTGGTTTATAGTAGTAGTTTTAAGCTGCCTACCTCTTGCAACATTTGTGTAACCTCTAATTCAATTTTTCTCCAATGCTACAACCCTGAACACATTTAAACAAGTCCTATTGAACTCAATGGGATTTACTTCTGATTAAACATTTGTTTGCTTTCTGAAACATTTGTTTGCCTGCCTGGTGTGAAGGTTGCGGACATCACTTCTCGTCTAGACAGGCTAGTAGACAGTGCTGGGGGAGAGGTAGCGGCTGTGGTGCATGTCGGCACCAACGACGTGGGCAAGTGTAGCTGGGAGGTCCTGGAGGCCAAATTTAGGCTTTTAGGCAGGAAGCTGAAAGCCAGGACCTCAAAGGTAGCGTTCTCGGAAGTGCTACCTGTTCCACGCGCAGGGCCAGCTAGGCAGGCGGAGATCAGGGGTCTCAATGCGTGGATGAGACGGTGGTGTAGGGAGGAGGGGTTTAGATTCGTTAGGCACTGGGGAACGTTTTGGGACAAGCGGGGCCTGTACAAGAGGGACGGGCTCCATTTGAACCAGAATGGAACCAGACTGCTGGCGCATAACATTAAAAAGGTGGCAAAGCAGCTTTTAAACTGATCCCTGGGGGAAGGCCGACAGGAGCCGAGGGGCATCCGGTTCGGGACTCCTCATCCCTATGGGATGAAGATGGGGAGGTTAGAGAACAACAAGACAAAGGCAGGGTAGGAGAAGAAATTGGGAAAGGTAGGGTGATGGGATGTGATAGACGGTTTGGCACAATGAGAGGATGTGGGGACAAAGGAGCGAATAAGCAGCCCATCCTGGGGCATTCCGTGTATAAATGCTTTTATGCGAATGCCCGAAGTCTACGAGCAAAGGTGGGAGAACTGGAATGTCTGGTGACAAGGGAAAATATTGACATAGTGGGCATAACGGAAACCTGGTGGAATGCGGAGAATCAGTGGGATACCGCAATCCCGGGCTATAAACTCTACAGGAGGGACAGGCAGGGGCGTGCTGGAGGTGGGGTGGCCCTTTATGTTAAGGAAGGGATAGAATCCAGCAAAGTAGAGATTGAAGGTGGGTCCGACTCCACCGTAGAATCTCTGTGGGTTAAATTACCAGGCTTGTGCAGCGATGTAATACTGGGGGCATGCTATCGTCCTCCAGACCAGAAATCTGATGGGGACCTTGAAATGAGGAAACAGATCAGGGAGGTGACAAGGAGGGACAGGGTTGTAATCATGGGGGACTTCAATTATCCTCATATTGACTGGGTCAATTTGTGTTCTGGTCACGATAAGGAAACCGGATTTCTTGACGTGCTAAATGACTGTGGCTTAGATCAGCTAGTCACGGAGCCCACCAGAGGACAGGTGACTCTGGATTTAATTTTGTGCGGTACGCAGGACGTGGTTAGAGATGTAAACGTTACTGAGCCATTGGGGAACAGTGATCATGCTGCGATCCGTTTTGACGTGCACGTTGGGGGAAGAATACCAGGCAAATCTCTAACAAAAACCCTTGACTTCCGACGGGCGGACTTCCCTCAAATGAGGAGGCTGGTTAGAAGGAGGTTGAAAGGGAGGGTAAAAAGAGTCCAATCTCTCCAGAGTGCATGGAGGCTGCTTAAAACAACAGTAATAGAGGCCCAGCAGATGTGTATACCGCAAAGTAAGAAGGGTTCCACTAAATCCAGGAGAGTGCCCGCATGGCTAACCAGCCAAGTTAGAGAGGCTGTGAAGGGCAAGGAAGCTTCCTTCCGTAAATGGAAGACTTGCCCTAATGAAGAGAATAAAAAGGAACATAAACTGTGGCAAAAGAAATGTAAGAAGGTGATAGGGGAGGCCAAGCGAGACTATGAGGAACGCATGGCCAGCAACATTAAGGGGAATAATAAAAGCTTCTTCAAATATGTTAGAAGCAGGAAACCCGCCAGAGAAGCGGTTGGCCCTCTGGATGGTGAGGGAGGGAAAGGGGAGATAAAAGGAGACTTAGAGATGGCAGAGAAATTAAATGAGTTCTTTGCATCTGTCTTCACGGCAGAAGACCTCGGGCAGATACCGCTGCCCGAACGGCCCCTCCTAACCGAGGAGTTAAGTCAGATAGAGGTTAAAAGAGAAAATGTTTCAGACCTCATTGATAAATTAAAGATCAATAAGTCACCGGGCCCTGATGGCATCCACCCAAGGGTTATTAAGGAATTGAAGAATGAAGTTGCAGATCTCTTGACTAAGGTATGCAACTTGTCCCTCAAAACGGCCACGGTGCCAGAAGATTGGAGGATAGCAAATGTCACGCCTATTTTTAAAAAGGGAAAGAGGGGGGACCCAGGAAACTATAGGCCGGTCAGCCTAACATCCATACCGGGTAAGATGGTGGAATGCCTCATCAAAGATAGGATCTCAAAACACATAGACAAACAGGCCTTGCTGAGGGAGAGTCAGCATGGCTTCTGTAAGGGTAAGTCTTGCCTCACGAACCTTATAGAATTCTTTGAAAAGGTCAACAGGCATGTGGATGCGGGAGAACCCGTGGACATTATATATCTGGACTTTCAGAAGGCGTTTGACACGGTCCCTCACCAAAGGCTACTGAAAAAACTCCACAGTCAGGGAATTAGAGGACAGGTCCTCTCGTGGATTGAGAACTGGTTGGAGGCCAGGAAGCAGAGAGTGGGTGTCAATGGGCAATTTTCACAATGGAGAGAGGTGAAAAGCGGTGTGCCCCAAGGATCTGTCCTGGGACCGGTGCTTTTCAACCTCTTCATAAATGACCTGGAGACAGGGTTGAGCAGTGAAGTGGCTAAGTTTGCAGACGACACCAAACTTTTCTGAGTGGTAAAAACCAGAAGTGATTGTGAGGAGCTCCAGAAGGATCTCTCCAGACTGGCAGAATGGGCAGCAAAATGGCAGATGCGCTTCAATGTCAGTAAGTGTAAAGTCATGCACATTGGGGCAAAAAAATCAAAACTTTAGATATAAGCTGATGGGTTCTGAGCTGTCTGTGACAGATCGGGAGAGAGATCTTGGGGTGGTGGTGGACAGGTCGATGAAAGTGTCGACCCAATGTGCGGTGGCAGTGAAGAAGGCCAATTCTATGCTTGGGATCATTAGGAAGGGTATTGAGAACAAAACGGTTAGTATTATAATGCCGTTGTACAAATCGATGGTAAGGCCACACCTGGAGTATTGTGTCCAGTTCTGGTCGCCGCATCTCAAAAAAGACATAGTGGAAATGGAAAAGGTGCAAAAGAGAGCGACTAAGATGATTACGGGGCTGGGGCACCTTCCTTATGAGGAAAGGCTACGGCGTTTGGGCCTCTTCAGCCTAGAAAAGAGACGCTTGAGGGGGGACATGATTGAGACATACAAAATTATGCAGGGGATGGACAGAGTGGATAGGGAGATGCTCTTTACACTCTCACATAATACCAGAACCAGGGGACATCCACTAAAATTGAGTGTTGGGCGGGTTAGGACAGACAAAAGAAAATATTTCTTTACTCAGCGTGTGGTCGGTCTGTGGAACTCCTTGCCACAGGATGTGGTGCTGGCGTCTAGCCTAGACGCCTTTAAAAGGGGATTGGACGAGTTTCTGGAGGAAAAATCCATTATGGGGTACAAGCCATGATGTGTATGCGCAACCTCCTGATTTTAGGAATGGGTTAAGTCAGAATGCCAGATGTAGGGGAGAGCACCAGGATGAGGTCTCTTGTTATCTGGTGTGCTCCCTGGGGCATTTGGTGGGCCGCTGTGAGATACAATAAGCTGGACTAGATGGGCCTATGGCCTGATCCAGTGGGGCTGTTCTTATGTTCTTATGTTCTTATGAAACAA
The DNA here is from genome assembly GCF_035046505.1 of Tiliqua scincoides. Taxonomy (NCBI): domain Eukaryota; kingdom Metazoa; phylum Chordata; class Lepidosauria; order Squamata; family Scincidae; genus Tiliqua; species Tiliqua scincoides. Next base: position 79,805,641 of record NC_089827.1, on the reverse strand, counting down.
GTACCCAACACTAAGTATGTTTATCAGAAAGTGCAGTGCATTACACATATGGGTACTTCACAGAAAGTGGCATTTCAATTAGTCTATTCTTAACGTTTTCCAGGTTCTCTCTATACCTTTTTCTATGCAGTCACCATTTCGGTCTTGGAAACAACAAGCATACATTGACTAGTTGGATATTGAAACAACGCTATAAAATGTTCTAAGATTCATGACCGAATAGAAAACAGCTATAACTTAAATCTACTTATTGCCTACCTCATTTCTGTAAGGTTTGACATAAACTGTCCACTGATGTGTGTGTCCATCTTCTTCTCGTTTCTTTCCAAAATAGCGAGCAACATTCCCATAAACTATAGGTTTCACAATAGTAACACCCTTCAAACATAAAGACATAATCAATTTACAAAATTTGTTACCATAAAAACTGAACTGCTTTTAAAGTTGAGTAAGCTGTCCAATATTCAAATTGAAATAGTCATAATTCTCTCTCATGATATACTAATAAAAATATTCTCGTTTAGACAGAATATTTATTAAAAAGATTTTTATACCACTTTTTTCAACACTCGTCAACCTTTGTCAAAGCAATGTGTTCCTTCACTACTAACAATCAAGTGTAAGGCCTGGGAAATATGCACTTTTCCTTTGCATGTAGAAAAAAATAGGTGTACACTGAAATAAAAGGAGAAAAGCAGACACACTTACAAAACAAGCACTAGCTTTGAAAACCTAAATATTCTAGGCCAGTGGTTTCCAAACTTTTTAGAACCAGGACCCACTTTTTAAAACAGAACAATATCAGGAAACACCTAGGTTTAACAGGTTTTAAAAAGAGGGGGATTTAGAAAGAAATAATACTGTATTTATTTATAAGGAATAATAACCAGAAAAAAGACCCTCAAACATATGTACACATGCTTGCTAACTGCAGGAGCTAAGCTCTTTGCAGGGTTATTTTTGAATAGCCTCAGGGCTTGAGGCAATTAGTTATCTGATCTTTCCATCATCCTTTGGAGACCCACCAGTTGGTCCTGACTCACAGTTTGGGAACCACTGTTCTAGGCATACATGAAAGATCTCATTTATTCAAGGTCTACAATTACAGCATCAGTTATGTGTGGCATATGTGGGTTTTCTTTTTTTAAAAGTTTTTCCCTGCAGAACCCATTCATTTGGCTTTCACAAACAAATAGCTAAACGTCTAGATGTTTAAAAAAATTCCTTTGTAATTGCTTAAGCCAGGGCTAGATGCAAGTGTCCATTTAATTTTCTTCATTTTTTCAAAATAGGCTTTAGAAACTTTCAACTTTAGAGCTACACTTTAAATACACTGAGGAAAACTCTTGGGGGCAAAAATCTTTTTGCCAGTTCTGAAACAAACATCATATTATTGCTAAGCAGGTTTGGATCAATGCCTGAATGAAAGATCATCTGCAAACCCATCTATGCTGCCTTGAGCTTCATCATGGAACAAGAACTTTTGTCTAAGTCTCCTCTTGACATACACAAGAACCACCCCGCAAGATCAGGCCAAGAACCATCTCGTCCAGCTACCTGTATCTCACAGTGGCCCATCAGATGTCTCAGGAAGTATATATAACAAGAGAACTGCATCCTTGTGCCACTCCCTTGTCACCTGAATATAAGAACATAAGAAAAGCCCTGCTGGATCAGGCCAAAGGAACTAGTCCAACTTTCTGCATCTCACAGTGGCCCACCAGATGCTTCAGGGAGCACACAAGACAACTAGAGATCTGTATCCTGCTGCATCTGGCACGAGTAGCCTACTGCTAAAATCAGGAGGTTGTACATACCCATCACAGCTTGTAACCTGTGATGGACTTTTTCTCCAGAAATCTGTCCAGCCCCCTTTGAAAAGCGTCCAGGTCAGATGCCATCACCACATCCTGTGGCAAGACTAATTTCATACTGGATATTTTCTTTCAATTTGAGAGGATGTTCACAGGCTCCGGTGTTGTGTGCCGGTCCTAGGGCCACTTGAGGCCCTTGAGGACTCCCAATCTGGCCCTCAGGGAGCCCCCAGTCTCCAATGAGCCTCTGGCCCTCCAGAGACTTGCTGGTGCCCGCTCTAGCCTGATGCAACTGCTCTCAGTCAACTGTTCTACCTCTTGTGTAAGCTGTAGGACAAGGGCTCCCGCCACTACTTGCTGTTTCATGTTTATGATGCTGCAGCAGCAGCGAAGGAAAGGCTAGCCTTACTTTGTGCAAGGCCTTTTATTATTGTTGGCAACCTTCAGTCTCGAAAGACTATGGTATCGCGCTCTGAATGGTAGTTCTGGAACAGCGTCTAGTGTGGCCTTGAGCTATCACAAGACCTTCATTCATTCATATAAGCTCCATCTCTAATATATCCATTTATGTAAATTTATTCAAATTGGAAATGTAAATTAATTCCTTTTTTTCCTGGCCCCCAACACAGTGTCAGAGAGATGATGTGGGCTTCCTGCCAGAAAGTTTGGATACCCCTGTGTTAGAGGAAAAAGAGCATCTCTCTAACCACTCTGTGCTTCCTGTGCATAATTTTGTATGTTTCAATCATGTCCCCCTCAGGCGCCTCCTTCACTGACAGGAAAAAGTAATGGCACGTTCCAGAATGTTCTAAGATGGTGTCTGCCCATCCACACCCATTTCTTTCCCACCACAACTGTTGTAGTCACAATTGTAATCACTTTTATTCACATGAATAAAAAGGAACATAAAATGTGGCCAAAAAAAAAATGTAAGAAGGTGATACGGGAGCCCAAGAGAGACTATGAGGAACGCATGGCCAGCAACATTAAGGGGAATAATAAAAGCTTCTTCAAATATGTTAGAAGCAGGAAACCCACCAGAGAAGCCACTGGCCCTCTGGAAGGTGAGGGAGGGAAAGGGGAGATAAAAGGAGACTTAGAGATGGCAGAGAAATTAAATGGGTTCTTTGCATCTGTCTTCAGGCAGAAGACCTCAGGCTGCCCGAACGGCCCCTCCTAACCGAGGAGTTAAGTCAGATAGAGGTTAAAAGAGAAGATGTTTCAGACCTCATTGATAAATTAAAGATCAATAAGTCACCGGGCCCTGATGGCATCCACCCAAGAGTTATTAAGGAATTGAAGAATGAAGTTGCAGATCTCTTGACTAAGGTATGCAACTTGTCCCTCAAAACGGCCACGGTGCCAGAAGATTGGA